>NW_024962278.1:5379567-5728850 GCF_019238085.1 Lagopus leucura | reverse complement strand
CCCCCCAATACCAATTTATCATGAAATGTGAGATTGTTTATTTGAAATACAAGTATAAAAAATAGGGTTTTTTTAAAGCTCTTTTTTTTTTTTTGTTCAGTGGAGGGGGACTACAAAAGTCTACGTGTTCTTCCTGGGCTGAAGGCATTGCTGGCTTGATGCATTTGAAGGGTTCAGGAGGAGGAATCAGTTTCTTGTTTGACACTGGGAGCCCAGGGAGCGATGCTGGAGCAGGGCGTGCTTAGCAACCAGGTGTCTGTCTGATGGAAATAGTAGAGCAGAGTGCAGCTCAAGTGCAAAGCTCTTTCTTTGTGATTGCACTGGAGGTCTGCTCTTGTATTTTTCAGTACTGAATACGGTTTTTGCAAAACTGGGGAAGAGTTGTAGCTTCTCTGCTTGTAAGCACAGAGATGTTTGTCTGCAAACATGGACATTTGCTTTATCACAATGGATTAACAAAATTGACAAAGCGCTAAGATATACAGAGTGTTTGCCTTGTGTCCAAGCACTGTGTCAGGACCTCTCTGCTGATCCTTACATTTTAACGCAGAGCAGCTCTGTATTGGTGCATGTGATGGGAGCAGAGCTGCTCAGCAAAGCAAGGGCCCAGCTGCTGTGCTGCCTGTCCTGCCGCCTCAGTGCCTCCTTCTTCTGCTCCGTCCTCTTGCTTCATCCAGCCAGATGGCAGCATAGCTGTGGGATATGTGTTTTCCCACTAGCTATGGGGGGGGAAATGTATTTAACTCAATAAGGGTGAAAAAGATGCATTATGCTCCTAATGAAATGTGACCATATTCATATTTTTATTTCAAGTTCCCCATCAGTGTTAATTAATTATCACTCACGATGTGCTCATTTAAAACGTATCTGGATTCACACGGAGCTGCAGTACATCACTGACTGGTTAAGAAGCATTAAAATCTCACTCTTTGGTGTGTACACAGACAAATGTAGATGTTGTATTAGCAAGAAAGGTACTAACAACAACATGGAGAATAAAAATAGGGGATGGTAAGGAAAACGCTAAAGTTTTACACAATCCATTAACTTGATAGCTTTAGGATCATTATGTTCATTTCCTGTTAAAACATATTTAATTCAGAAGGAAACTTATGGAAGAATAGTCTTCAGGCACTTAAAATTACTTAATCACTCTAAAAAGATTCGCCTTTTGGTGTAGCACTAAAACTTTATACAGTGATTGCCTATTAAGTGCCTGTCCTTTAGGGATAGTTATTTCTAGTGTAATAAGACCTCCAAGCTGTGAGGTACTAAGTGACCCTGATGGAATAGGAAAAAATAATGTTTCTTCAATAAGTGGATTTATGGTCTGTTGAGAGGCTCACCTCCTTACTGCTCTTACAGTGGTAGAACAGTATAATTCTATGGGCTTTCTTCTTGTTTGCAAGTGCACGAATTTAATTCTTGAGAAAATGAGTTCTCAGAGGCTGGGGGACGCTCCAGGAATGACACTGACAGGACAGAGGATGCCATGTGTGAAGTTGATATTGGGTCAAAGCAGAATGTGTCTGACATTGGCATTGTGTTTTTAAGGTGAAAGAGAACCAATGCGCTGTGACGACACTAAATGCAGCAGGAAAACTGAGAGAGAGTTTGACCTTTTCTCCTACATATTTTAAAAAAACCTCTAAAGTCAACCTACCTTGAAAATGACTGGGATTGTGAAGATGCGCTCATCCATACCAGCAGTTTAGGAATTTAAGTTAGACAGCGGCTGTGCTGGTGGAGAATCTGGCTGGGATGTCCTTCAGGTGGAACACTGGGACATGTTAGCTTGCTTGCAGCTACCTCAGGTCCATTTACTGAGCATTGAGGAGGGGGTTGTGATGTTTTCCCTTCTCTTTAGTGTGTCTGATTGGTCAGAATATAAACGAGCAACCAAGTCAGGTGTCCCCCTGCTCTGGGTGCCCACACAGTGCTGGCTGTTCCAGGGCATACCTATTGACTCTGTGCCCAGGAGTCCGTTCCAGGGGCACTTCCATGCTTTATTCTATTTGGCTACTTCTCTATTTTACCATATTCCATTCCATTACCATTCCATTACCATCAATGTTTTCATTGATCACTGTTTGATTTTTTTCATATTCTAGACTTGAAGAGTCACTATCACAGCAGGGCTGGGCTACAGACAGATATCTCGCTTTACATCAGCAAAGATCTCCTTGGTAAGCCGTGCTCCTGTGACCAATTAGAAAAACCAAACAAGCAGAATGTATTGAATTACAGAATCATAGAATTATTAAGTTTGGAAAAAATCTCTAAGATTATCAGGTCCAGCCATCCACCCACACCAACACTGCCCACTAAACCATGTCCCTGAGTGCCACATCTCCATGGTTCTTGAACACCTCCAGGGATGGTGACTGCACCCCCTCTCTGAGCAGCCCGTTCCACTGCCTGACTACTCTTTCAGAGAAGTTTTTCCTAATATCCAACCTGAGCTTCCCCTGGTGCAACTTAAGATAATTCCCTCTTCTCCTATCAAATGAGACTGCTGTGATATCTTCTTTCAAATGAAAATTTGCCTGTTATTTGAGGGTCTTAACAAGAAGCTACTTGTGCTAATTTGTTTTTTTTCTCTCTATAGTAGATGTCTCACAAAGCCAGCAGCCTAACTGGGGGGACTGAACTGGTCTGAGGGTACCACAAGACATTTGCTTTGCAAGAGAAATTGTTCAAGAAGCATATTTGAAAATTCAGTTGTTTGGATGACTGCCTTAATAGACTAAGAAAACAATTAACAGCAGTAGAGCCACAGGCATGCTGTGGGATGCTGCAGCAGCCAAACTGCTGGGTGCTGTGCCAAGCACTGCGCTGGGGCTCTGCCGACTGGGCTGCGGGTGCCGCTCCGTCAGCTGAAAAAGTGGCACAGGGTGTTTGCAAAATCACTCATTTCCCTCTGCTCAGGTGTTGGTTGTTCACTCGTAGTGAATGTTTTAGAAAGAAATCTGAGAGCTGCTCCTAGTGAAACGGTTTAGAAAAGCTGATGCTGATTGCTGCAGGACAGGCTGTATAGAAAACAAGATTTGACATCCATGCAGAGCTCAGCCCATTGCGTGGCAGTCACCAACGCGCTGCCAGTGGGCTCTGCTGGGAGGGTTGGATTCCTGCCACCACCGGGCAATCTTTTTGAGGGTGATTAGAATAAATTGGACATTTTTATTGGAAATTTGGAAAAAATTTTTCAAATTACTCTCTCAGGGGACAACCTATAAACTCCTTAAACTTTTAACATTTTGTTTCAATATTTCATAAATATATGCTTACTTATAATTTGCTTATATACTTATAAGAAAACCAGCACTAGAACAAAATAATTCATTCTCATTCAGCCATGCTGTTAAATACATTTACCTAAATTTTGTTTGTGAGGGTGAAGTGAAAGATTTAATCTGAACCTCTTCAACCTCCAAATATTTTACCTCACAGCAAATATTTCTTTTCACTGATCCTGAAGAGACTTTTTGAGACATCTCATCTGGAATATAAAGAAATATGCTTAAACTGTTCCAAATAAATCTGAAACTTTTTTTTTTTTTTTTTTTTTTTTTTTTTTTTTAATGGGGACACCACAGAGTGTGTGCAGTGCTGTGCAGATGCAGTGTCTCATCTAGTGACGTTGAAGGGATGAGCACATCATCCAACATCTCACCCAATCTGTTTCTCCTCAAAAATTCTAAGTTTGGGGTGTGAAGTTTGATGACACCAGTGACTTCTCTTACATTTGTACAGTAATGATGAGGTGTTTCCTGGCTGAGATGCCAGCTTTGATCACCAGTGCACTTGAGCAGCACTTTATCTGTAGCTCAAAACTGCTGTGCTGGGGTAAGGCTGTCACCCTGGGATGAGACTGTCACATCAGAGCAGGCTGTGCCACAACAGCAGTGCAGCCATGGCACGGATGGCTCCTGCTTGCCTTTCTGCCACCCAGACTCTGATGGCTGGAGGGTTGTACCCATACTGGAATTCCTTCTTTGGAGCATCTAGAAGTATTAGATTGCTGTATGACTCTGGAAGATTTTACCTCTGTGCCTTCATACTTTATTTAAAAAAAAGAAAAAAAGAAGAAGAGAGAGAGAAGAAAAAGAAGGAAATGTATAACTTATCCCTGTGAAATTCTCAAACAAAGGCTTCCAGGAAAGTGCTGAGTGTTGTACTGTTTATGCTCCTTAGCTATAAATTTCAATTTTTATTACCAGCGATTCTGCTATGTGTTAGGGCACCTTCTGTCTATGAATGTGGCCTCCTTTGTGCCAAAAGAAAACATAAAATAGCCTGTTTCTCAATATATATGTCCTCAAGCCATTATTTTGCATCTGACCTATGGTCTGGATAGAGTTGCTTTGGCTACAGTGAAGATTTCCCTCTTCTGTTTTACAGCACCTGGAGGAAAGCCAAGCACCGGGGAGAGAGAGCAGAGGATGAGATAGAGCCACTCATCAGAATGGCCTTGAAACGAATGTCGTGTATCCTCAGCTTTGAGAACTGAATTCCATGGGTTGTAATTGAATCCTTTGTCAGACCCATGGGGCTCAGTTCTTCAGCTTGGATATTTCTGTCTTCACATACACCAGAGATCAAAGAAGCACTTGATCATGTGCTGACTCTTCTGGATTCTGATAGCAGCAAATAGGAAGGAGAAAGAATAACTGATGTGAATCACTCTGGCAGGGAGGTTCCACTGCAAAGACCAAGCTCTCTCATGTCGAGTAGCTGCACAGTGATTGAACCTCTCTGTGGCTGATAGTCTGTCCCTGCATGGCTGCTTGCTGGTTAATTCAACTC
The DNA here is from genome assembly GCF_019238085.1 of Lagopus leucura. Classification (NCBI taxonomy): domain Eukaryota; kingdom Metazoa; phylum Chordata; class Aves; order Galliformes; family Phasianidae; genus Lagopus; species Lagopus leucura. The sequence continues at coordinate 5,724,044 of NW_024962278.1, read as the reverse complement.
CCAGTTTTATCGAAGTTACATATAAAGTGCTGAGATGATGTTGACTGAATTATGCTTCCCAAAAATTGTGTGTGCTGCTGAACGTGGCTCTGATCCCAGATGGGACCAGCAGCACCCCGGCCCTGCCAGGTCTATCCACTGTCGGTCTGCTGCAGCCTCCCGTGGGATCACTGCTGCACAGTTACTGTTTCCTCTTTTTTGGCCACCTGGAGGTGGACTCATTCAAGTTGTGGGCTGCCAAAGTTTGTGTTTCTTCCTTGGAAGATCCGTGTTAAAGTTTATTTTCTTTCAAGTGTCAGGAAAATAAAATTTATGGTCTTCAACCACGTAAAGAGGTATAATTACCAACAAGATTTCTACTTCATTCCTGCAATAATAACCCTTCCTAAATTACATTTTTCAAACTCAGTAAAATGGATCAGTCACTGATCTCATCCCTGTGGTGCAATGCTGTTAAAAGCACAGGAATATTAAAATCCCACAGGTGCAGGAGGAGCGTGTTCAGCTAAGTAGTTTAAAGCTGCTGTGTGCCTTTTATTCTGAAAATGTATTTACACTAAAAATAATCAGATGTAATCACTGTTGCCTGTGGATACAGATGTACCTTTGTACCGATGTGCTTTTCATATAAATTTTATTCTAGGGTTTGAAGGCTTTCTTTGTGGCTGTCTGAAGCATATCATGCTCCCCAGTTGTGAGATAATGGTTCTTGGAAGGACTCACCAGTCCCACCAGCTCCTGCTGGGAGATATCCATTAAACAAGGAGTAACACATACAAATGAAAGGGAAATTCTGAAGTTTCATTTCTGCTATACTCCCTGTCAAGAAGAGGGAATTAAACTGGAGGTCAGAGTTAGCAAAATCTGCAAAAGAAGAGAGTGAGGCAGCAGCTGCACAGAATGCCTGAGGCAGGCATCGGCTAGCAGGGCTGCAGCCCCACCTCTGGGGCAAAGCCCAGCCTGCAGGCACTGATGCAGCACAGGAGATGTGTGTGTGATGGCAGCCTCACAAAGCTACTGATGAAATCAAGATAGCCTTTGGTACAGCAGTTTCACCGTCCTATCACTTCGAGGGTGGTCCTTAAAGCATGGTGTTAGTAACGCTGGTTTTGCTCAGAAATGTACCGTAAGTTGTGAACTAACAATAGTGCTGCTGGTGTCTAGCTGGAAGTAATGGAATTTCTAGTCAGCTCTTAAATCCAGCCTGCCCTTCAGCCCTCGGTGCTGACCATTCTGTGTGCTCTTCCTTTGCTGTGAGCTCCTGTAGTTATTTTGATCCTTCCTTGCCCAACATGACAAAGCATTCTCTTTCCAGATACTCTGGGGATTTTTTCTTTAAATCACATGGTTCACCTTTCAAGAGCACTCCTGCAGAATTAAAATTATTTTTAACACGTGGCTTCAAACCAACTTGCCTTCTGCCTGCGCAGCCTTGCAGTACGCACAAAGACCCCTCTCCAGTCTGAGCTGGGCAATGCTCAGGCACTCCAACATGCACAGGACCTCTGATGTGATTCCCACTGTGCACCCGGGTATGCGATGTGCTGGTTGATATAATACCCAAATTCTTTTAGCTTTTTCTGTACCCAGGCTTATGAAACTGATCGTTTTAATTTAGGCCTCTTCGTGTTTAATTTCAGAGGGAAATGTTGATTTGTCATTGTGATTTTTGCTTCTCCTTACAGACTCATTCAGGTGAATTCAGCTGTATTTGTTGCTGCTGTAGACTTGAAACTCAATTTTGGGCCAAGTAAAGCATTTGCTAGAAAAGATTACCCTTCTCTCTATCTTTTTCTAGCTGATTTACACCTCTTTCCAGTGTTTATTCACAGATCTCAGCCTGCACATTCTGTTCAGGTAAAGCAGTGGGCTGAGTCCTCCTCGCACAGCTATGGCAGAGCAGCATGACCACCCACATTTTACAGATAAATAAACTGGGTCCTGACCCTTAGAATGGGACCACAACCCTGAATTCCATTGTGTGCCTGCTGTATGTCAGTTCTGGCTTTCTGCTTTTCATTCCCACCACATAAATGACAACAAGCACCTTCACCTGCTGGCAGGAGTGTTCCTCACTGTCCCACTGAGGTTTTCTCCCTCAGCTGAGGTTCTGTCTCCACTTGCTGACCAACCACTGGTCCCTTTCGCTCCCTCCCACCCCATGAAAGCCTCTGCCTTTGTTCTTGATACTGTGTGCACCTTGCCTGGTGGGTGCTGGTGGGAGAGGGGTGGGTGCCAGCTGCAGACTAGTATTTCTGCTCAGCAAATGATCTCAGGCACTTTCTAAAGGGTGACTACACATTGCACACTGCTCTGCAGAAGGCTCTGTGCTTGCTATCCTTTGGTACCCCAAGACAAGCTAGCTGCTGCCAAGTGCAGCTCATCCATTTTTGGCTAGCAGCCCTTTTTGCTTCCAGGAAAATGATGAGTTTATGTCAGGTTCAGTAATCCTGATGTCTGCACAGCTGAGAGAAATAGCGCTTTAATATGTGCATGACTGTGCATGTGTATATATGGAAACTACAGCTTTGACAAGCCTCTCATCTGCCTTAGGAAGGAAACAGCAAGGTTTGAAAGCCATGGAGTTGCAACGCGCTGGCTAAGGTCAGCAGCTTTCAGTGACTCACAATCTGTTTTCCTGGCAGCCCTGCCATACAGCAGGTTGTGCCTTTTTTATCTTCTGTTTCTTTCTTTTTTTTAAGAAAAGAAAGGCCTACATGAGAAAAGCTGCTAGCTCCAGACGTCCAGGAAGGCCTCTCCCTTTGACAGCGTGCATGTTCTCGAGTACAGAAAGCTCTGCTCACTGGAATCTCTACCAGCCTATTTTCACACTGATACAGAGATGCTCTTTCAATTTACATTAGATTGAAGTTACTCTGAAAAATATTTGCTAGGCTGTCTCTCTGGTAGCCATCCTTGCTTTCCATTTTCTGTATGCTTGCAGCTGAGCTGGGGAGGAGCAATGGGCACAGGCAGCTGAAAGCTGCTGGGGCACCAAGATGCCTCTGGCTACCATTAAGCATCTGGTTTTGAGTAAGAGGGACAGATTTGTTTCACTTTTTCTTCCTTTTCTTTGCTAAAAATAGGATTCACACTGCCTCAGCATTTAAAGATAATATATGGATTGATCAAATAATGTAATTTGTTAAAAGAACCTGAAAAGATAGAATTTTTTTACTTCCATTTCTTTTAATTTTTTTTGTTCTTTTTTTTCAGGCTTTCTTTAACTTTCCTCACCTTTGTTTCCCTTTCATTTATATTCCCAACATTTTGTTGTCAGCTGCCTCCTATATATACTGGAACAAGCACAGGCAATCATTGGGAAAGGCGGCTATTTCATTTCAAGACAAGAAGGAAACTTCTGAATCAGATTTGCAATAAACGTAAGCTGTGCTCAGATTTGTCTCTACAGGTACATATCTGCTCCGACCTGTGAACCTCCAGCTCTGCCCCACACACATGCAGGCACAGCCCCATGCTGTGCAATACAGCCCATACCTCCTAGGAGCAGTTCACAGACAAATGAAGCAGACTGTGTGACAACAGTTGCCACCATGATGATCCATGCAGGTTCACAAGAACGTATTAAATAGTGGCCATTCATTTGTTGTTCAGAAAAAAAACAAACAGCCATGCATTTCTACTTTCTATAGATAGCAATTCAATTATTATTGGGCTTGAGTCTCCTTGTATTCCTGTGAGAAGTTTTATTATTTATTTATTCTCATTTTATAGACCAAGATACAGGAACATACTTGGCTGAGGACACAAAATGAATCTATCTGAAGCTTTCTAGGAATTTTGCCATAGTTAATATCGCTTGTTGAAAAGCATTAGTGTAAAGGAGGCCATCAGTCTCTTCACAGCCCATCCGCCTCTGAACAGATACACACAGTGCAGAGATGTCCATTGTTTGGTTGCATTGCTGCTCAGAAAGTTGCTCTGCCTCTTCCCGCCAGCAAAAGGCTTTGCAAGAGAGCAAAATGACGAATCCCACAGCAAGAAGGGTATACCTAAACCACTCTCACTCCCAAATCATGCTGTTAACATTTGACAGCTTCCCTTGTTTTTCACATCTCCACCTTTCTGTGCTTTCAGTGTGGAAGGGCTGTAGATATGGATATCTATGGCTCACAAGGAACTTTGGGGCACATTGCTGCCAATCAGCCACGTCACACAGAGAGCCCCCAGAGCAGACCCGAGGCCACAGCTCTGGACTTCAGCATGGCAGGGCTTCAACAGTAGAAAATTTATCTTTTCTTGCATGAAAACAAAGCTCTTCTCTTGACTGAGATTTCATGCAGCGCTGACAGTGTTTGCTGGGCTGCTGCCAAGTAATGAAGGGCAGCATTTTCTTAAAAAAGCAGAAAGCGTATTAAAAGTTCCCAGTCTGTGTTTGTGAAGATCTCAGAGCCGCTTGATTAGGAGCTTGAAGTTGGTCGGACTCCTTCCAGATTCCCCTCTTCACCCTCCTTTCTGCATGATGCTGCAGCTGTTCTGATGAAAAACAGTTATTTAAAAATGTGCTTGTCGCTATGGCAACCTCCATGCGCTGTATTTCAATTGAAACTCTAAAACAGCGGCAGAAGTTTCTTAATAGGATATTTATGAAGATTTTAGTCTTTGCACATTTTAAAATGGAAATATTCAATTTTTAAAGGAGGTTATCAAAATCTCATTAATTTTGAAACTGCTTTTTTTGTTGCGAGAGCTGCCGCTTAGCTCTATTTTTTTTATTTTTTAATTGGTCTTCTCTTTGTTTTTGTTTGAGATTCTTCTGGTTGCTTTAACCCTAGAGAGCCCACAACCTGAGGCACTTTCCCACTGCCTGCTCCTCCCCAGCCTTCTGCCCTTGCTAACAGATGGCTGTCTGTAATGGCAGGTGGAAGGGCACAGTCATGTTTGGATAGAGCTGACTCGGCTGGAGCATTGCCAGCCTTTGCCTTTCCACAGTAAATAATCCAGATAATTTATTTAGTTCTTTGTCAATGCAGTTTTCAGGTGTCTGCCTGCTCTGGGAGAAGCAAATAGATGTGCCTGCAGTTAGCCTATTTAGTGATAGTTCAACAGTTCTTCACAAAGGCACAACTTCCAGGGGGCACTTGCATTTGCCTGGGCTCAGCCACAGTAGTTTGCAACCTCCCACTCATCTCAGTGTGCCAGCTCCACCTGATGGGGTTAAATTCATAAAGCTGCTGAATTTTTTGTTCTTTGTTTTCTTCCCTCTTCTTTTTCTCTGCAGACATGAGCCTTCAAAATCACAGGGATAAAATTAAGGAAGCCTTGCACTTCGCTGCCTTAAACCCCCTGAGCCATGGTGTTATGTTCTAGTGCCTCCGAAGTGTGGATTAGGCCTCATTAATATTATTTCTTGATCAATGGTTTTGACACAAACTCGTCTAAGGGATTTGCGTAATTACAGCTTCAACAGAGAGGGCTTCCCCCCCCCCCCCCATCAGCAGTTCTCAGTACTGTGGCAGGGAACTTTGTTCCCTGATGGCTGTAGGAGCGTGTCCACCCTGCCACTCTTGCTCTTTTTCACCTGGGCAGGTATAGAGCTGCTGGTTTGCTGCTGGAAGACACCTGAGGTGCAGACAGGCATGCTCCTGTAATGGAGTCCATACCACCTGACGCACACAGTGAAATGCTCTTCTTTTTGGCAATGCCTCACAATAGGTAATAATGAAGCAGCTGAGGAGGTGTTATCAAGGTACTTAGAGTACTTAGAGAGGATTTTTGTGTTTCTTTATACTTATCTATAGAGGAAAAGTTGAACTGATCACATCTGACAGTACATCTAAAAGAAAACATGCAAGGGATGGGAAATGCTCAGCATCCTGCAGCCCTCCCACTCTGCATTTCAGATGATAAGCAGTCTCCCCATGCAATGAGCAGCCCATGTATGGTCCACCTGGCACATCTGTTGCAGTCGGCACATCTGTTGCAGTCATCAGATGAGAAGGACCAAACACAGAGGAATCTATGCCTATTGGACAGGCATGGCTCTGGAACTGCATGACTATGAAAGAGATTAATTTAAATAAGGAAACTTTGCAGACCATTGCCTGTAGTAAAGCAACCACACTTTGCTCAGGGTTGTGAAGATCTAACGGAGGCTAGAAAAGCTGCCAAAAGGACTGAAAGTATGTCTGTACTGGGAGGAGAAACTTATGGTTCTATAAGACAAGAAGAATCAAAGAAAATAAGGCTGGGTGAGTTCTAAAGGGATCACCTAGTCCCAGCCACGCAATGTGCTATGAGGCATTAATAGGCAAAAAGGAAACATAGGGCTTGGGTTCAGGGCTGGATCCAGCTGTTAGCAGCTCTACGCTGTAACATTTCCCTTTCTCAGCTACAGCTGACAGGATGTGCAGAGCTCTGCATGCCCTTGGCACAGAAGTGAACTCACACGGAAGGGTAGAGCCTTGCCAAGCACCAGCACAGTCTGTTACAGGCCAGCACAGCAGGGAAGGGGACAGAGCACAGAGCTAAAAGGATGTCATACACTCATGTCTGTCCTCTCTTCTACCAGGTCCTGGGAGGAACTCTGTCAGCCTGGAGGACTAAAGCTCCTTTGCCTTCTCTGGAAATTGCCACGTGCAGCACACAGACATACATAGCCTCAATGCACTTCCATCCATATGCTGGAGGTGCTGCAGGATTAATGCAAAGCTTGGGATTAAAATAGTGTTAACACTCCCTGTACTTTAGGACACTGTAGCGATACAGTCATACCATGAGACAAATATTTCTGGCTTAAGAGAAAACATTTTGATTCACACAGAGGCACCCAGGAAGATAAGTCAGAAACCACGGCATAACTTGCTGTGCTTTGCTGTTTTCCTGGTTGGTCTTAAAGTCCAACCAATCCAAAGGCTTCTTTTAACAGCTGGACGAGCACGACAACAGGGACTGATACTGGGAGATTCACATCAACAGGGTCTGTGCCTTGCATAAATCAAATGTTGGTGGGGTAACTTGGAAATTCCTCTTTAATTCTCTTAGCTAGCCTGAAAACTTTCATTGCTTCTTCCTGGCTTACCATGAGTTCTCTGGTTCCATATTTTTTTACTTTTCTTTTTTGCTTTCCTTCAGGATTTGTTTCTTTCCCCTTACAGCTCACATCCTTGGCAGTGGGGGAGAAGTTATCTGAACTTCTAGTTAAACAAACCCAGCTTCATAGAGGCCCCTTGTGAGAAAGCCCAGCTCTCTGATGTGAATTCCTCAAAACTGGATGAGAAACAGAAAATGCACATATTCATTTGAGCACAAGCATTTATAGGAGCTATTGATGACCTGCCTCCTGCCACGGGGTTCTGCTGCTTCGGAAACATAGGGAGATGACCATCCTGTGTACTGAGAACAGATAGCATGAAAGCCTTAAACCCAGGGTTCATACTGAGGTTTTTTTCCTCTCCTCTTAGAGCAGCAAGAAGAGCTGAGCTCGCCGTGCGCTAGAGGGCAGGAATGCAACACCGAGGCTGTGCCGAGCAGGCTTGGGGGCTGGTGTCTGTGAGGGGCTGCTCTCATTAGGAGAGGGAAAGGGGAAGTGGAGAAAGCAGAGGTGTGGACCTCTGGGAGATGAGATGCAAAGTATCTATCAAGTATTTTTAGGGGGAAAAATAAAAATAAAAATCAGGGAAATGAATGCTTGTCAATTCTACAGATGGAATTTGTAAAGGAGGAAGGCATTTACTCTATGAATCTTTGTTTTCACAGAGAATTTACAGGTGGCACTGGAAGAAGGGGACAGAAACAGCAAAGGGTGATTTCAGAACTTGTTACTTCCACTGAATGGCACTGGGAATTGTCCCATTCCTTCCCTGGGTTCTGCAGAAGACATTTAGTGCTCTCAGGCTTGTTTAATCCAAAGAGCTCTGCAGTTGCCTTTGCTTCAGGGACTGTTTACACAGAGGCTGCTCAACTGAACCTCCTAAATATTCACTGCATCTCCTTCCCCTGTCCCCAAGAAGCCGCTTTGCAGCAGCATGCAGCTCCCTTCCACTAAGCTGACCGCAGAGCTGCTTGGGAGGCCAAACACAGCTCTCTGGATTTATTGAAATGCATTGCTTGCTTTCTGTCAGCAGCGCTGATGCCAGTAAGAACAGGGCAAACACCTTAATAGTTGAGCCAAGAGCCTGTGCTGTGGGCAAACCTGGATATAGCTCAGCTAATACCAGCAGCAATGGTATTAGTTCTGAATAGTGATGGAATTAATTGCAGCTGGGCCTGCCTAAAGCCTGGGTAGCTGCTGGGTCAGCACTAGGCCCATGCAGAGCATCCTCATGGGTGCAAGGCCAGGGGGCCTGTATTGATTCTGGCAAAAGAAAGTCTTTATCTGGCTCAGAGTGACACAGAGGCTGAAAGGCTTTGGCACTGCAGAGGGATAAGTGCAGTGGGAACTTGTACTGCATGTCTGCCCCTGGCCAGCCTTCCTGGTAAAATACAAGGGAAGGAGGCAGCCCTCCATATGCTCTGCTGGGAGAGCATTTACTGAAACAGAAACCACTCTCCCAGCACTGCCCTCCTGTGGGTAGATCTGCCTCTTCTCAGCGCACAGAAGCACCCAAAAATGCTCAATGGCTGTGCCCAGAGCAGTGTCCTTTGTTACCCACACTGCAGAACTACTCCACTTAATAATTGCAATTGTAGAATTATTCGGGGGATCTGAAAAGCTATGGCCACTGTCCAGCTCAGAGTAATGTTCTTTTTATGTGAACAAAAACATCTAAATATCACAGGTACACAGCAGTGAGATAAAGAGCCTTGCTGAATAGCTGCACAAAGAGGCTGAAGGACAGCATCACACTGCCCAGATACAGATGCATCAGATGGATCTCACTTGTGATAACTGAAGTCTGAGCAGTTGTGACCAGCTGGGGTTTGCATCCCATCTCAAAAGGCAGAACATTTTGTTTTAAATGCTAAACCTTTCTTGAAGAATTGCTTCAGCAATGAATCAGGGAGCAGACCGCAGTGAATTGAATCACTGCTCAAATTGACTAGTGTGAGGAATTTAGTGCAGAGAAAAGGTTAGTGGAAAAGCTGTAAGGTCCAAGGAGATCACAGCCCAAACTGCTGCAGTCACTTTAACTTGCTAGCTGCTGCAGTTTGGTCTCAGCCCCAGTGCTGATGTCTTTTTCCTCGTTTGATTGTTCTACTTCCCTTTGGATTACATTGGTATTGCCCACTGTCCAAATATAGACTAACACAATGTTTCCATTCAGTGCTTTTGTATGTAAAATGTGTTGATCTGTACTAAGCAGCAGAACATCTTCTATAAGCTGATGTCCTGGCACCTGCTTCACTCTGGAGCTATTTTGAGTTTCAGATAGTGGTGCAAGGGATGCCTGCACCACGCAGAGCTCCCAGTGGTTCTGGGAGGCCTCTGCTAGTGGGATGCATCCAGTGAAAGAGACCAAGCTGACACAAGCATGCTAAAGCCACGCTGGTGATGTTGTGCATGAAGCCTGTGTTGAAAGGAAATATTTGGGTCTTGGTAAATCAAGGCCTGGGTCAGGCAGGGGAAGACTTTCCAAGGAACTGAAGTTTGAGTCTGTAAGAACAACTGCTATAGAGAAGTTGGGCCTGTGGATGGCATAGGCAAGGAGATGAGCTCCACCCAGGGATGTGTGTAAGCAAACAGCAGGTATCCAAGACAAGGTGGCTTCACTAAGCCATACAGGCTTACGTACAAGAGCAGTACTCCTCCCTCATGTGCTGTTCAGTAAGCCAATTCTCAGCAATCTGCCTGATCAGAGTTATAGGGACTCAGCCACCAGCACCTCCATTTGGGCTTAAAGAGAGGTGTGATGGAAGGTGGGAGTTGACAGCCAGCCTTCTTCCAAGCAACACTACCTGCTACAACCTATCTCCTGTGGTCTTCTCACAGCCCACAGCTCTGCAAAGAACCCATGTAGAAGGCAGAGCTGTCTGCTGTCATGCTTCATGAGGTTTCTTTGTTTAGAATTGACTGAATGTTGAACACCCAGTCTCAATTCAAGCCAGGGAGATTCTTGCAGCTCCAATGTAACAAAACAGAGAGACAAAACATTTTACAGTGTAATGCTATAATATGATGGAAAGTACAGCAATAATAGTGGAGTTGGCTGTAGCAAACAAGGACAAGCCCAAATGCAGCAGACATAGATAAAAAAAATGATAGGAAAAAAACCTGCTTACCTTCAGAAATCATCAGATACACAGGGGTCTCCAACAGGATATTCTCACTTCCACTGCCAACCCTTAAATGAAGTCTGGAAAGGGGCGGATCCTGGCTCCATCCCTTCTGGTCACTCAGGTACATTGCATACACTTGAGCTCCTCTGGGTGGGCCCTCCATTCTCACCAGGTGCTCAATCACTGCTTCAGGACATGACTCAGCATTTCCCCTGCACATGGCAAATATGAGTATGGAAGAGGGGAGGGCAAATCATCCATTTCCCACAGTGAGTGATGACATAATTACATCATAAGTGACAAAGCTGGTGCTTTTAGGAGGATAAATTTCCCAAGGGTAATGCTAAGACAATGAGCTTTCAACTCTGATGTGATGTTTGCTGTTTCTTCTTGTGTTGATTTTTACAGTGCTTTGTCTTGAAAAAGTGGCTACTCAGCAATCTTAGCGTGTCAGAATTGTACCCTAAGATGGAATCCAGGATTTAATGAGCAAGCTTTTCACATATTTGAAAAAATCATATTCATATCAGGAGAGACCATTTATCAGTTACCACTTTGCTTCCCAGCCCACTCCACAAAACCCAGGGATCCTTGCACTGCTCCTAGAAGCCACTGATGGAGGCTCCCTGGAGCTAATGCAAGAGAAACAATTTACTGGGAATAAAATGAAAAAAAAAGTCTCTTCTTTCTAATACACATTGTCTGTGATGAATTATCACAAGATTTCTCCAGATATAGATAGGATTAAGACAGAAGCTCAACAATTTATACCTAGCAATGGCATTTGCAGCCTCTTGGCTGCGCGGCCCAGGAGAATGGCTTCTTAATATTCCTCTTAAATACTGACTGGTTTTGTTGGGCTTCCTGTAAATTCACTGTGTTTCATTTGCAGCCAAATTGCAACAAAACCCACATAATGATTAGGAAGCCTTGCACGTATATACAGAAAATGCAGTCACAAGATTGCTAAATAGAAATCGCTCTATCTTTAAATGATCATGAGCTGTCAGCTGTTCCTTTGTTTGGATTATTATAGGCACATATAAAACGTTTGATTGAATGCTCAAGTTTTCACCATCTAGAATCCAGACGGATGTCTGACAAAATAACAAACACTCCCCACTCCACCCCTCCTCAAATTCCCCTTCCTGCTTCAGCTGAATTTCTCCCTGTAGTGAAGCCAATATTTCATGGACTAAATTGGACAAAGCAAGCAAACAATCTCCCTTGCATTGATATCCAAATCAAATCATTGTTAATCACATCAATATTCCCAGCTGACAGTAGACCCCGAGGCCGGCATTCCATCCTAAACAAGCTCTTCCATGTGGGTGTCACAGAGCTCTCTGTGTGTGCCGCTGAGATTTGCTGTTAATTATGGCTGGAAGCATTCAGTTCTGATTGTCTCACCTGTTCCTTCTCCTCTCCTCCTCCTCAGATGATGAGGAGGAAACTAAAACATAGTTTTTTGCCTGGTGCTGGCTTTCTGACCACCCTCAATGATGTCAAGGGAGCAGCTGCCCTGTGCTAAACCACAGATCACCGGCTTGCCTGTAAGCAATGCAGTACCTGACCCTTTAGTAAGCATGGCAGACATTTCAGAGTGGAAAGACACTAATTTCTGGGGCTAAACTCTGCTGTCTGTGGTACAACTCTCACAAGGGTGCAGGGGATATCAATGCCCATTTCCTTGCCTGTGGCAACTGCAAACCATAAGCCCAGTGCTGCAGACATTGCCCAAGATGCTGATTTCAAACCCGTATGGGCATCTGTCTACATTCTCATGCTTTAAACCAGGACAGTGCCTGTGCTCTGGGAGAACTAGAGATCAGTGCAGGGGCAGGAACCCACTTGTATGAACAGGGGGGAATGGGGCACACCTGGATGCTTCCCACCAGGGAGACAGCTCCCAGGAGATCTGTGCTTGTGTATGCACAGGACACGCATATGCTGCTCATTCGACACATAATAAATTTACTCTGCCAATAGGCAACACTTCAGGACTGCATCTGTAGCATCTATTAGGAATGGCAAATTAATTAAAATCACAAGCTAATTAACCTCCCAGCTCTTTGCATGCTCACTCTGCTGCTACTCACAGGGCTGTGCTGGTCCCTGCATTGCTCCGGGGTGGATAGGGACAGTGAAACCTGCTGCATCATGAGGCTGTTAACTGTTTGATGGTGCTTTCTGTGCAAGTGTTCTCTTTAGAATCATAGAATTGTTGAGTTGGAAGGGATCCTTAAAGACCAAGCAGTCCAACTTCCCTGCAATGAACGTAAACCTACAGCTTCATCGCTTCATCGCTGTCCAGCCTGACCTTGGGAGTTGGGTGTTGAGAGCCGTGTTAGCTCCTGAGGTGGCATCTCCTCATGAGAGCTACTCCTTTTCATTCTCCTGTCTGTTCACCTGTAAACCAAATTGCCATGTTCTCTTACTCCTCCAAAAGTTACTGTTTACATAGCATCTGTATGATGCTATTTTCCCCTCTGAATAATTGTTTTCATAATGAGAAACTGGAAAGAAGCTCCAAACAACTACCATGAAGAAAGGAAAATTCTCACAGAATAAATCTCCATAGGCTCAGTTAAATTTCCCCATAAGCATGTGTGACTTCTGCAGCTTCCTGGAGAGGCAGGGAATTATTCTGCCCCCTTTTTGTGTACTGACCGTACCAAGTATTTCCTTTCATGCTATCAGGTGGTAGGTAGAGCATTTGCTGTTTTCTGTTTAGTAGAGCTGATATTCAAATTAAGGGATGTCCCTTGTCACAGATATAATTTCATCCCTCTACAGCACTTGCCAAGAACAATGAGATGGCCTCGTTATTAGACACTGTGCTTGGTTCATTACTTTAAAATATGTTAGCACTTTGTTTGCAATAGGTTTGATGGCTTAAACAGCATAGTTGCTGAATTTTTAATGGTAACAATCAAGTATTTTATTTGTATTTGAAAGAGGAACAGAAAGAATGCGGCTGCTTTGGGAGAGAGCTGGTTTGTGAGACCAAAGCCTGCTGTGCCTTGCTGTGCCATGCCTGCACCCTTCTTTCAGGTCACTCTGACAATGTCACGATTACTAAAGGTGATTTGTCATTTAAGGGAGGTATAAAACATTCTCTGGGAGCTCTTGCAACACATGGGAACATTTCCCTTCAGAGCATCCACAAATAGGGTCTAATCATCTCTGTGTAAAGGGAGAAGACCTTGCCTGTTCTTGAAGCCTCTTTCAGTCAGTGCAAGGGTGTTTCTTATGAGGGTGCTAAAGAGACAGAGCTCGGATGTGTCTCATTAACAGTGAAGTTGAAACCCCACTGATCCTGTGAGAACTGCTCAGGAAGAAAGTGTTATGAGGCTGCCCCACATTCCTGTATTCCAGCCGAAATCTGGGCTGCCCTTGGGCAGCATTCCCTGATGGTGTTGGGAAGAGAAAGGGAGGAACCCTTGAGAGTATTTCCTTTGCCAAAAAAAAAAAAAAAAAAAAAAAGATTTTTTAAACCCATGCACACAAGGTTCAGCTTCCTCTGGAACTGGAGGCTGTCTCACAGCAACATATGCTAATTCATGAAATGAATTTCATTCACTGAAATGTGCAGTAGAGTAATTTCTTCCTACTTTTGAATGCAAGTTGTAATTCAGACTTTACTATGGTGGCATTCCCATTACATGGGACTGAAGAATGTCTGTAATATTTACTTCATTATTGCTTTTTTTTTTTTTTTTTTTTTTTTTTTTTTTTCCAATAAGCTCTCTCTCATCCCACAGCGCCCCCTGTGCAGTGTGTTGTATTTTGGCATTGCACAGAAGAGGTTGGCTGCCCTGGTCAGGCTGACAGTGTCCTGGACAAATGGGGGCTTTGGGAGGGGCACGATGTGACTTAGTGCTCTTCTTCTTCCTGGAGGGAAGTGCTTAGTGCAGCTCCAGCAGTGCAGTACCCCCACAACAGGAACCTATTGAGGCACAGCCAATACGTGGTGTATTTCACTTTGATTTAAATGAGCAATTAATTAATAAATAGGGGGATTTGCTTATATTATGATTTGCATTTTGAATGAATGATTCTTCCAGCAAAAATAAGCTACCCCTAAATAGTAACATCTTCATAACCCTGATGCTTCTCTTTGGGCTGCTGATAGAAATACTGCATAGCCACTGTCAGCACTGAGCTCCTACTGAGAACCACAAGCATTGAAAGAGAAAAAGGAATAGTGGGAGAGGCAGAGGAGGGTGAGAGACAAAAGGGAGTTTGCTTCCCCACTATGTAACAGACTGATTCTTAAAAATTCTTTTGATGGATTTCATGTGCTTACAATAGACTATTCTGTGTATTTATCTGTGTTCTCCCTGTGTGAGGCTAATGACTGCCTGAAATCACTCACTGAAAGCAATTGTTTGGACATCTCTCCAGATATGTTAAAAGGTGATAAAGTATAGGATTTTAGTTATTGTTCAGCTCACATCTGGAATTAACTGCAGCCAGCGTCTGGCACAACAAGTCAATAGCCTCACTCTATATTCCAGCTGCATCTTTTCCTTTTCTGAGCTTGTTCTGTCTGGCTTTGTGTTGCTGAATGGTGCAGTCACAGGAGGGATCGTGTGCGAGAGAGCGAGCTCTCTGGTTTGAGGCAGGAGCTGGTGTGAGGGATTAAAGCTCCTGTTGTGACAGAGATGGTAACAAAAGCAGAAAACTTCCTCGTGCAGAAGGAAAAGTTGTCTGTGTGATAACAGATGTTTGGAGGGGATGCATGGATATTGATCAATGGGTTTCACACTAATTCCCAAAGTGGTGGTGGTGTCAGTCTTGTTCAGGTCCTGATGCTTTCTAGCCTGGGGCTGCAGGGTGATGCTGCTTCCCACTGCTGCTGGAGAGTTTGTTCCTACTGGCATGGATACAGAACGTGCAGTGAGGAGAAAGGAGTTCCTTTTTATTGCCCTCCCATTTCCAAATCCTGGGGGTTCTATATTGCTGATGGCATATGCCAAGGAAAACCAAGCATGTTTCTCCCTGGCCAGTGCCTCGCTGTCTGCCCAGCTGTGGGTGCCAGCCCCTGCCATGGAACATCCTCACTGCAGCCCCAACATGCCAAGAGACAGCGGGCTGCTATGCACAGCCTGCGGGTGCTTAGGGTAGGCAGGCACCTCGTGGTGATAAGCTGCACTTTGGTATCAGTAAATAACAAGAAAATCCTTCAGGCTTAAAATTGCTTATGGTAAAAAGCTCCTATTTGTAGGTATCGCTGTCTAACAGAACAAACTGTGTAGGGAGCTTAAGGATAAACCTGGCATTTACTAGTGGGACTGGTTGTGGGGTGGGGGAATAAGGTGAGACTGGGGCAAAATGCACACAAGTTGCATTTGAAGAAATAGCATTTTAGCAAAAGTAGTCTTACTCTTCATCTCTCGTCTCTCACTATTTAAGTCACAGTGCAGCTTCCTGCCATTATTACAGCAATTAAAATGCAATTACTTTTTCATCTTTATTTCAGTTCTTGAATAATTAAAGCCACTTTACATCAAGGGTGATCCATAAAGGAAGTCATTTTGCATGTGAAAAGCTGTGAAGAGTGGAAGACATCGGGGTATCGCAGTCAGCAGAGAGCATCTGAGATCGGTTATAGCACGGTAAGCTGCCTCCTTTGCACAGCTCCACAGGATCATGGAAGGAGGCCAATTGCTGGATTTCAGTGCTTTATCTTGATTAAACGGCTGTTTCAATTTGGTATTTGCTCCTTTCATATTTGTAATCACTTTAAGATTTTCATTTTATAGTATTTGCTTACTTAACTGCTTTTTTCCTGCCAAGTCCAAAAAAAGAAGGGCTTTTCCCTCCTTCCCCTTTTCAGAGCTGCAATGAAGAAAAGAGTTTACACAAAATGACTTCTATATTTAAAGTCTCCTGATGTAAATCTCTGAGTGCTTTATATAGTCAGAGCTGGTAGCTATGGCAGATAAGTGTTAGAGTTCTGTGTAGGTGCCTCCCCTTCCCTGATGCTCGGAAAGATTTTGGAGATTGCTGTGATTCCTTTTCAAGTGTGTGCTGAATGCTTTCATCAGTCGTTGTCTCTTTTGTGAAATGCTTTGAGATCTTCAGTCGTGGAGGCACTGAACCATCTGAGATATCGGCATCACAGATGTATGTAAGTAGCAGCCTCCTGTGGGCAGCCCTCACCCCACACCTCTTTGCCATAGCGAACTCAGGGGTCACCAACTAGAAAAGATTCCTGCATACACAAATGCCATCTCTCAAATCACCCAGGATGGAGTTTTCAGATGACAGCCTAACAGCTGGTACAAGACCTGTGCACTCATCTTGCCCCTCCACAAAATTGCACCATGCCGTAAACTGGGTTTGATTACTGCAAGGGACAAATAGCTTGTACTGCTAAAGGATTCTGTAACTAGCTTGTGAATCAGGGGAAGGGAAGGGAGTGGAAGAAGAAGGAGAAGGAGAATGAGAAGGAGAACAAGAATGAGAAGGAGAAGAGGAATGAGAATGAGAATAATGAGAATGGGAAAGGGAAGGGAAGGGAAGGGAAGGGAAGGGAAGGGAAGGGAAGGGAAGGGAAGGGAAGGGAAGGGAAGGGAAGGGAAGGGAAGGGAAGGGAAGGGAAGGGAAGGGAAGGGAGTCTGGCCAAATAGTGCATTTACAAGAAAATCAAATTGGTCCTCAAACTTGGCAGTCTGCAAAAGCTTATTGAAAGACAAAGCAACTGTTGCACAGCCCTTCTGTGGCTGATTCAAAGATTGTGAGGGCTAAACTTGCTTTTACCTGTACTGAGTTGCAGTGCTATTGTGTGGGTTTTGCTTGGTATATTCATGGTGTATGAGCCTACCGGTGTGCTGGGAAGTGATTGCCCAGAGGAAACTTGTCTCTTGCTAGATATGCTACCTGATCAAAGAAGGGACTGATAATACAAGGGGAAATGTAAAATCTACAGGAAGAGTGGCTCAACTAGAAGTACTGGAGTCCAAGGGCTCTTACAATGTTTTTTTTTTCCCTTTCAAATAGAAATAATGCATTTATGGCCTTGATGATCTCTGAGAGCTGGAAAACCCTTGCAATCCTTTGTATGGATTTTCTTTAGCCTTCTAAATCTCAGTGATATGAATCAATCATATGTGAGCAGCTCTGTAAAAATCTCACGTCCTTTCCACTATATTTCACCCACCATCCCCTTCTCCAATCAATAGAACAAAAGCCAACTGCAATCTTCATTCATAATTGGTGCAGAAAACAAGTTTGATATTTGAAAAGAAAGTTTCCATCATTTCTCCTTAACCTCAACCCTTTTCGTCTCCTCTCTCTGCCAACTATCAGATTTCTGATGTTGTTTGATAATAAGAGGTGCCTGGTAAGAGGGCACGAGCTCTCACAGTGTCTGACACCACTAGAAGCAGCACCATCATTCCTTCTGTTGTAAATTAAAAGCTTCACAGGGACATGTGTGAACAGAAAAACCTCCTGAGCTTAAAAGAATTGGAAGAGGTGAATGAGCAAGCAAAAGCTTGATGGTTCACCTGAGCTGCATCTCCAGCAGCACAGCCACCTCTCGCTCAGGAAAGACTTTGTCTCTTCATCTCTGTTTCATACCACTTTGCTCACTTCTGGCTCTTTCCCAGTTATGCAGTGGCATAAGGCTTTTTTTACATCAGACCCCGGGGACATGCAACCTGCAGCTTATACCCTGTATAGGCCACAAGTGTTGCTAAAGAGATGTTAGGGCTCTGGGGACAGAAGCTTTGGATTTTGACAGCTCTATCTGGTGCTGCAAGCAGCACAAAGCATGGACACCCCACAGCAACTCAGAGGGATCAGAGGGATCTCAGGGTCGCTTACAACTTTGACTTCTTCCCTCAAGCTTCTCAATGAATTTCCCAACCTTTCTGCACAATGAAGGTTTAACTTTGCTGTGATTTTTGAGACAGAGAGGAAAGAAAGAGAGCAGATGAAGTCTTACATGGAAGTTTGCATGGTGCTGGGCATCACAGCCCAGTCCTGCTCATAAGAAGATGGTGTGCCTGCAGCCTGTAGGCACAGAGCGGGGTGAGCAGAGGAGATGCCATGGGTAAAGGCAGTCTCACTGCTGCAGCAGTGCCAGGCACTCTAGGTGCAGAATAGCCATATGAATTACCATCATCATAGGCAACACCTTACTTTATTCAATGCCTGAAGCAAGGTTTTATCCTACCTGGTTTTATGCTGAAACCATATTTCTGTCCCCTCCATCCCTGTCACCTCAAGGCACAGAGCTTCTCGGGGTCACAGAACTGGGGTGAGGTTTCCTCACGGGCTGCTGTGCTCCAACCCTGCTGCACTGTGATGGGAGAAAAGCACTGCAAGAAGAGGTGGAAAATTACCTGCAAGTCATTTGGTTTTTGTGTGAGTGGTTCTCTCCCAGTTCGCTCCACTGCAGAAGTTTCCTCTGAACACGTATTCCTGCAGCTTGTAGCCAATTCTGCTTGCTTTCTCTCCTGCAGTTTCTCCTGTCCTTGGATTTGATCGAACTGAGTTTTAACTGGCGCCAATTCAGGGCTCGGAGAGCAGCGTTCTGTGAGCTACGCTCTGAAAAATTAAAAGCCTTGACCTCCGCATTTCTGTCTTCACCCTTCACCTCTGACATGTAGTAAGGCTTGGGCTCAAGCTTGGGAGTTGCTGAATTTTTTATTATCTAATGCAATTTTTCTCTGCAGATTGATTTCTGTGAAGTACCTTGGGGTATTTGCTAACATAAACATTGCTCCAGTTGCACAGGCTGTTTGTTTGCATCGACAGGAGGAAAAGAGTCCTTATTACTGATATTTTGACTTCTTTCCTCAAGCTTCTCCCCAGGAGCCAGCACGTAGGCAATATTGATAACTGCTTTTTTAATTTAGGGCCAATTTTCTATATAGATGGATGTGACGATGCATAAATAATACACCTCTTTGCTGCATGGATTGTTTATCCCTGACTTCATTGGCATGCACGGCACACAGGCAAACCGAAAGCTTCTCTGGATGGGTATTGTCAGATAACTTGCCAGGTTATTCCCTAGAGAAAATCATCAGACACACAGAGCTGGAGTTTTTAAAGTCCTTTTATTTCATCCTTTCAATGCACTCCGTGCTGGTACAGCAAAGTTCAGGCTGAATCAGCACTCCCATTAAAATTCCTTATTTTCAGGAATTTATAAGTTGTTGGTGAAAAGAATAAGAACAGGGCAGGACTGTACAAGAGCTGAGCTCCAAGGATGAAGACATTTGCACAAAAGTTTAAAAAGCACACAAAGGAGGATGACAAATGCTCTCTGTACAAAGCAAATAATTGTTCCATGTGGCTGTCTGGCTGCAGAAGGTAGGCTCTGGAAAAATCCTGCTGCTTAATTCAGAGGATTTGGACATCTGTGCAGGACACCCACCCCCTCCACAGCCCCTCTCAGCCCCAGGCTGGCCACAGGGGCAGCTCAGGGCTGGTCATGGGCATTGCATGGGCATGGGTGGCAGTGAAGGCCCTTCACCTCCTAGAGAGTTCTTGAGCTCCGAGGGGAAACAAATGCCTGGACAGCTTGTTTGCTGTGGTGCTTATCATGGTGCATAATATATTCCACTTTTAAATAGATTATGAAAGGCCCAGTTCTCTCATTAATTGCAACATTCTCAAGAACGTCATTATCAGCAGGCCTTAAATGTACATTTTAGAGTCTTAATTACTTGATATGCCATATGCCATTCCCTGGATTTAATACTGTGAGCAAAACTCATTCATGAGTGCTTTATGATGAACTCAATTTTACAGCTGATACCAATAATATTCAATTCTTTCCTAATGCTAGGAAATAATCTCAACACTTTTGCTATGGGAATATATTATTTAATCTGCTGATTTGAAGAATGAAAAGGATTTAAAAATGCGTGCTGTGTTTGGTTACTAAGCACTGACCCACTCATGTTTTGAGGTCCTGGTGATTTCTGAAAATGGGGAATAGTGACCAACTTGTTTCCGCCCTGCTCGCAGAATTCTGGCTTTTATAATTACCACATATTAAAATTACATTAGGTTTATCGTTTACGGCAGTGCCTTCCAGGCTGCATAATGCACGGAAGGATGCTCAGCATCCAGATGCTGGAGTGGCCCATGCTTCAGAAGGCAAGCGTTAAGTATGGGGGATTTTCCTCAGCTGAGTGTGTGCTGTTTGGTGTTAGTTACTTCGGATTAGAAGGAGCCTGCCTCTACTCCCAACTCTGAGAGATGGCAAAGTAACACACTATTGTCTGGATTATAGTTTCTTAACAAGTTATTAAATGTTTGCTGTTAAATTTTGCAAAAATGCAAGCAGGGAAATACAGGCCTGAGAGGCATAGCTGAAGCAAACATATTACCCAGGGGAAATTATTGTGGTCTTGCATGTCTTAATAAGAATAAAAGGAGAACAAAAGATATTTTGTTACATGAGATTTGTATGGGTAGTTTGCTGAAATTGTTTTTTGCTTTTGTTTTTTTTTAGTTAGTAATTAATTGCTAGGCTAAGCTGTAATAATAATATCAGCATAGCAATGAGATAATGAGTGCTGATTGATAGCAGGCATAAATTTAAATGAGTGGTGCAACTGGCCTTGTACGAGCAAAGTGTCCCTGTTAATGGCCAGGAAAGGCTTGGAAAAATAAATATGTAAAGCATATTGACTAAGGCACATGAGTTAAGTTAAACGCAGTGGTGCTTTGGCTCTGCTCTCCTCTGCTTGCTGGTCTCCAAAATGCTGCAGCCATGTGCTGGCAGCCCAGCAAGTTGAGCAGTCACGGGATGAAGATGGCCGGGCTAAGCTGGTCAGTTCTGCAGCTTAATGGGGGGAAACTGGTTTGACTTTAGCAGCAAGGATGTGATAATGTAGTTTGGTTTCTAATGAGTACACAAAGTAGCACCCGGTCTGTGGAAGAATGGGAGTATTGCTTGTGTTCGGTTTTCTTTGGCCCACAAATTCTGTGTCCCAGTTGGATGCTGAGGCTCCTACTCTCCCTGCACTGTCAGAAGCAAACAAACTGCTGCCAGGGGCAGTTCAGAGCATTCTGGGTGGCCTCTGCTCTGAATTGCTCTGTAGGCTTTGGGACTTGGGCAACCAAATTGGTCCCACGCTTAATAGGAGTCTCCCTGGGCTTAGTGCATCACAGCTCGTGAAAGGGCTACCCTGGTTGCTCCTTCCTTTCCTAATCTCCTTTGCCTCTATAGAAAATTTCCTACCAGAAATCGTTTGCCAGCCTCAGTTTTTAAATCCCAGTTAGCCTTCAGCTGAGGAGCAGCTCGTTGAAGCAGCACCAGGACACCGGTGTCACACTGCTGAGAAGAGCCCATGGGAGAAGAAGCCCTGATGCAAGCCTTGACTTGGTAAGCAACGCACAAAAGGCTGCCAATGGGAACAAATGTATTTTGGTGATATAGGTGAACTATATTTTAGCCATACATCAGCAAGAGAGTGCCTAAAATGCTGCTGAGGGGACAGAAGTGCTGACCACACCTTGTGCCTTATTATGGACTATCATTATTAAGCTGCTATGGACAGTCAGTTCCAGCACTTTACTCGACAGTGCTGCTCACTGTGGAGCTGTTTGTCTCCTCTGAACACCTCAGAGCACATGCCATGATTTCTCAGTGTCACCTGTAGCTGCAGTGTCCCAGCTCAGCAGTGGCTGCGGTGCTGCCCCGGTGTACGCAGTGGAGGTCTGTGTGTGCTGGTAAATGTGCTACGGAGCAGTGAGAATGCAGCGAAAGCACCAGTGCAAATCACTGTTTGAGAACTGTAAGATCTAGAAAAGAAAGACAAGTTCAGACAGAAAAATACATCAGAAACATCATTAAACATTAATACTTGCAAAGCACTCAGAAGTTCCGATACACTGGAATTAAGGCATCTCGTACAGCCTGGACCTGTCGTGGCAGCGCTTTCAGCTTTTCATCAGCTATTTGCTCACATGCAGCTCTGCCATTGTTTTTCTTGTTTTCCCCAAATTCATGTGCCCAGAATGGTGACTGGCTGGTGCAGATGAGGCCTATGAAAGGAGGTGGTTTGCCTGGGAGCTGTGAATTGCTCTCTGGCCAAGTAGTTGGTCCCTCCCTCCTCCAGGTCTTTGGTTACAATGCTCCTATTGCAAACACAGGTGTTTTTTTTTTTGCAGTAGATGAGTTCTTTGATGGCATGCAAACAGAAGACTGAGCATGTAAAGATGAATGCTTCATGCTATCTCCTATTGAGCAGGCTGAGCAATGCCTCAGGACTGAATGAGGCTGAAGGCTGCAGAGAGCTCAACTGTGGTTGCAAGTGACATCAGCAGCCTCACTCCACTTACAGCTCCCTGCAGAGCAGCAGGGTGCCCCCAGGATCCGGCTGAATGACGCACAGGAGCCTCACAAAGAGCAGGAGATGCATGTGATGATCATACGCCAAAATGGATGTGGGCAAGATGCCTAACACGATGTAGGGGCTTGAGCAATTGCTGGAGATATGCAGCAAGCCCTGGCACTTCTCTTAAATGAGAACTATCTTTTTTTGCTGGGATAATCTATCATACTTGAAACATTTGAAAGGCTGTATCTTTCCCCTTAACCATTTTATCATTTTAATTTAAAAGCTTTTTAAAATTATCACCCAAATAAATGATTAGTAACAGGGTAAACTCCTCTGAGCTCTCCATTAGTGCAAACAATGCAATGTGACTGTGTTCTATTTACAGAAAATTAATGAACGTAAAAAAGATGAAGTGCTCGCCATCCTGGTGATTGTAGGTTGTTTTTCATGCAGCTTTATCCATTAAATTCTGGGACAAAAGAAACGTCCTCACAATTTTAATAGTTGTAATATATGATTGCATGTGCAGGGAATAGGAATAACATTTATTTTATTTAATGAAGACTAATGAAGTTGTTCTGATCTTTCCATTACAGTTTCAACAAATTTTTCTAATCAGGAAGATCCTACTTTCTGAAAGCTAATTTTTCATCTTAAACATCATCTAAAATGCCAGCATAATAGTGAAATGCAGGAGCAATATTATAGGATGCCAGAAAATTTCCAGTACTAATGGAAAATTGATGCATTTCAGAGGTTTTTTGGTCTCTTTTTTGGTTAAGAGAAAAATGCTCAGGTTACTAGAGAAACGTTTGCTTTTCTGTCATGGTGCTTTATCATCTATTAGACAAACATGGCAGATATTGGCTGATACTTCAGCTGGGAGGAATGAAGGAGTACGTTTCCTGAGTCTGGTCAGGGCAGGACACTGGACAGTGTAAAGTAAAGGACGGTGTTGGGAGATGGAGAGACTGAAGGAGGTAATCACTGCAACCAGGTCCTCCTGGGGCACTGCAGTCAGTGATGACATTCTTTGAAAAGTGTGCTTGACTCATTAAGCCAAGGTTCAGGCTGCAAATACTGGGAAGTTATCAGGGCCAAATTTTAGGGAATACGTATGTTAAGATTCACGAACGAGCGTGGCTGTAGGGATCCAGATGCTTTTGGGGATCCCAAAGCACCAGCAATTCCTTTGGTGTGGGCACCTAAACGACTCCATAGGCAGGACAGGGTGCTAAAGGCAGCAGGACTGAAGGTCTCTGAGAATGCCTTAGTCAATAGTCATGACTTGATGTTGGGGTCTTCTATGATGACCTGTCCCATTTCCTGCTGTAAGCTGCTGTGTTTCAGATCATGTGCAGCAGCATTGCTCTTAGGAAAAAAAAGGAGTAGTTGCCCAGTCTTGTGCTGTCTTAATTTCTGTTATATATATCTTCTGCTGTGTTGGTGCTGCTACATAAATCTGTCTAACACCTTCTCGTAGCATTAATAGGGTTGTTGAGCCGTCAACATTTTTCACACCTGACAGTTTCTTAGAATGCATCAATTATTTTTCTACCTTTGTTCACAGTTTTGCTGTCTTCTGGAGAGAAAAAAAAAAAAAAAAGAAAAGAAAGGATTGATTTTACTTTTGGTTTGAATAGAAGAACTGAAGTATTTTATAGCCTTTGTGTAAGCACAAACATGATAAATACCACGGGCAGTGGTGAATCTTGAACTGGTGAACTGCCATTTTTAGGCCAGCAGGTGTGCAGAACAAGCAGGACAGGAAACTCACACTGAAAATAACAGGAAAAAAATCACTGCCTGTTATTGCCATTTCTAGATATGCTGATGCACACGTATACACTCGTGGATTCACACAGAAACTACGTCTGTCCTTAGCAATTTGGTTTTGTTGTATAAACTTCTTGTCATCTGCCTTGTGTTGCAGCAGCTCTTCCTCTGTTTGCTCTCCCCATTATTCACTGCCTCTCCTCCAGCTTAATGCTCAGGGGGTGGCAAGTCAGTGAGTCCTTTGTGGCAAGTCTTGCCTTGTTTGTCTGGAAAAGCACTACATCACGCAATGACAGATGATAGGTTCTTTTTGTATTTTCTTAGGAGTCCTGATGTCTCACTAGCAATGAGACTTTTATTCCTCTATTTACTTAGCTCTTTCCCTCAGCAGTGTAACCCACACTTCTACTTGACTTCTTTCTTGCCCTTACACACATACAGTAGAAAGCTGGCAGTTTTAATAAGTACAGACTTGGCTGCCTAATTGAGATTAACATAGATAGTTAAAGTATTAGCACAGGAGCTGAACCTTGGTGGCTTTCAGGAATTGCTCATCTCTTTGCTGGGTCAGGTTCTGGTGAGTTATTTTAACACTTCCATATTTGCAATGCGACGTCATGCGATAGACCTACTTATGCCATCCTGCCCTTCATGGTGTGCGCAGGGAGGGAGCCTGAGAGAGAGGAAAAACCCACACACATGCACAGACCTTCCATCTGTCTCTCTGATTTACATGCTTCAACACACTCTGGTGCTAGCCAGAACTCTGGGCACTACGTGTCCTTGCATGGCCAGGAACCAGCGTGACCCAGGCTCCTGCTTGCTTGAGTGATGCTAGAAAGAGTGTCACTTGCTGCCTGTCAGTAAAATGCTGCCATAAAATGACTCCAGAAGAGGTAGCTCTTACACTAATTTTGCGGTCGTTACTACTAGCAGCAACAGACAGGTAGGTGACCTTGGGCAGATCACACTTACCCCTGCCCTGAACGCCCCCCAGAACACAAGGGATTTCTGAAGATCTGCCCTGCTGGCAATCAGTGATGGATTTCCTCAGGTTTCTCTTTTTGTGCTGAAGCTGTTCAAGGCTCGTGGGGGATGACTTCTCTCTCGCACTAAAGCTCCAGGGTGCACAGCCCCAGGAAGGACAGCACTGTGACCTCTGCGCCACCCTGAGCTCCAAGGCCATCGCAAGCAGAAAGGGCACCAGGCAGCAGTCCCTCTGTGGCTCAGCCCAAGTGCTGAGCCCATGGCAGGGAGGAATGGCAGCGGGATGGAAACACGAGGGGTGATCTGCATGACTTTGATCTCTGAGCACAATTCTTGCCCTAAAAAGGGCACAGCTGTCACTCCGTTTGTCAACATCAGCAAGTCATTATGTAAAGCAATACATCATTGTACTTTTGACTTTGTTGCTTGTCGTTTCGGTCGGAGACCGATAGATGGACCACTTGGTCTGTGTGAGGTAACCGCACGGTGGGGAATGCGCAAAGCTGGAAGGGCTCCTCTGGCTCCAGCTAAGCTTGTTATTTTTTCCTCTAATAATAGAGTGAGAATCGAGAAAGAGAGAGAAAATTAGCAGGAGAAAAAGCAGTTCCTCTTTGTTGAATAGACAGTTTAATTTATTCCTGAGCACAATGTACCTGAAGAATGATAAGAAACAACTTTGATATCATGCTAAATAAATAAAAAAGAGGTTACATAATCTAATTTTCCCCGGGTCCTGCAGCAGTGTCTATTTTATCAGCTTTCATTTAACCAGAGCAAAATTAATAAGATGAGAAAAGTAAGGCTACCTGAAATACTATGAGATTTCTTACAATGACAAGGAAAGGGTCTTTTAGCTAATTATTTCGTGTGTGGGTTGCTGTCTGGCATGTCAGGAGGACTCACCTGCAGGAGACGCTGATGTTATGTGTGGGGCATTGTGATCTGATGGTGGGCTGGCACAAACTGCTGCTCTGGGGCTGCATGAGGTGTTGGACATTGGGCATAGAGGGCAGCAGGGCAGATTTGTGTAGATTTGTGTTGTTCTTCTCATGTGAGACGTGATAAACCATGGTAAGCACCCAAGATTTCAAAGGCAGTTGATTAAAACAGACTGAAATTATTTACTCCCTGTGAGAGCATAACAAGCCCTTCAGTTATTTCCTCTCTCATGGCTTCCCAAAGAAAAGAAAGCAAAATATGAAAATAAGCTGTTTTTTTCTTCTTTTTCTTTTCCAGATTTTTATTCCATTTGATGTAGAAATTGACCAATACTACAACAGTTGCAGTGAGAGGAGATCGTGACACCTCCACGCATCCCTTCCCCTGTGTCAGACCTTCAGAGTCCCTCACCAGCTGACAGTGGCTTCAGGCACAGCTTTACCATTTTGGCTCTGGATGTGTTTTAATATCAGTCTGGGGAGGGCAGTGGATGTAAAATTCCCCTTAAAAAGCAGTGATAGGTAATTATTTTCTGTTTCTGCAGAGGAGGATGTACATGTAGATACTGTAGTTTTCCTTTTGGTGAGTATGACTAACACTAACCCATGCAGGAGGGCATCTGTGCCTTCTCATTAACTGGAGGGGCAGAGCAAAGGGGAGCTGCACTCATGCAGATACAGCCTGTAAAGCTGTGTAGTGCAGTAACATCTTTTGCACTAAAATTTTCAGAGAGGCTTAAATTGTCATGGTGAAAGGTAGAAGGTCCCAGGAGCTTGTTTTGTGCCTCTTCTCCTTGGGCACAGCTTAAAGGCTCCTGGTAAGGAGCAGCGCTGGTGCTGTCAGTGCCTGGGAGCTGGCTATGCTTCTCCAGAAGAAACACCCATCTGCCAGCTGCTAGTCCCAGGGCTCAAACAGCTCTCACAATGGTCTGACATGAGGCTAAGCCTCTTATCTTATGTGTTGTAACCATGCAGCTGGAAGCAAACTTATATATGCAAATTGTACATCAGTAAATAGTGACAAACATGACCTGATTCCTCTGGCATTACGTGTTTATATTGGTATCTTTTGTGCTTTGGAAATACAAAATGGGTATGGGAAAATAAATTAGAGAGTGTTGGGAGTTTTGTCACCAGAGGTACTTATCTTTTTTTTTTTTTTTTTAAAGGAAGGAAATCTCAGTTGTGCTGCAAGTTGAGAGACACTAGCCTCAGAAAGCCACTCGATGTTTTTGGCTTGCTTCTTGCAGTCTTTACTGCTGCAGTACCACTCAAACAAGGATAAAACTCATGAGTGCCTGGTTCAGCAAGTCACTGCCTAGCTTCCTCTGTGGGCCTCCGTGTACCACTCTGCCCATTTGTCTCAAAGCACCTGATGACACACAGACCTGGGGTTACAGACAGACCCTTACTGGTACTCTTGCTATTAGGCCAAAGGCATTTATGGCCCCAAACATCTGACACATTGGTTAAAACAGGCATTCCTCATGTCCAAGCTATGCTGCAACAAAACTATTGCAGTCCATTTGCCTTAATCGAGGTCCCTTCCAACCCAAGCCATTCTATGTTTCCGTAATTCTACAACCACCTTTCCACCATAGATAAAATAATGCTATAGCATAGCAGGCTGCAGATATGCTTTGCACTGGATTGTAGAATGGAAATATATTGCAGATGGTATTTACTTAAAAGACAAGTAAATTTTTATTTTTGTCTCTGCAAGGAGTAAAACTAATTAAAAACTAGGCAGAATGTTTTCTTCTTCACTTGAACATTACAATAAGTGGTAACATCTGCGTTGCACAATTTATTATTTGTGTGTGCAATGTTGTAAAATATACTTTCCCAACATTATAAGCTGGTGTACTAATTTACATTAAAATGCTAATTTAATTTGGAGTAGAAGAGCTCAGTATCATTACTTTTTTTCAAAGTATTTTTCTCATCCCATTCCAAAACTCCAGGGAAACTGTTCTAGAATGACTTTGGGGAGTCCTCTCACCACATACAATGGTCTGTTAATTACAGGATGCAACTTCAGCTGAACTCAACACTGGGACACTGAAACTGGAAAAATGCCCTGTAAGTGTTTATTGAATCAACAAGATTTGAGCCAAATGAGACTGCAGAGTCTCCTAGACATTGCCCTGAGTCGCACAGGCAGCCTTGCAGTACATAGTGGGGATAGTGACTCAGGAAGTAATACTTCTGGTATAACATAATACATTATCACAGCTTTTCATCCAGCAGCCACCTAATGCAGAGCACAGCGGGAGTCCTCTTTGCAAGGACAAAAAGGATGCTCACTGCCACACAAGTGTCCAACTTTACTCATTTTACTTCTGCAGTGGTGTTCCATTCAGCCTTTCTTTCCTTCTCCACTTATTGTCCCCATCAACCAAACCCTTAATAGACCCCTCCAAGTCCATCCATCCTTTGCTAAATCCCAGGGGAGGCTGCACTCTCCTGAGAGGTGCACTGCTTCCAGGAGACACGTAGTCCTGTGCCTCAATGTATGTGGGAGGGAAGGTAGAGACACGAGAGCTGAAGAGGCTGCTTGTCCCCTAGTGTATGATATGAGCTCAGCCCATTCCCCCTATGACTCACACTGTTAGGAGACTAATTAAGCAGAGGAATATCTCTGTATGGATTATAAATAGCCTGAGGGAGTACATAGGGTAAATCAAAGGAAGACCTTGATCACTGTCATTGGCAGCTTAAATCAGGCAGTGTGACTTTGCACAGGGATGACTCAAACAGGAGTGTGGGAATTGCTGCTCCTTCTCCTGAGCACTTGGCTGGTGGCTCTCCTCTGCCACTGTCTTACCTGACTGCAGCTCCAGCCTGGCACTGATAACACAGTGTCACCATGTTAGCAGACGTACTGTGAATAAGCCTGTGGGCAAGAACCTTCAGATCATGTGTGTTTAATCTTGAGGTGATTGATTTAGCCTGTGTACAAGGGAGTAGCCTGTTCTACCACTGCAGCCAAGTTTATTGGGGACTGTGAATTGATTTGAGCCACTAGATGCTACCAGTAGGGCCTTGCTGTTAGCAAGCAGCAGTGAAGAAACATCAGCTGCATCCCTCTTTTGGAAAGAACCATTAACCTCCCGGCTACTGTTAGCCTGGAGATATTCAGCAAGGATTTGTCTCTTTATCTGTGCTTTTAACCTCAGCTGTGAGCTGTTTCTTCAGCTTTGAGAGTTGATTGCATTCCCAATTCTACTTAAGCTGTCGGAATATCTTTGTGCAGCCCATTACTGCCACCAGTCATCTAAATTACATAATTTGCATTGATTTGGTTAATACAAAGAATTTTTATCCATTCAGAATGGGAACTGATTTTCTGTTGCTGTTGTTCACACAACCATTGCAGACAAAGTAACGTCAGGTGTTCTTCTGCCTTCCAGATACCTCCATTCCCACTGCAAGGCTGGGTGTCAGAGTGGCACGTCAGATCACAGGAAGGTATGGGACACCCCTGCCTTTGTGTTTCCTACCCACAGACAACCATGATCACTAGAGAAATATTAAACTGAGACTCATCACCTCATCAGCATTTGGGCCGCAAAGTATTAATACAACAAATCAAACTCTCCCCCTCCTTTGGCTCTCACATGGAACTGTCCCTCTAAAAAACCAGACTCCGTTTGGGTTACAGCTTCAGTTTAGTATCAAGTTCAAAATCCTATTCTATTGTCACGGTGAACAAGAGCTGAAGTAAGAAAAGGGAAGGTTACTTTTTTTTTTAAAAAAAGTTGGTTTTTATTACAACTGGAAGGTAGAACTGAAAACTCTGGAAAGCCACATGAAACTCCATGTAGTCAGATTCCCTCAGTGATTAATTAATCAGAAAATAAATCAAATAAACTGTGTTTTTCTCTGTTTCTTTTGGTGGATCCCATGTTATGTGCTTGGCAATCCCAAGGGGATCCCTCTGCTTCTGACTATTGCAATCCACTTTATTCTCTTGCCCTTTGTTCAGTCCCAGGATGCTTCCACCTGCCATGAGTATGAGGAGATGATAACAAAAACCCCACTGTCTATGGGGAATGATCACTTTACCTTTTATTACAATCTGTTTTCAGGCAGCATGTCTTTTGTGTTCAGTTCTTTGCACTGCAATCTGCATCGCTCAGTGACGTTAGAACAAATTGAGTTACTCCTTCTCGCTCATTAAAAATATCTTGTGTCTGAAAGGGAGATGAGGACAGAAGGGGGAGAGAGAAAGCATCATTATGAGCATGAATTGCTCTCTGATCTTGTTTGGTTTCATCCTAGCCTGTGGAGCAGAAAGTGTTCTGTCTGGCTTTGGCAAAGCCAGAATTTGAAAGTTTTTAATTACCGTCAGCCATTGTATATGCTTGTTATAGAGCCAGCATAAGAAAAACTCAATTCGCAGCACCAAAACCCAGCCCTCCATGTGTGCTGATGCTGCCCACTGCAACAGCATGTGGAGCTGACGCGCCGGGTGCCATCAGACTGCTGGGTATGGGGCCTCACCTCTGCGCACTGCTTGGCAGTGCTCATGTAACACTAGAGAGTAAATGATGCCCTCTGCTATGTTTGAGTGAATCTGGAAGTAACATCTACTACAAGTGTGATGCTGCTGGCCCTCCCGTGGAGGGAAGTACAGCGAGGCAGCCCACTGGGTGCACGAGGGGTGTGCAAACCCTCACTCCCCGCACGGCAGCCTGGGTGTGAAGGGCACTGGCTGTTTGTCGGGCTCTGCAGGCTGCTCTCGGGGCAGCTTGTTCTGAGCAAGTCCTGCGGAGACCTGGCTCACACTCCCGGCTGCATTCACACACAGCTTTGTACAACCAGAACAGGGCATGTTGTTCTCCCACTGAGAACAAACAGCTCCTCAGGCTGTCCTTTCTTTCTCTGCCTTTCCTTTGGTCCCAGAGCAGAATGAGCCCAGCACCACAAACAGCTGAGCACCAGAGAAGAAGCCGTAATGTCTAACCTGTGTGTCAGGCTGCTGAGGGAGGACTGGCTGTGCTGCCTGGAGTGATGTCTCACAACACATCTGTCTGTCCTACAGCAGTGTGCACCAGAGGGAATGGCGGCTGCTGCCTGTCTGCTCAGCTGAGTGCCCAACGCTGACCTCCAGCCTTAGGTCCCACAGCACTGCTGGTTTTCTTGGAGCCTGGAGAAATCTGCCAGAAGCAGAAGGAGCTCTCACCTTATTGTTTTTCTATGGTTTGTCCTGTGTCACAGTCAGGCTTTCTGGCTGTCCCTGCTGGCCCAGTAAATGGGATTTCTTTACCTCTTGTTCTCAAACAGAGGATACAAAGTGTAACTGGGATCTGTGCTTTATCAGTGTATAGAAAATAAGTTGATTGGAGTTAAACCAGTCAGCAGACACCCACCTCGGCTGTTGCTATACGAATAAGGTATCCATGGAGATCAAGAGGCTAAATCTAAGAGACATAAAGATCTGGCCCTTGCCTTTTAGGGATTCAGCTGTACGTACAGATTTGCCTATCCTCTCCATCTTAGCAGCAGCCCCAGAGGGCAGGGGAGAGGAGATCCCTCATAGGAGAGGAGATGCTGTGAAGAGGCAGCGAGGCACTGCCTGTTCCCTGCTGGGTTCTGAGAACAGGTGCTGCTCATCCAGCCCAGGTAGCTGAGTTTTAAAGCAGGTTAAACCCAAAGATCACAGGAAATGAGGAAAGGAGAAAGGAATGGTTTGGGGGCAGAGCCATTACCAAATCTCTGTAAAATGTTTTTTTCCACTCTTTCTGCTATTAAAGTCATTTTTTTCTTTAGCACTCAAACTGATTCTGCTTTTGCAGGCTTAGATTTGGTTTAAAGTGCTGTTGGCTCGGTTGTGGATTAGCTGGTTCAGACAAGCCTGCAGGCGGATCCCATTAGCACCTGCTCTTCCCCTATCTTTGTGAAGCCTTGCTGGGACCTGCAGGGATGCAGCTGAAAGGGCAGCAGATCCAGCAGTGCCAACACCCACACAGGGCCTGATCCACACTCCCACACATGTGAAGACCAAAGAGTACAAACAACCAGGCAGTGCAATGCTATACGTATCCATTTGTCTCTTTTTCTAGGATATTGACAACTTCTTCTTCCCTTACATTTAGCAAATACATGGACATGTTACCTGCTTGATAATTTTTCTGGAAGGTCTTTGTCTCGTTACTAAAAATTTTCTTTCTGTGAAAGCTTTTAATAAGTCACATCCAGCCTGGAAAAACACTGTGAGGGACATTATCTTTTTAGCTGTGCTGTGTGGGGCTTAGACCCTGCTTACCAGTCTGCTCAATGTTCTCCCTTTAACTATTAGGTCTCAGTAAGCTTGTATTAATTTTGCTTTTCCCCAGTTTTAATGTATGTGCTTAAGAGACTGGCTGGTTGGCTGGCTGGGGGGAGGTTTTAGATGTCAGGGGGAGAGTTCTTCATTGAGAGAGCAGTGAGGTGCTGGCACAGGCTGCCTAGAGAGGCTGTGGGTGCCCCATTCCAGGAGGTGTTCAAGACCAGGTTGGATGGAGCCGTGGGCAGCCTGGTCTAGTACCAGATCTGGAGGTAGGTGGCCCTGCCTGTGGCAGGGGGGTTGGAACTTGATCCTTGGGGTCCCTTCCAACCCAAGCCATTCTATGATTGGCATGATTCTGACCAAAGTCCATTTATCTGCCTTGATTTTGCTGACTATCCTGCCTGTTAATTCTAATCAAGCTCTTCCATATCCATATTTTTCTCTTCCAGAGAATTATTTGCTCCAGTGTTTTGATACGCCGTTACTGGATTACAGTACTGGAGAACCAGGTTTGCAGGGAGATGTGCTCTGGTAACTGACTACAGCTGGAGTCAGGGACTGTGCTCAGCATTTGCAGAATTAATGTAATTTCAGCACTGAAAGTTGGCAGAAAAGGAATTAAAGAAAAGTAGAATCCGACTCCTCTAGCTGGATAGAAACTTCATGGTAAAGCGTCTCAATTAGAAGGATATGTTTTAATGGCTTTGTAACTGCCTTAACTTTCAGCATCGCACAGCTCTCAGGTCCAGGCAGCACAAGCAGAAGGTGGCTGCGAGGCCCTGTGCTCAGGTACAGGTGGGCTGGCAGAGCTCATCAGAAGTGAAGCACGTACTGAAGGATAAGCAGCTGTATGTTGCCAGGAAGCATTAAAAAGTACAGGTAAAATGTGACACAGGAATCTCTCTTCTCTGATCATGTAAGTACCTGGAAAAACATAGGAATTATCTAGAAGTAATATGCATAATAATATACATAAATACATGCAGTGTATGCATATAATTCATATATGTATGCATGCATCTATTTCAAAGCAAAGACATTGGAAATGCACACCTTTGCTTCTAAGGGTTAACTATATTTCATTGTTACGCAGTTTAAATCCTCCCAACCTATAACTGCCAGTATGACAATTATTCTTTGTTTCCTTTCTTCCTATACAGTGTTAATTTCTTAATGTCAAATGTGATGCTTTTGACACTCATAAAAAGTACTAATTTGTAAATTAATTTATTTATAGTCTTCTCTATGGAGTTCAGCACCATCGAGTCTGAATGCCCTTGAAAAGTTGCTAGGTGACACTGTCATACCTCAGTCTGATGAACAAATGAGAGCTCGTAATGTTGATGCAGTGACTTTAACCAAGCATTCTGCTTTCATTCTGATAGACTTTTTGATTGCAAATTGTTTGTTGTGAACTGCAAACAAGCTCAAATTATCCTATTCTCCAGTTATGGCTTGGTTCATAACTAAACTGGTTCATAAAATCAATGCTAATCTTTCTATGTTGTTTTTATGGAAATCACAGCAAATT
This sequence comes from Lagopus leucura, assembly GCF_019238085.1. Classification (NCBI taxonomy): domain Eukaryota; kingdom Metazoa; phylum Chordata; class Aves; order Galliformes; family Phasianidae; genus Lagopus; species Lagopus leucura. Next base: position 5,690,042 of record NW_024962278.1, on the reverse strand, counting down.
CAAATATTTACATACGCACCAATATTCATAGCCTGTTCCAGAAAATGAACAAACCCATCACATTTTCACAATGTTGAACCTGAACAGCATTCATTGACAATGTTGTTAATTTCTTCCTTTCCCACCTGCGCTGGAAATGGAATCCAGCTGATTGGAATCCTCTTTGTAATGCTCTTTCACGTTGAGGAAGATGAGTTACAACAATGGTAGGGCACACAGAGTAGAGGCACATAGATGTGTGTATGTGCTTGTGAGCACCGGGCCTGGGAATCAGCTCTGACTCTACAGTTCCTTGATCAGAATGAGCATGGCTTTCTCCCAGCTCCATCCCAGCAGCTGGAACCATATTGCTAATATTACAGCATTATGGCAGGAAAAAGGATGAAAAGAGCCAACAGCCTCTTATTTCACTGCATAGTTTTCCTTCTTTTCTGTTTCATTTTCTTTCTCAAAACAAGCAAACAAAAATAAAAGCAACAATTTCTATTATGTTTCCTCCCTGCTTTGGAATAGTAACACTGCTGCATTGACTCAGAGCGCTCACAAACAAGGTGATTCCATTTAGGTGGGATTGGTGAGAAATGTGTTTCTGACAATTTTCCTGCAGATTTAAGCCTACCGAGCTGGGAAATGTCTCTCAGTGGGGCTTTTCTGCAGTGAAATCGTGAGTTTGAAAAGGGACTGTCAATGGGCTTTCAAGGCTTTGGCCTGGCTCTCTCTAGCAACATTTTTGTGATCCAAATTGGCATCGATTTGAGATATGTTCCTGTGCAGGGTAAGCAATAGCTTACAGCAGCTGCTAATTAGCTCTGCTCTGCTCTGTTCTTGCTTTTCATGTCTAGATACCTCCTTCAGAAATAAGGAGCAGAAGGAAAACATCCAAGCAGAAGAATCAGAAGGCAAAGAAAAGGGAATGGATGGGGATTGCAACTGAAAAATTAATGAGGAGAGACCTCATTTCACAAAGCTTATATAAAGTCGGACTGCATCTGTGCAAGGAACAGTGACCCAGAAAGAGAAATCTGTAAAAATTCAGGGCAAGGTGCAAAACTTGGTATCCTCCTTCCCTCCGAGACACACCTACACTCACACACAAGGATCCTTTGCTCCAGGCCACTGCAAACACCTTTGTGACGTCCCTCCATCCCTGCAGCAGGCTCTGGGTGCAGCAGCAGGACGCGGTGCTCACAGAGGTGAGTCTGGAAATCTGTGCTGCAAGGTCAGGATGAATTGTCTCACATTTATCAGGGGATATCAAATCTCCTTATGTACCCTATTTACTTTTTTACTGTCTGCTCAATACGCACTTTTGTTTGTTGTTAGCTTCTGCATGAGGTGAAGTACTGCTGCTCCCCATCCTGCTGCCTGGAGAGAATTCCCTTCCAGGAGATTCTGGGGTTGTTCCCAAGTGAACTGCTAAAATCTGTTTGTGGTATGTCAGAACAGCAGAAGTCTGGAGGAGGTCACATAACTGAAAAGCAAACTGAATAATGGCACTTAGAGCTAAAAAGAATGAGTAATATGTCTCATTACTTTACAGTGAAAATGCACAATTAATGGCATAATCTTACATAACCAGATCCAGAAAAAAATGACCTTTTGCACCTTGAAGGTCAGGGCTGGGATTCTCAACCCAAAAGCCTGCTCCCTCAGTGCCTGACAAAGAGAGTTCTTCAGATCTCCCTGGAGGAGAGGGACGTTTCCAGCTGTGCCACATCAACACGCAAGATTGAACTGCACCTTGTCTGCTCGCCTGTTGCCTTGAGCAGAAGCTCAAGGGGAATTATTTAAAATGAAGACTGCTTTCTATATTAAGCACATCTCAGGTAATACCGAGCAGCTCACTCTCTACTATTAATGGGTCTCCAGGTATTAGCAGAGCACTTCCCTCTCCTATTAATTTCTCCTGTCAATCTTTGCCTCACAGTTCAAAAAAAGGGATCGAGGCATCATCTGCTATAGTGTAGCATAGGCTTCTCCTCTGAGCAGCATTGCCTGGTAGCAGCCAGCCTAATGTGATTGTTTCCAAACCAGAAAGGACAGCTGTCACTTGCCTCTCCAGAACGTACTCACAGGGTATAATCAAGAAATCTTCTCGAAGAAGTTGTTCAAAGCTATGCTTATCAAATGACTGTTAAGACAATAAACTAGTTAATTTGCTCTAATGGACAGTTGCAGTGTGAGTATTTAGTGTCTCGTTAATATTGACTGGCGATACTTAAAAGAATCCGAATGTTAGCTGCTAGAGTGGCAGAACATAAAGCACTGATGATAAATATTTCTACTTCTACAAGCAGTTCATTCCAGTTTAGTTAACAACTGAAATTAAAAGTGTTTAAAACTCACACTTTGTGAATCTGTTCAGCTTTCCCTTTCAGATGCTCATTGTTAGCTCTGACAAGGTGCCACCATACCATGGTAGGGATTTCTACTGAAAAAACTCACCTGGATCCTCCCTACATTTCACACCAACTCGTTCTACTCCTTCCTGTCTCCCCTACTTTAGCCAATATGATGATATAAAGCCAGTTTGTGCAAGGTAAGGCTGAGGATGATTATTCTACTTACAAACTGGAAGCGCAATGCTGGGAACTGCATTCTGCAAGACATTCTCTGCCAGCATCCTGAGCAACCAAAGAACCCCAAAGCAACACGTTTGTTTTCCAAAACAAGGGTTTCCCAGCAGCAGACCCACATGGGGGTAGTGGGACAACCTCTGCATTGTTATTTGTGTGTTTTGCTTTTGTTTAAGAGTACTGTTTAACATGAACTACATAGAGAGGTTACTGAACGCCACCTCATGTTCTGTGCAGTCTCATGAACCAGGGGAAGGGCTGTTTGTCCCTTCTTAAGCCCTGAAGCAGAGGGCAGAGACTATTATGCCATCTGTTTCACAGTTAAGTCTGGAAAAATATATATTGTTCCATAACTTGTTTTCTTTCTGTTTCAGCAGCATGTTATCCACTTTACTGCTGGCTCCTGCAGCATTCCAATCTGGGGAACTCTGCTCTGGGGAAAGAGCATCACTAGGGACTGGCTTACGGAAGCCTGTGCAGATAGGCAATACCTCCTTAACCTTGGGATAGTGATTAAAACATTCCTTGAGTCTGCTGTGAGTCAGGTAACAAAACAAAAGGGCTCAAAAGGTCTGGGGAGGGATGTAAGTAGATAACAAAACCTAGTAAGACCTTACTTTTGTGGCAGGCAGTTTCCATATATTAAACTTAAGTCTTGCTGAAGTTTTTTTAAAACCACTTATGTACAGTTTCTTTTCACGGAAATACAGAGGAATTATTCTCTTTCCTCTTCCTGAATATCTGATTATTTAGCAGAGTTGAATTATTACTGGCTTAACAAAGAACCATGTGCAATAATAGCACTACTTTTGTAGTAAATTCTATGTTTTGCCTTTTGTGAGCTGAAAGAATCTTTTTGACGCTGACAGGCAATTGATTAGAGCTGGGTAAATAGTATTAAGCAGACAAAATATTTCTTAAATCTTAGCATTTAGGGGATTCAGAATAATTTCCTATCCCTTATCACCATTTAAAAGGATTTTCATTATCCACCAAACAGCATAGATTAAAAAAATAAATTGCAAAACAGTGGCTTGCTGATAAACCTTTGACTATCTGGTTTTTATCAAACCCAACTAACTTGAGCTTTACCTGCTTTTTCTCTGGTGTCTATACATTTCCAGAGAAATAAAACACTGTTGTATGTAACAAGCAAAGCATATCTAAGAACACATTTCCAACAAAATGGATTTCAAACTTTTGATGTTTGTGGTCATTGTCATGAATTTTTATGATAATAGGCATCATAGGAAGCAATAGGTATTGACATTTTTACAATAAAAGAGCAACAAATTGATTCTGAATCTTTAGTGTATTGATATTTATGTGAACTTATTATTCTAGCATTTGACTAAACTCTCTAAATTCCATTTTGCTTCAGAATTTTTGTGTTTGTTACGCCAAAAGTCTTGTATGGAAAACTGGTCTCCAGTTAATTCTGCACCATAATAAAAGTTGTGACATTTACCACAATGACCGTTATGAGATGCTTGCTTTCTTTTTGGTTGCCTATAAAATTGTTCTAATAGCTACATGATTACTGATCCAAATATAAAAGCATAGCTCCCATCAGCAGAAACCATAAGCAAAGGGTCACACCAAAAAAAGTCCTGCATTTTCAGATGATGTGGGTAGAGATCTGGTTTCAGAAAAATCATATAATAAATATATACCAGAGACAGCTCTTAAAGATGTTCTGTAGCTGATTTCCCTGTATGGTTCATCTTCTAGTTCTTCCTGTTGCTAAGATACTAGCAGCACTGCCTTTCACTGTGGCTTTGGGATTTGAAGATTTATATTCCCTTACTCCCAAGTAAAAGTCTCCTCCATATACTGCATCCATACCTTTTCTGGCACTTTTACTTTCAGAAAGGACAGGTGGAGAGTGTAGGTGACAGAAAGCCACAGCCATCCAGTTACTCCAGTGGAACACTCCTACCTTACAACCACTTACAATCTGGCCTGGTAAATGTTACAGCTTTATTTAGCAATTATGGTTTTGAGGTTGTGTCATAGTAGGTAATGCAAATTCTTCTTTAAATGCAATTAAATTCATTGTCCTTAATGAAAACAGAATTATTTTGCATTTTATATGAGAGTTCTGATTTTCAAAGTTAACTTTAAAATTCCCTACTCAAATACCTGATTGCCTCAGTCAAAACAATTTTGATATCTAAATGGTTTTGTATTTTAGTACTGCCATCAGCCTTGAGCCATCACAAAACCTTCAGGCTAGGAAGTTAACTTCAGTGTTTTATAAATGATGATGTCCATTTCCAGGAGAACTGAAGATGGAGTGATTTGAAAGAAATTCATTCTTTAAAGTTCATCACTCTCACTAAGCATGATTAAATACTATATAATTTAACATTATTTGCTGATAGAAAATCAAAGCATTTGCCCCTAGCATGCTGACATTTACAGCAGTGGAGAACATTTGCACATTTTATGCTTATAATAACAGATGAGGTATGAAATGGATTGTGATAATGCTTTGAACACCATGGAAGTCTTCTCATTTATCATAGCATGTGAAGTCTGGATCCCTACCATTATTCCATACAGTGGAAATATAGAAAAGCCTTCTTTAGGTCTCTTCAAGGAAGCCCCAATGTAGATTCAATCTCATTTCTTACAGTCTTTTTATTTATTTATTTATTTTTAAATGAGGGCTTGGATAGACAAATAACTGATGTGATGTAGATTGTACCTCCTTAGTGCAAAGAGATTACATCCTCTCCTGAGATGCTCTGCTTTCCTACATTTCTGTGGGATCCCGACTAACCACTTATGTGGAGTAGCCTCAAGAAACTGCAAAAATGAACGCAAATCAAATGGACGCATTGTCCAAGTCTCCTTTTAAATAAGTGTCTTTCCAAATCAGTATTAGGATTTTAAACTTTTATTTGGCATATGCTGGAATCATGGCATCACTGAATTATAAAGTTGGAAAAGACCTCTAAGGTCTTCAGCCCAACCCCTTCATGCCCACTAACCATGTCCCTCAGTGCCAGGTCTACCCTTCTATTTTTTATCTAAGAGTTATCAACTGCAAGCACAGTTCTGGCTCTGTGATATCTCTGGGCTATATTCCTTGCTTGTTATAAAACTCAACGTTATGAAACAGAGCAAAAAATTTTAAGAACAAATTTCCATAATATATATATGTTCAAAATTTCTGTAAGGTCACATTTGAAGCTTTACAGCATTACCTCCTCGCAAAACAAGATTAAAAGCAGAAACATTTTAGCCTGCTACGTCTGAGTTCATTATTCACAGTTCTCTCTACTTAATTAAGCACATGTAGATGCATACTTTATTCATTTTACTCTTAAAACACTCTAGACAGACATTTCAAGACATGAGAAACCACTGAAAGATGCCTGAAAATGGTTTAAGGACTTTGTGAATATGCTGAAGGCTGTAGACAAGTTTATGTTCCTCCTTTATCATTAATCTTTCCTGAACTTGGTACTTATGAGCCCATCTCCTGTTCTGCCCGGTGTACACAACAAGAAAATGAAGAATCTGCTCTTGTATTTGGATGTTGACTTAGAACATGACTTTACTGGCCATAAGCTGCAAAAACATTGTGAATGAGGCACCATTCACATCAAACACAAACAGACATTTATTCTTCCTGCCAAAAGTAGAAGTAAACTATCAACAAAACAAGATGGGCTCTAATAAAATTGCAGTTGAATCCAGATGACTTTAAATGAGCTCCGCTGACCTGTCTGCATCCTGCTAATTCGCATTTTTGCTTCTTGAATAAAACCAATAATGCTAGAGGAGTTTTGCCAGTCAGCTTGAGGTTAAATAGAATGACAGTACAAAGGGAGAAATGCCAGTACACAAAAGAAAAGCACCAGCTGTGTTTGTATTCACCTTTCAACATACTGGCTACTTATTTCAATATTTTTTTTCTCAGGGTTCTGAAATAATACCTTATTTCCATTGGTGTTTCTTAAGATGCTGACAGGTGCTGCACAGGCAATGGCAGGACTTGGGATGGTGCAGCCCATTGAAAGGAGCTCATCGGGGTGGAATTCATGACTATGCCATGGCCTGAGCTACTATAACATGTAAGCTGTCAAAACTGCCATACCGACAGGCTGTGGAGGTGGGAGAATACTTCAGTAGCTGCACAAGGAAAGGTGAATAACCACTGCCTTCAGTGCCCTCAGACAACAGTTACCTCTCTGCTATTCTTGGAAAAATAAACTCTTCATACTCTGTATTCAGATTTATTCTTGTTTAAGTAGCTGCGAATTATCAGATGTTACATTATAAGAGCTGGGCAGCTCTGTTCATGGTGGTCACATGTCCTGATAATTGCAGCAAGCTCCAATCACTGCCAATGTCAAAAGTACTTCACAGATCTTCAGTGCTATTTGGTCAGCTCTCCAAGTCCCACCCTCTGGGATCATTAACTTCAAGCATCTCTTGTTTCTGCATTTATGTTTTTACTCATCAGTGCTGCTCGCAAGCACCTAATAACGCACCTAAAACATCCTGCCTGCACTCACCCTGATGCAAATAGTTCCGCACATCACCTTGAACTGCAATCAAACAAATGGATTAAACAGTGCAACATCAGCCAACAATGTGGCAAGATATATGCAATTTGTCCGTGGGAAAAATGTCTTTTTTTGTTGTTGTTGTTCTGCAGCATTATAAATGCCTCTCTCCAGATAATCTAAAAGCCCTTTTAATTTTTTTTTTTTCTTTTTTATTGTTCTGAGAATTAAAAGAGGACAAACTGGATTCTTCCTCCTATCCCACCTGACTAATTCTGAATTTTAGACCGAAAGAGTTACTGCTGATACCAAACAGATTTCAGCTGTAGAGGCACATATATTCAGATTGTGATGCTAAGGCAGGCATGAACAAAGTGTATATATCCATATGGATTTCCTATTCCTTGTATTAAAACAAGCAAACAACTCACAACTCACCTCTGTGAGAACATGATGGATGGCTCTTCACTGGCCACTGCAAGCAGCATGGAATCACATCTGTTATTCAACCGATTTTCTTGGTGTATCAGCTCCTCTCCGGCTATGCATGAGACATCTCCTCCAGTTTGCCACGTAGGTAGAGCTATGTACAGCTCAAAGCACTGTTGCTTATGCAGCATCATTATTACAATAATATGACTGTAAGAAAAACATGCAGTGACTTCACAAAAACCAATGATTTTATAGTCCAAGTACATGCAACACTATCAAAAGAACATGTATTAAAACGTGAGACACCTGCTGTGTTGAGTTCATGTAAAACTAACAGAACTTAAATCCTGACAGTATTACTAAATACATCTTGAAATAAAAAGCTATCTTGAAAGACCAGCTAGGCCTAAAGAACACATTTAGTAAACATATATCCCTTCTGCAAACAACACGTTAGAGGGTTTTGTTTTCTCATGGTAGGCTTGTGTTAACTGGGAAAAAAAAAAAAGGCTTTAAATCCAGAGCCTATTCTGTAAAGGGACTGATTTATCTCTTGATCAAAGGGAAGTGCCAGTCCACTGCCTTTCTAATAAAAGAGAGTTCATGATCACTGCTTACCCAGGAGCATAGGAGAGATCAGCTATTTAGCAGTGAGCACAGGTTTTGAACTATGGGCAGTACCTGCTTCAGAGAAGGACTGGTAGCATTGTCACCCAACAGGAGATGTATTTGGAGAGAGCTTTATACAGCTGTGGAGTCAGTTGGGATGCAGAGGCCAGGTCTGGTCTTCCCTGATATTTCCTGATGCCCCTTTTATTTTTGGTTGTTTTACATTTCTGCCTCCTTGGGAACCAGCATTACTTTTCCTCTGTGTTGCAGACTCTTTGAGTGAATTAACCTATTGAATCAATTTGTTGTCATCTACCACACAACAAAATTAACAGGCTGTAGATCTATCCATAGAATTATTCAAGGCATCCGTGCAAATTTTGCTCCTTTCTGTCTTTTGACTGAAGTAACTGTTTTTGGTTATAACCTGGAAGCTAGTTAGAGGAGCTTCCACTTTGTTCATTACTTCACTTAGCGTGGACTTCATCGTTCTATCATTCATCATTCACTTTACAGTATTTATCATTCATCAATCATTCATCATTCACTTTACAGTGAGGGTGACGGAGCACTGGAACAGGCTGCCCAGGGAGGTGGTGGAGTTTCCTTCTCTGGAGATGTTCAAGACCTGCCTGGATGCCTACCTGTGCAACCAGGTGTAGGGAACCTGCTTTGGCAGGGAGGTTGGACTCGATGATCTCTGGAGGTCCCTTCCAACCCCTACAGTTCTGTGATTCTGTGGTTCTAGAGCTTTTAGGGACTGTTTTGATGGAGATCATAAGCAGTTCTTGCTTCCCATTCTTTCTAGAGGAAACAGTATTGTTGAGGAACAATATACTGTTTCTGAATGTAAGCCTAGTTGTCCAGGAAAAATGCATGGCAGAATTATTTTGCAGAAACACCGTCAAAAAATGAACTTCTCAGCTTTGATTTCCAGAATCTTTACAGGTCCTTCAGATTTTGTTAAGTATAAGCTGTCTGTCCATGGATCATTTCCACATGTGCTCAGTCCCCTTGCTTTATGACAAGCACACCTACAGCAAGGCCTAGTAAATAGAGGAGCTATCTCTGAAAACATGCCTCTCCTGAGTACAGCAGCAAAACTACTCTTCCCCCTGTTTCTGTGTTAGTCTCACAACAACACACAAAGTCATGACCACGTTACATTTTATTACTGTAAAAAACTTCACATTTTGTAATAAAATATATAACAAGAAATTGTCACCTTTAAGTAAACGGACCATTTCATGTAAAAACACAGCTGTGAACTGTAGGCTTGATCTTAAAGTCTTGTCACCCAAGGTTCATTACCAGCTAGTGAGCAAACATCTCAGCAATCTCACACCCCATTAGCAATAATCTCAGCTATGCCTAATTCCCTTCATTTGTACATCATGCAAAAATCTTCTAAATTGCTTTACAGCTGACAATTAATACTTTATCAATTACAGTGCTATCCGTGCTCTTGCTCTGGCTACCAGAAATCCCAGTGGCAGATATGCTGCTCAGTCTTGCCTGAGTTGCATTAAAGTAACATCTTGGGGACTCTAGTTACAGTACTGTAACACACAGAGGATGAATTACTGTTTGCTATAGAGGCTATTAAACAGACTTCACACATCATGATTGGTGGCAAATAGCTAAAATAACCTATATATATAAAGCTAAAAACATACTTAAATCAGAAACACTGATAGATTCACAGAAGCACAGACGGCTTTGAGTTTAAAACATGATTAAGATTTCACCCCACATTGTGAAGAAAAATTGGGAAATGGTCCTAGCAGTCAACATTTCTATAAGAAATACCAAAGTCACCTTTAATTGCATTGCAATAGGTAGTGATGAAGGTGACATTTTGTGTTTTTTAATTCCTTGCATCTTGTTGCCCAGAGATAACAAAAAGAAGGGACATATTATGCATATCCTGGTCATTTTATACCATGTGTTGCCATGTGGTTAGTGAACCTTCATATATTACGTGTCAAAATCTTTGTCATTAGTATCTCCATCAACTACTGAATGTAAGTAAGTGAGGGGAAAAACATAATTTATACTTGATTGAATGCAGCAGCAATATAAGATAAGACAGGGAATTAAAGGAACAAAATGATTTCCAGGTGAAAAAGCAGGGAGAATTTTAACATTCTGGAACATAAATCTTTGAATTAGACTTGTTATGTCTGTCTACTTCTGCAGATATGAAGAAGTAGACTCCATTTATCGTTGAGTTATGCTGTCAGTTCTTGCAGTTCTGTATTCGCATTCTTCAATTTCATAAACTGCTTTCTCCTTTTCTTAAAAGCCTCAGGTAAAACCAGTGCCTGCATAAAACACAGTTTACTGTGCAGGGGAAGCACAGTAGACCTGGTATTGTAAGGTATATGAAGTCTATATGTTAAAAATTGAACATTCTCTAGTATCTTTCAGATGCTGTGATTCTGCAGCACCAGCAGACTTTTCTTTTTTTCCTGCTAGAAGTGTGATTTTTAAGCTAGTAATGTCTAAGACTTTTCTAGAAAGTTTAAAGTAGGGTGTGCTACTCTAAGACTTGCTTAATGTTGAATGGATTTTCTTTCCATTACTCCAACATGGGCACATCACTAGTGCAGTTATTCACTGGTATCGTGAAAGAAAAATATTCCTTGAAGAAAGAAAGAAATTGTAGCTTTCTCAGCAACTGCTTAATGATCGCGTAATTTTTCTCAAATGACACAATACCAGGAAGATCAAGAAGTCATCTCCAGTGATATATGCACTAAAGAGAAGCCGAATATTAGAAATCCTATTGCACTACTCCAGCGAGTTTATAAATCCACACCTCTCTCTCCTTTTGTAGTGAGCATTATGATGAAGTATAAGTGTAATTTTTATTTTCCCGATGCTATCTTTCTCCAATTGCGCTGCAGAGCAGAGATACCATGTCCAGAAAAGGAATCTCATTTCTGAATGCATCTTCAAAGTGTCACTGCACTCACAGATCGCCGATGGCTTCCACAGTTAAAATTCTTAGCTTTTCCTTTAGTTAGTTTGCCACTGTCCTGTACAGGAGATGCTATCCCACTGGATACTAGGGGGTAACAGCCAGAGAGAGGTCCCGAGGAAGACTCTGTAGCAGTAGATTCTTCCTCTGCCCACCTGTTAAAGAAATAGTATCCTTCCTCAAGTGCCCATTTCCGGAGAGGATTCACCTCAGAGGCCAAAAGTCCCTGACTTCCTGCGTCCACCGGAGGTACAGATGCTGCTACTGGATGTAAAAATGGTGAAAAACAAAAGTGGCTGTTGCGTTGGTCAAGATCCTCAGTGGGTGCTGGTGACGCTACAGGTGCATCAGAAGTAGTTTGTTTTCTTGACCTCAGTTTCTGGATCTCACAATCCCGTTGCCCTTTAGGAAGTTTATCTAACTGTTGAGCTTTCAGAAGCAGTGATGCTCCAAAGGTTCCTCGAAGAGCAAAAATAAAGTACCTAATGAAAGAGGAAGAGAATGGATTGTCTTAGCAGTGGGCTCCTCCCATAGTCTGCACTGTATAACACAAATCCTGTTGCTAATTTTCCAATGCCCTTCAGGCCTCTGATAGACATCTTATACCTGGTAGTTGAAAGAGGGCTTCTGGATATTAATGCAACTGTACACTTATCTTCACCTGTATGGAGTCAACTGCAAGCATATGAATACTAAAAACATGATAATAGAACAATTTGGTCACTGAATAGTGCAAGAATGATACACAGAAGCTCGCTAAGAGATTCAGTATTTGTGGAGCTTTTGTACACTACAAAAACAGGCTAAAGAAAGAACCTTAAATTGATAGAAAACATAAAACCAGAAATTTAACATCAGCTGGTGCATTTGCTCAGGAAGCAGTAAAAACACTGTGTCCTACTTGCCAATGCAGGACAGAGAACTTGTATTGCTGTATATTATGTGCAGTGAGAGTACACACACCTCTGCACATCATGACAGTCTTATCTGAAAAACAAAGCCTCTCTCAAAACAACATTTCTAGTAGGGTTTGATCTTTACATACGTGACCTTTATACAGATTTTACAGCAAACATCAGAGCTCTTTGAAATTGCATTAATGAAGGTGTCACTCTTGCATCTGGCTGCTAAATATATACATAAATAAGTGTACAATGTTAAAAATGCCAGCAAATCAGACTGAGTACAGAAAGGGCTCTTAAAGCAATGGGCTTTCCTCTCTCGTAGATAGGAAATACACAAAACTACATAGAATAATAGAATTGAGTTGGAAGCAATCTTTAAAGGACATCCAGTCCAACTTCCCTGCAATGAGCAGGGACACCTATGGCTCAACTAAGTGCTCAGAGCCCCTCCAGCCTGACCTTGTGGGTCTGCAGAGACCACCAGCTCTCTGGGCAACCTGTGCCAGTGCCTCTCTGCCCTTATTGTAAAGAAGGAACTTCTTCCTTATATCAAGTCTGTATTAGCCATGCCCATGGCCAGGCTCATACCCTTTCAGAGCTGTGCAGTTGCTAGTTACAGCTGGGCAGCTAAGAGAACAACTATAGAGAACCCAACCCCACAAGAAATGGATCGCATTTTGCTCTGTCCTTGCTCTCAAGCTGTTCTCCGTGTCTTCTGTGTAAGTTGATGGCAGACTGGGTAGAAGGACATCCCACCAACAGACTCTGCTTGCTGCTGCCCTTCTCACAGCCCTGCAGTGTAAGATATAGTGCAATATGCTGACACAGCCAAGTTGTAGCAGAACCCAGGGGCTGTATTCTATGAACTGAGGACCCTACAGAAAATAATCTTAGGTATCTACAGGATGGAACAGCAATTTTCCAACTCCGAAGAAAACAAGATATAAATCTTTAGGCTCAGTATTCTGCTGAGGAACTAACACTCCTAACCTTGCTGAATTCTCAATATGGATTCTTAAATTCTTAACAATGCATTTGATGCAGACCTGAGCAGAAAGCCCAGGATCAAAAATGACACTGTGAATGTGGTCTTATAGGAAGACAAAAATCACACAGGAAAAGAAAGTCTGGAAAATGACGCTCTGCCTAGAAGACATAAGACCTCACTGAACTATGTGTTGTTTATCCTGACCTTAAGTTATATAACATAACACAAAATCACAATGGCTGGGGAAATAAAATTAATTTGAAGAGAAATATGATTTTTCCTCAGAGAGCTTCTTTAAGACAAAGTTAGTATTCAAATTTTAATTCTTCATAGCATTAAAAACAAGTGCTAAAAATGTTTTCTTGATTCTTCCAATTCCAGCATACTGAGCTACTTCATGACAATTAGTACAAGAACAATACTAGCAAGTCAGTCAAACAGATCCATTACTTCAATCGTCTAAGCAGAAATAAAATTTTTAAATTTTAAATTTAAGTTTTAAATTTAAATTTTAGATGTGAAAAGTGGCGCAGCTCAGACAAAACATACCTTAAAGAATGATTAAGGTATTAAGCATTAAAAATAAGTAAAGTTACCATATACATATATGGGAGCAGGTTTTCAAGCCAGCTTTTCCCTGGAAACTATCAAAACAATTAATCTTCCTCCAAATATCATTTAAATTCAATTGCAGTTATCACTACCTACCTGACTAGTCACAGAATAAAACTAAGACTCTGCATTGGATGTAGAAAAGCATTTGATATGGAAACTTGGCTTACTGATGCACTGTAATGTACAGAAGCAACAGAATATGCTCTGTAACTTTCAAAGCATATAGGAACATTTCAAAGACTTGTTTTCGAGCCTTCATCTGCTCTACTACATTGTGTTTTTCATAATGAACAATTATATAAAGGATTTGTACCAGTAAGCTTTGAAGCACCCAGAAAGGAAGGTTTTTCTGATGGGAAAATGAAGGCAGTAGGTTACTTATCTAGGGTTATAAGACTGAATAAATTAATGATTCGTGAACCAGAAAGTTGAACCCAAGTTTCTGACTTCCAGACCAACAGCCTATCTCTGCACAACACCTGTGCCTCACATATCTCCTATTCATAGGCATTCTTATTGTTATTTCACTCAAACGCCTACAAATTCACAAAATGAAAACTGAGAAGAGTGCTTTGCTCAAACCTTGGCAAGAGTGCGATGGCTGGAGTGATGAGACACACTAAATAGAAAGTGGGCTCTGAAAGCTGTTTCTCCATTATCCAATAGGAGTCGGTGGGAGGGTTGCAGGCCATGCACACAGCATTGTAGATCAGAGAGAAGACGAAGTAAATTACCACACTCCCAATTATCGTGATCCAGTGGAACAGTGTCTGTAAGAATAAAATGACCATAAAATGACCATAATACATTTGAGACACTGACTCTTAGTACAAGACAGTACACAAAAAAAAGACTAGAAAGCAGGTACCCAATAGATCCATCCTCTTGAAGAGTGCAGGCCAAATGCCTGGAAATTAACTTATGGGACAATAGTGACAACTGTTACAGTTCTTGAAGTAATGTGTTTTGCTCATGTTACTGAAATATGTAAAAGTGGTGTACTGTCCAGTCCAAAAGCAAAGCAGAAGTGCCTTTTGTTTCTACACTTACAAAGCTATTACCCTGAGGCTAATAATAAATTCTGACACATTGTGAAGTCTCACTGCATATGTTATTTTCTTTTTGTGACACAGAATCAATGTAAAAGACTCTGAAAGAAAACTCTTTGTCTATACAAAATATTATTTAGAAAATAAAAAAAGTCATGTGGATAGGACAGGCCAAACACGTACCCATGTTTTCATTTCTAGAGCCTGATGCAAGAGGATGGTCAGGAGGGAAACAGTATTGATGGGGTTTCCAAAGGAAAACACATCGATGTCGGAATCCTTGTATGCCTAGAAAACAGGTAAGTAGACTGTGTTGAACCTTGACTTTTTAGAAGATAATTTTTCTTTTTTTTTTTTTTTTCTTTTCTATTTTTCACAGAAGATTGCAGACTGAGGATATGAATGACCCTTGTACTTACCAAATAGGGGACAAAGAAGCAAACGAGGCTTTGATAGAAGGCATCCAACATTGTAATAATAAAAGTCGACAGCTTGTATATCTGTAGGAGTTTACAGACAACAGTCATTATGATGGTACACACATTTCTGATCTGTCCTGCAGACATATTTGTTTTTCTTCTGCTCAGCTACTCATTATAGCTAACTGGTCTCTCTTCATGAGCAAATGCCTCTTGAACAGGTGATTTAGAGCTAAGACTTATCCCTGAACAGACATTTTCTCTTTGTTAACTAGACAGTAAGATTACTGGGAAGATTAGCCAGTCAGCTAGGGGTTGTAAAGTGGAATACAATCTCTGCTTCCATCCTTCCCCACAGGATCCCATTCCTCAAATTCTTTTTAAAAACAGCTCTTCCTGTACAGTTGGATGAAGTTAATTTGTTTTAAGGATCCTTCCCTTGATGCATGTATTTTGCACCATCTTAATTTGACTGCAAGATGTATTTAAACTTATCTAGAAACCAGTGGTGTCACAAACATTCTGGGAGTGACAGAAGGAAAGGTCCTACTGTTTCAAGGCAGACAACGTCAAATCAGAAATAATGACCTCTTCATAATGACATGTGAGGTTCAAGAACTCTTAAGAAGGAAAGTCCTACAAAAATCACCACATTCTGCACACCCTTGACTAGATTTTTCAAAACATTACTAAACATGATGTGAACTCCAGTCAGTGATAAAAAATACAGTCCATGATAAGGAAAGCAACTACTATGAGAAGGAATGATAGGAAGAGTTCCTAATTATCCTGCAATTTTGTGATCTAAAACAAAGAACACATCAAATTTTGCCCATTTTCATTTTTATAATTTTAAATTGAAAATATTAAGACAATTTTGGAATATATTTTACTGTATATACAAACTCTCACACATGCACATATATAAATATATGCATTGTCACAATATACAGAGATCAGGCCAGTTTTCTAAATCTGACAGACAATATGAGGGAAAAACTTAATATAATCTTACATGTATATTTTCTGAGCATTACCATTTCTGACAGTTTAAAGTAAAAGTAGTAAATAAATGGAACACCTTTGGATTGGGACAACCTGAACACCTAACTCTGACATAAACCTTTATATATTTAACAGGTCTGTTTCAGAATGCAAGAGTAGAAAATAAAAGTCTAGCTGTTCATTGATTTAAACATTTACATTTCCTTTCAGTGTGCTGCAGTCTTTTAAAGACAATTTTTTTCTGTACGTTGAGACTGTTTAAAACACTAAATCTCAGCAGAGTTTAATCAGGAACCAGCCAAACTATTTCAAGCTACATTTGTTATATTTCTCTTTTTAATCACTCGTTCTTTTTTTGTCATTTGGATTTTTTTTTCTATATATGGTGTGTTTATATACAATACACACACACACATATTTGCTCCATCTTTTCTTCACATCAGAAACAACAAATACAGGTCTGATTCACTAGTATATCACTTTATTTATTATAATGCAGCAAACTGGTACCAAATCAGATTGCTCAATACATTTAATGGCAGAATAAACCTTTTCATTTACATCTTCCAACCATGAACAAGTAACCAACTTACTCCCAAGATGGAACTTCAGTTGTATATTCCCTAGGAGCTCTTCCGATAGTTACAATTAACCCTTCTTTTTGTGGATATCAGTAAAATAGAATATATAAATAGATAATTTGGTTCCAGTTGAGTCTGAAACTCTTCCCTCCCTTTCCACAAAACCAAAAACACTGTTGTCTTCTGGCTTACCAAGCAGTTATTCAGGAATCAAGACATACCTCTGAATTCTGCCCATTCTTGTATAACTCAGGCAAGCTCAGTAGAGTTTCTGCAGAAACATCTCTATCCAGAACTCCAAAGACCAGAGGGGGCAACGAGGTGAAGAAAAGATTGAAAAAAATCATCTGCCAATAATCTATCATTGTGTTGCCTGAGAACCCGCAGAAGAACTGGTACCAGAAGAGCAGGTTGACGTAGCTCTGTTGGAGAAGAAAGTACAAACCCAATGCTCTGTTACAGGCTGAACTGTTGCTCTTCGTGTGTGCAAAAGCACATCCCTTCATGCTGATGTGCTTTCTCTTTGGGTTGTGAAGGCAGTGGAGATACACATTTCCTGTGGCTTCTCCTTTATGCTCTTCTCCCTCTCCCACCTCATTATTCCCTACTCTGAAAGCTCATGTGGACCCTTTAGTTTGCAATGCACAGGTAGTTTACACCTCCCATAGTCTCATCAAAGAAGCTTATGCAGCACATTGGTTGTTAACAGTTTCCAAAGAATACTTTATTTTAGTTAAAGGTGCTTTCAGTAGACATCTCTGTGTGTTGTTCCATAAAGCAGTATATCTCAAGGGACTGCTTCACACTGACCCACTGTGATACAGCTTTATAAAAGCTGTTAGGTTTCTTAAAGAAAATATCAGAGAATAATTAAACAAATTGTTCACAGCTATGAATGCCAGACTTTAAAATCCTTTTACAGGCTTGCTGTCAGTATGGAATCAAAGGCCTCCTGCTCCCTAATGGTACCAAGGAGATAATAGAACAGCAGCATCCTGGTCTGGAGAGCTATTTCACGTTGCAATTTCTTTTGAACTGAGAAAGGGTGCCCAGTTAGGAAAAAGAAAATTTTCCATTTCCATTACAAGTGTTAACACTGCCAGGACATAATCCTTATTCAAAATTATATATTAAAAAAAATAAAATATGGATGCTTTGAATTCTTAGTAAATAGTCTTTCATGCTCAGAGAGTACATTTTGTGTCAGATAGAGTTGTTTGCACAGTCTTGCAGAAACTGTTCTGCTGTCAGTTTTATCCACTTTACATTATTCTTCAATGCGCCATTAATTTGCATATACATTAAATTTTTAATAAAAATGCCAGATATGACTGCATCGTTGCTTGCAAGTGGTTCCTATCAAATTAAATGCAAAAAAATCAGGTTTCACAGGCAATCGTTTTTTAGTGCAGAGTCATCTTCTGTATTCCAGCACTAATAATCTGCTGCTCCTTATGCATATTTTATTTTGAAACTCATGGGTATTATTAATAAAGTTTCTTGAACTGCTATATAGAATTACAAAACCTTGAGTTCCTTTTTCCCCATGGAATAATGCTATTTCAATAGATATTTAGATTCCATATTTTTCTCTATTCTTTATGCAGTACATTACTAAGATGGAAATAGCAAACCCTAAACTTCTGCAAAGTGGAGAGGCAGAGATTGCAGCTTCATAAAAGAAAAAAAAAAGAAAAGAGAGAGCAATGTCTTCAAAAAACAAAACACTCCTTTAATTAGCGATTGCTAGGATGAAAGCTTCCAGAATTTTAATCATCTTACCACATTTTTGTAGAAAAAGTAAATCACCATCTTTGCCAAGCGAGCATAACACCAATGTCCATGGACGAGAAGCAGTTTTTTGAGATGCTTGAATCGGGATATTGCAAAGTCACTAGCCATCACAGCCTTCATTAAAGAGAACAAAAGTTACTTTACAATCTATCTTTTACACCCATCCAGCGAGATGGATTCTGCATATGGACTTTGAAACAATTTTCTACTATTGCACATTGTAATAAAAATAATTGAGAAATTTCTTTATCTGCAGAACTCTCCATCTGATGAGAAGAAGGAAAGGGGATATGTGGCAAAGAATCTGAGGCAGAAAACACTGAAAATCAGCAAAATCTGAAAATGTTGTTAGCAGAGTCTGTTCACAGACCAGATGCTAACCTAAAAGTGGACAGGCATCTGTTAATTTTCCAGGCTTATAAGCAAATACTTATTTCTCCATGAATGCTAATTGTTGGCTCAAACTCTCTTTTTTATCTGGACTCGCAATTATGGACTGCATATTCTTTTATGACAGTAATAATGCCAGCCTGTGGTACTCAGAATACAGGGCTGCTATAAAACTTATTAATGAGCAAGAACCTATTTGACAAAAGAGAAGAGGAAGTAAACTGAACAGATACCTGCATGCCTTCTTGGCCAGATATTCCAATTCCAACATCAGCTGCTTGAATCATACTTACATCATTTGCACCATCACCTAGAAAGGGAAGACAGAAGTGAATAGTAAAGGCACAAGAAAGGGTGCTTAACATGACTATGCTAGAGCTAAAAGAACAAACAAACAACAACAACAAAAAAATAACCACATCTGTCTGTTAAATGTAGGCTATTATGCTGTACCATGCATCTTCACTAGGGTAACAGACGGCATCAAGCAATTATGACCTTTAGCTTCTGATCTTGGTTGGAACATCCTCCTCAGCCTAGCACCGGGACCAGCTTGGCTGGTGGCATGGACACCCAGACACCATCTACATCTGCACTATTTTGTACATTTCTGCTTGGTGAACTCCATATGCTCAACCACATGCTTTGCAGCACCCTATTTCACTGAACTTTTTGAATTACATGACAAATTTTATTCCAATTGACAATGTAACAAGCCTATTTCAGGAGTTATTCTGCTCTTTTCAACTTTCAGCAATATGTTGAATACATAACCAAATTTCCATGGAAAGAAACAGCAATGATTGCCTGCAATGTGGAGACTGTGAATTAGGTTACCTGGTAAAGTAAATGAAATGAAGTGGAAGGCTGAAATTTTGTATTTTGAAATCTGAGGCAAAGCAAGAAATTTAATGTATACCAGGCTCTTCCTTTTCTGATACGCCTTGTTGGTCCACAGAGATGTACTTTTTAGTTTTAAGTCATAAAAATCAATTCTGCAAGGATTTTAGCAGGATCTCTTACCAACAGTGAGCAGGAAACTCAACACATTTCACATTATTTGAAGGTAAAAAGCAAAGGAGTCGGTGTTTAATGCTACTCTGGGAATAATGCTATTTTCACCAGCTGGGAAAATCTGACAGGAGAAGGCCTTTGTGAAAACAGAAAACAGTAACTATTTCTGACTGCTTTGCTTCCCTCGGTGAGTGGATTCCATGGGGAATGTGTACATATGTTTGCACTGCTGTGCTTGAAAGGGACTACTGGGAGTTATGGTATTTGGAGCGCTTTCATCTTGTTCAAACGGGGGTTGTACTGAAAGCTAAAGGAGGACTTCCACATGCTTATTGGTCAGGAAAGGCTATTCAGTACTTGTTTTCCACTGTGTCTTTCCAAGGGGAATTAGAAGTAGCTCATGCAATGTACACATTCCACACGTTTTCATAACACAGAGAAAGAACCCGCTTCCCTCTTTCTGCTGTAAGATTCCAAAGAGTGGTACCTATGGACAGGGTCATCACTTTGAGCTGCCTCCGCACCAGCTTGACCACAATGCTCTTCTGCAGCGGGGTGGAACGGCAGCACAGCACCGAGCGGCAGAGCCGCGCCAGCTCCAAGAACCGCTCCTCCAGACCTCCCTGCAGGATGATGTCCAGTGTCCTTCCATCGATCACCAGCCCAAATTCAGGGCTGGGTGTCTCAGAGGCTGGTAAAGATGTTGGGATAAAGCCAAAAAGTTTCCTCTGTGGTTTTTCAACCTCATAGTTCTTCCTCACTTCTTCCAAGGTTAAATTCAAGAGCGATTCGCAAGTTTCCTGTAAGAAAACAGAAGTGTTGCTAGAAATAGTTATCTCCATCTCCCTCCACAGCACAGCACCTTACAAAGTGTGTGTTTGTATAATCATGCCAGTGGGTTGGAGCCTATCAGATGAATACTGGGGAAAACTGACTGAGAAAGGCACTGATTCATCAGATTGGAGATTATTCCAGTGACGACATTAAATCCTTCAGTGAAAACACTGCACATCTTATCAGGTAGTTACCTACAAGAAGAAATTACTTCAAAACAGAAAATAAGCTCCCTTCAGGAGGACATATTTCTATTTGCAATGCTGAGAGCTCAGAAAGAAAATTTTTTTTTTTTGTTAAAGGTGATTTTTTAAAACAAGCTCTGATGTGAATTATTTGAGATAGTCCAGCTCTTGCTTCTGTCACAAATAAATGATGGCAGAGAAACAAGAGGTTCAGCTGTTCAAAATTAGTAACTTTGACAGTTTGGCCTTTTCTAGGTCACAAATCAGGTCTGAGTCAAAGGGACAGAAATAAAGCTTTGTATTACACAGTTCTGTACCTCAAATACAGGCTAAGCCTTTCCCTACTAGCAAATTTGCCTCATTTTGGATCAGAGCCCCTTTCCAAATACACACAGCCTGAGTGGATGTAGCATCCCACACCGATTGATGGGGGCACTTCTACCGCTCCCCTACAGATCTCCCAATTTGGTGCACCACTATCAAAAGACACCACAATGATCTAAAAGTGATTTTGCTGCCTGTTAGTGCTAAAAGTCCTCCTTCTGTGGCACAGTACCAAATACCTGAGGAGCTAATCACTCCTTTTCCTACCTTTTTGTCAGCTTTATTGAATGATGATTCAGTTCTGAAATGTTATTTTCACTTCGTGTTGCATAAGGTAGTTGTGTAGGATGTTTGCAAGATTTAAATTACACTTCAGTGGGAGGTTCTGGAATCAAATGTTCCTCTGACACCTAATAAAGAGCTACATCTAGCCTGCACACTGAAATCTCAAAAAAATATTGAAGCGACATCATCCTTCTGTGAGCAAACCAAAAATTGTATGGGAAATTCCAGGATTGCTGGGGTTTTCATTTTTAAATGAATCCCTCCAAACTGCCTGCTTGTGTTGCGCCTTACTGGAAGATGGCTAATTTCCAGCATTTCAATAAGCTGCTGGGTTTAGGGCTGGAAAGTCTATCCTTTCCCACTGCCACTGTGGTTCCCCAACTGCTGCCCTTGCAATTGTCTCCCCTTGTTGAGCCTCACATTTTCCTCAGTACTAGAAAAGATTGGGTAAAATTATCTGGCACAGCAGAAAAGACCGGATTTCTTGATGCA
Source organism: Lagopus leucura (assembly GCF_019238085.1). Taxonomy (NCBI): domain Eukaryota; kingdom Metazoa; phylum Chordata; class Aves; order Galliformes; family Phasianidae; genus Lagopus; species Lagopus leucura. The sequence continues at coordinate 5,668,042 of NW_024962278.1, read as the reverse complement.
GTGCTCAAAATTGATTCAGACAGCAAAATGAAAAACAGGCAAAGATGCTAAAATATTTCAACCTCTTGAATTCAGAATCCTGCAGGGGAAGAACTTGGGCATGAACAAAGATGAACTTCTGGTAGTAGAAAATTACCCATAGGTATAAAGAAGCACTGTGGTATTTTCCACCTGAATCCACTTCAGCTATCATCTTCTATTAACCCCCATCAAACGCTTTGTACTTCAATGGGTATTTTGTTTAAGAGTTAACTTTATGAAAATTAATGGGCTTTTGTGAAAGGACCATTGCTTGTATCTTTGTTTTCCTCCACTGCAGCTATCAGGAAGCTTCCCAGAAATTGTACCCTTGGCTTCATTTTGAACCACATATATTCATGCAAGCACTTATGTGCATGCAGCACGCACCTGCCTCAGCCTGATGGCCCTGCTGGGTGCTGTAGCTGGGCACAAGTAACTGTTTCCTGGAGGTGGGGCGGTGCTACTTGCAGCATCCCTCCTCTGACAGAAACCATCTTCTAATTTCCATCCTAAATATATTCATTCTGCCTTCCGTTAAAGCAGATACGCGTATCAAATGAAATTACACATTGAAGCAAGGAATGCATTCCATGCCAAATTCCATACCATCTTTGTGTGTTTCCCTATTTCCGTGACATTAAAAGGGAGAGACATTTGCATAGGATTTTATTCCTTTTTGGAGAGCTACAAGCTGCAGACAAAAGAAGCTAGAAAGTAGGCCATCTAACTGTTCTATACAATTGCCTATCATAAGAAAAACAGTCAGTATTTTTAAATTATTTAATTATCCTCATAATAGCTTTATGGAAAAAATCAAAGTTGGATTAGGAATCTATCTTCCGTAGGGAAAAAAATGGAGGAAAGCATGACAAATGATTTATCTAGCCCAGAAAGAAGCCCTGCCTTCTCCCTTTGACCTTCTACCTACAAAAAAGCTTTTCTCATGACAGCTCTTATTGCTGATGAGTGTGGCTCACAACAGTATGCTGCACGAAGAGAACAGAGCAGCACTATGCTGCCCCTCACAGCACATGGGTGGATAAGAGAGCATTAACAACGAAATAAGGATGAGGACAGCACAGATGGCCTTTTGGACATTAAAAATGGTAAAGACTGGCTTCCCCTTTGCAATTGGTTCTGGCTAAGCTGCAATGCTTGAACTTGCCCATCCCTAAGTCTGCCTCTCAAAGCCATCTGCCTTGCCAGGATGCCCAGAGCAATGAGATGTGAAGCTGTGCACTGTAGTGGACATTCCACTTGCTGAAAGCGATGGTTTCCCTGGTATCCTACTAATGTTGCTCCAAAAGCTGCAAAAGCAAGAGCTGTTTTTCTAAAGTATTTAATCCTCACTGTCCTTAATGGCATCTACCTCTGTTGAAAGTTTCTCTATTTCTCTTCTTTGTCCAGGTGGTTTTAGGAGTAGCCATAGATTGTACTACTGATTGTTCTCTGTATTTTCATGAGCCACAGGAGCTGTCAGTAATGCCTTTCAAGTGATTACTTCCATTCTGGAGCATGCTTGCCTTTCCCACCATCTGACCTTCTCACTGCCCATGGAAATTCAGGGAATATCTGTGTGTATCTACAACTAAGCTTGCCATGATGGAGTGTCAATAAAGTCACTGCTTCTTCAACCTCTTCACAAGAACTATATTTAAGTATGTGAGAAGGTGAAATGTTGCTTACTCAAAAAGACACTTTTATTTGCCAATATATTTCTGCTTCAGCCTAATCCTATTTGGGAACATGCAACTAGAAAGTTCTGAATTTCATTAAATCTATACCTGTTTTTTTTTTTTTTTTTTCTTTTTTTTTTTTTTTTTCTCCAGACTGACTCATGCAAGTACTTTCCAAAAGCCCAACTTCCAACAGATATCACCTGGATTTATAATACTACTGCAGCTGAAATTTCCATTGTAATGTGAAAAGATAACTATCAATTCTATTAAAGAATCAGACACTGCATTTATCAGAACTGCATGTATAAGGAATCACAACTCCATATTATTCTCTTCATAAAGCTCGCTGGAGAGGTCATTTTTAGAAAAGATAGATTTTATTTGGGAAACTCATTTTATTTTAAGTGAACTAAATTATACACAACTGTCTTGTGTTCCAGCTCATCCTGTTACACGCAGTCTAGAGAGTGTATGGCCTAATGCAGTTTCATTGACTTAGCTGTGTTTTCTTGTGGTGATTGCAGCTTAAAGCAGAACAGTGTCAAACTGCAAGCTGTGAAGAAATGGAGCGACAGCACTCTCTATTTCTCTGCACTCACCTTATTTTCTGTGTTAATAGTGAAGACAGTGTCCCTTTGGTCCAGGAGCTTACAGGAATATGCAATGTTAACTGCTGTTTCCTGTTTGTCTCCTGTCAGCACCCAGATCTGTATCCCAGCTTCTCGAAGCGCTGCGATAGTGTCAGGCACTCCATCTTGTAGCCGATCTTCAATCCCTGTTGCTCCTGGGCAAACAGGAGAAGAAGACGTGAACTGATTTTCTTTCATTTGGAAAGCATCTTGCTTTCTTTTTCTTAAAGAAAAATGATTCAGTTATTATCCTGAGCTTATAAAGAGTTGAATCAATGTATTGTCCAGCAAATAAGCACACAGGCACAAAATCTGCATCTGGATTAAGACCTAAATCTGTCATCAATCAAATTCTGGCTCTTCATTTTACTTGATGCTAGAACAATACATTTCATTTCTTCTTAATAAACCAAAACGACAATGTACTGCCAGAGGAATTACACCATATGCATTTTTAAAGTACTGCATCAAGCCCCATATAAGCAACCAGGAAAGATGAACTTTGGCTATTTAAATGAATGTTATCCTGTTGCCAAGTTAGAGGCTCCACTCATCAAAGGGAAAAGCAAAGATACAGGATGTTTTCTTTTTTAAAATGTGCAAACTTAAAAACAGATGCCACACACTCATCCTGGACCCAAATCACCACCTGAATGTTAAAATACTCTTCTTATCTCTTCCACTAGAGGTCAGTTTGGAGATGCTATAAACATGGTGTGTTACAGATACTGATTCAAGCTAAAATAACAGTTTTTGCGAAATGAAGTATGAATGCACACAGAGCCTTCAGAGTCGGCAAAGGTAACAGATTCTGACAAGACCTACATTACTTCTTATGTCATTCTGCTTATGGCATTTAATGCTGTTACTTTAATTTTTAAAATCATTGCAGAGATTATGAGAAGCCATAATGCCACTAGTTTGCAATCATAGAAATTCAGAGGATAACAAAGTATGGGGAAAGACTGTATTCACAGAAAGATAAAAATGGGGTGAATCTGAAAACTGAAGTCTTAAAGACCAAAATATTTGGAAAAATGAAGAAAAAAAGCACTGAAATTCTCTGCAATTTAACAGAATAAGGTGAAAGTGAAAAAGATACTACGGATTTGGAAGATGCACAAGTACCAGAAAGGTAACTTTTAACATGAAATACGTTTACTATTTTACAAAATTCAGAAAGCAAACATGACAGTGAAATGATGGCAGGAATTTGCTAGCAAGAATGCCTTTGTGCAGTTACCATTTTTTATAATGCAGTTCTAGAATAGAAATTCCCTTGGAATTTGTGCTCAAAAATAAACTCGATATATACCATTTTATAGGTTTATCTGAGGACACAAATGCTATCAAGTTATGGGAACTTCATTATCTATCATGTCAGCAGAGCTGCAGTAACATCTGATGAACATGTTCTTTGCTTATGGCACATGAAAGTTTCAGTACACCTTTTCAAAGTTACTGCTACTCAAAATGCATAAGAACTTGTTTAAACACCATCACTGGATTGTGAACTCTTGCCCTGAGATTTTCAAACCTCAGAGGAAGCCTTTTTGATATAAACTAGTATAAGCTGTTGTCTGTCTGATTGCCAAGAATATCACAGAAGAGCAAGTGATACTTCATGCAATGACAATTCATATTTTTAGCTACCCAGCAAGGTGAGTTTGGTCTCCAGATGCTGTGCTGTCTCCATTAACAGCTCATCTCTGTTGTCAATTGCAGCTTCTGCCTCTTGACGAAAATTGGCCCATTTCTGAAAGTCATCCTCACTCAAGACCTGCATAATACAATTTAAGCAGAACTCATTTTAAATTTAAATAAGAGGAGAAGGACGCCGACACTCTGGATTGCAAGACTTAGCTCCTGGATTGTTATGGTACTCCGTTGCCTTCAAAACAGCACAAACTTTTTCAATTTTAGATTGCAGAAAGAGCAGCAATCAGTAGCAATGCAGGAGCTAAGTATTAAAAACATGGTCTACAGAAACTGCTGTTCCCACAGCCCTCAGCTCAGAGTCTGGACTGGAGCACACAGATTCTGAAGATCACTCCACATTTCTCGAGTGTTTGAATATGACCCATTTATTGCACAGACACCTTCTGTATCAGGCTAAAATGCACTGACCCAGGCTGAGAACAAGATTTTGGAAAGCTGAATGCCAAGAAAAACAGAAGGTTGGCTCTCTTATGGACTTTCTGTTTCTTTCCCGGAATCTGTACTAGAAAAGGTCAGCTAGAGTTACCACAGGATAAACAGAAATGAATGCATTGAGGCTGATGAAGAATCCATTGTCTGCCTAAACTGGCCAAACACTGGAGAAAAAGAGGAGAAAAAGAATGCAGAACAATCAAAGAATGACATAAAATGTGCTCAATCAGTCTTGTTTTCCAAAGAACAAAGCATTATAACTACTGCATTTTTCTAATAAATCTAATGCCATATACAGAAAACTGCAAACATTAGGGAATGCCTTCCTACCTTCTTAGCTATGCAAAGAGTTCGGAGGCCATCACGTGCATAGTAGTCCAAATGTTTCTGTGTTTTGTCCTTTATTCTTTTCATTCTCCTCTCTGCATTAGTATCAGCTATGAAATACAAGGAAAATATTCCATATGTTAAGCACAGATCATTTCAGACTTAATCACCTAAGGGTGGACATTAGTGAAAACAGGACTTCGTAGTAACAGCAATTCCCTTTAAAGTGGCCATGGGTTGCATGAATCAAAAGCTTAGTAAGGTTCCCTGTTTCCTTTAAAACTACATTACTTGCTTTTTGTTTGTTTGTTTTTTTAATGTTATAGCACTCTTGCTGACAAGCTAAAATACCATGGTCAGCTCCTTATGACAGTATTATTGCAGAGTACACAGTCCACACGGGTTAGCATCGTCAGTGAATTTTAATTAGCCCATTCCATATTCTCAGCACTCCTCTGGTTAAATAAGTACCTCAGTTCTGATATGCAAGGATAACACCATGGAGAGCTTGTTCTTTTTTTATACTCCTGATGCCTAGATATAATATTTAATGCAAAAAATGGTACTGCAGACTTCTTATGCCCCTGTGTAGGAGACACAACAGAAATAGCTCTTTGACTAATTACCTTTGCCAGGGTCTTCCAACAAGTCCATTATAACAGAGTCAGCTCCTTTTGTGTAGACAATGATCTCCTTGGTCAGAGGGTGTCTCACCACTACAGACATCCTTTTCCTTACTGAGTCAAATCCCAAAGTGTAGAGAATATCAAAAGTTAGAAGTGTGCCCTGTGGCAACCGTACTGTCACCTGTTCAGGAGTCCGGGACACTAAAGTAAAACTGTATGCTTGGGCAGCATAGACAAGTGCTGCCTCATCTGGGCTCTCAGCCTCATAGCAAAAGTCTGTTGGCAAAGTAGCACGAGTAACAGACTGAAAAACCTCATCCAAGGAAGCACTGCCAATGTCTGTGCTGCTCTTGTCCTGGAGCCCAGCGCCCCTACTGCTGTCACAGCAGCTGTCATCGTTGTCACAGCAATCCAGCGTGGCAAGATGCTCCTCTGTGTTCTTTGCACTGAAGCTAGCTCCTAGGTCTGAACTAGACTGAGAAGATGAAAAAGACTGGCTAAGGCTTACTAGTTTCAGCCGCTGAAATATCTGATGAATCTTCTCCAGGGTGATTCCTGAGGGTTTTATTGGTGGTGGGACTGTAACCTAGAAATTATGAGAAAATCTTGGTTTACCGTGGTCAAAAATAAACAAATATGAGCTACAAGATATTTTCCAAAAGCAAAACATATTTCTTTGCATCTAAGTGACATTAATAAAATAGAGCTGCAATGTTTTTTTGTTTTTTTTTTTTTTGTTTTTTTTTTTTCCTATTTAACTGTGTTGGGGAAATCTGTAGAGGAGTCATTTGTGAAGTGACATCCAAATGTGATGGTGATTTGTCTCTCTTCCTCTGAAATAGAGATGGAATCAAGGCTCTTGTAATTCTGTTAACGGCCTGAGAGATAAGAGAAAACCCAGTACATTCAGCATATTTATTACAGTAAATGTAATATTAAAGCTAAAAGGGAAAGTGCAGATAGCATGGTAGTCACAGCTATCCATCAAACATAAAGAGCCTTGTTGGGTAGGGATGTATGTAGGCAGTGAGATGGTGCACACTACACAAAAGGTAAAAGAACTAGAGAAGAGTGCCCCAAATAACCATTGCTCAGGTTTCACTGAACACTACCCTATGTTGTTAAATGCAAGCATAATTAATTTCTCTTGAATGGTTAATCAAAGTTAGATTACCCTTTGTCTTGGCTCAGTAGTTGTGGAGACTACGACTGTATTGCAGATGGCAAGGGCAAGAAAAAAGTCAGTGAGAGCAGTGGCAGTTTTCATATGTATAAAAGGAGAGAGGTTTTCAGTCCGCAGTGCAGCTTCCCTCACTCTCCTCAGCAGCCTGCTATCCGGAGTCACATCCTTCTCCTGCAAGAGAAGTTACTTAAGGAGAATTATTTGCATTTACAGCTGTCACCAAGAAAGAGCTCTCAGCTCAGTATTTTTTTTGTTATCTCTTACTGAGTTCACACCTAGAATTATGTAAGGTAAATGCCTTTTTACTGAATGTCTAGGGGAAAGGATGGATTCCTAAAGGCTGAATAACTAATTAGATTATTAGGAGGAAATACTCCTTAAAATAGAAGGAAGTTTCAGAATTTTATTTCTTCTGAGATATATGCCAAAAATAGTCTATAATATGACCCCCAATTTTGAAAGTGCTGACTATTGAATTAAGGGGCATCCCAGATGGAAATGCATTTGGAATCTCCTATCACACTGGGGGAATGGGAATTTTACTTCAACAGAGAATACAGGTGGCTTATGGCTTGCTTACAATACAGCTCTGCTTCCTGAAAGAGAAGTTTGTCTCAAATTGTTTTTCCTAAGTTTTACAACAAATAAATGAATGCATGCATAACGCATTTGTTCTTGAAATGGTGTTGTAATTTTACCACCTTGTCTATAATCAAACCTAAATTCACAAGCCGAACTACTTAACAATGTCATTTATCTACAATTTAATCTGATGTAGGCTGTGGGAATGCTACTTTTAACAGAAATTTCATGTTAGCAGAGTGTGGTTTGGATTTAATTCAGGGCCATATTTAACTGGAGCTTCCCAAGTTAGAGACACCTTCCTGTGAGCTAAGACTTTTGTATGCGTTCTTTAAGGAACTGACAAAGTGATTTAGCTGCTTTCTAGTTCATCTCAGTTATTACCCCTCTTCTTCTTCAATCTGGCACAGTTTTCTCGAGTTCCCTAAATATGCAGCAGCAATCAATCAACCACCTTTATGGCTGTGTAGTGCTGAGCTGAATGGTACATTGTTAACTCCCGCTTGCAAACATGAATACTGGTTCTTAAATTGTCCTAATAATTGAAAATAAATCTATTGCTCATTTTGTTGAAGCACAGAACTCAGCTGAAATCCAAATATAAAGCAAGATAATGCACTTTCTTTGCTACAGGAAATTCTGGTTATGTGCTTTCATGCTTTTTCTTTTGTATTTGGGGAAATATTTAAGTACAGATACATTCCCTCCACTAGAAAATTGATATGCATTGGGGAAGAGCCTGCTTCTTAAATATCTGCTCAGGTCTCTTAGAATGAATCAGAAGCTGAAAAGTTACAATGGTCATTCTTCAGAAACCCTTTAACAGCATCATACTACAACACACAACAGGTAGTTGTCTGCTGCCTGCAGTGTGCCTGCTAGGTACAGCAGTGCCATGAGGACTAAGTGGGTAATTCCTGTGAATAACACATATGTGCTGTCACAACTCTCAAAACAGTCATGTTGGGGATTACATTCAATTCTAAATACTGATGATTAGGAATTCTCTCTTTGCCCAGCTATTCTTATCAATTCTTATAATACGCATGTGCAGCACCACAGTTAGAATGAACCTCAAGAACCACAAATTGGTACACAGGGATCTCAGCCTCTCCTAATCCCATCCAATTTTTTTTTTTTTTTTTTTTTTTATCTACATCCTCACCATCTGCCTCTAACTCATGCAAAAAATGGCAGTGTGGAAGTATGTATTCTATTTAAATTGAAATATTCTCAAAATTTATCTCTGGAAAAAAATGGAAAATTGTGAAGTCAATTGTGGTTTCAGAAACAGATTTAAAAAAAAAAAAATAAAATATGAAAGCCAGAGAAGCCTCTCTTTATATTTACATCTAGTGAAAGCAGGGCTGACTTGAATTTCCCTGTCTTCCTGCATTCACCCTTATGAAATGTCAGCAGATAAAAGAATTCAGACAAAAAAATCTGTTCATTGATTAGCCTGAACAAACAGAAAACCAAATGAACAAAACAGAAAATGAAACAGAGCAGCATCAGTGATGATGATCAATTAAATTTACCACACTTTCAATCATAGTAATCATGTTAGTAAAGTGCTGAAGTTGTAAAATGGCTAGTACCATTCAATTGTTAAGATTTCCCATTAGTTTGATAGCATTTCTTCTACTTGATGGCACTAAAACCTGATGGCAATAGGACAATTGAAATCTCCATGAAATGATTCTAATAGCAGGGCACTCTTTATTGGAACCATTAAATCTAGGAAGAAATGTGCTGTCAAGATCTAAATTCATAAGGACATGTAAAGGTAGAGACATGTAAATGCTAATGCATTGTTCTCTTCCAAATTTTATTATAATTTTGTATTTTTTTTTTACTCTTTTAATGTTCCCTGAAGTCTTTCTGTCAACCATAGCTCTGTGGTTTATAGTACACTATTTTTCCCCCTGAGAAGTTGCAGCAGCCACAAAGAATCACATGAATGAAGTAAATCAAGACTGTTTCTTACCGAGGTACGGAAAGAAATGAGTAACGGGGCCAATGACATCTTGAAGCCTCTAAAGTGAGGTGATGTCCTCTGCCTTGGCTGAAGGCTGTCTCTTTAGAGATCCAGACAGGCAGGATAAATACCAGTTTACATTTTCACAAGAGATATGAAAGAACAGGTGAGTCTGTTCTTGTCCCAATGGCACTAGACAGTTTATATACGGACTCGTCCTTCTCCCTCCAGAGTTCTCATAAATGTTTATGAAATGAATAAATCAGTCACTGCGTTTGTTTCTCTCAGACTCTTTTAGAGCTTTCTGAAGTCTACACCATTCTTCTGTCCTTTACATTCCACATAAAACTTAAGACATACACAGACATTACGCATTTTTTTTATGATATCAGTATAATACTACAGACATGACAACACTTCTCAACTACAGATTTTTGGAATAGCTTGAGTTTGGATACGAACAGATCTGTCCAGCTAAAAGGTTGGCCTCTATTTTTTATTTTTTCCTTTGCTTCTAGAGATAGCAAGAGATACAGCTGCTAACAACAAATTAGGATTTTTTTACAATTTTGCTTTTCCGTTGTCCAAGACCTTCCCACTGAACAGACTGTGCCAGTGAATTTTACGGGGCTGTATCTGGACATGGGATTCATCTTATCTTATGAACTTCATAAACAGTATGCAATGAGGCTCCATAAACTGTCATGGATCACAAGTACTACAGACAGAAATATTGGGAAGGGAAAAAAAAGAAGGTAAGCCATAGGATTTCGATTCCACTAAATAACTGTGTTATATTTACTCCAGGAAAGACAAGCTATGCTGTTCAGTTATTCTTCCAGGATCTGCAGTCTCCAGTTTAACTAACTTTATCAAATGCCATGAAATACCCATCATCCTCATCTTGAGCTCAGAGATGCAGTGAGATGAACAAGTTAATTGATAAGAGATTTTCAGATTTCAGCAAAACTTCAAAACTTGTCAAGCAGAGAACACTCTGACAAACAGGCAGGCTGAAATACATTGTGTAGCTGTAGAGCTTCCTAATTGCAGAGCGGTTCAGAATACCGAGACAAAGTTTCAGACACACTGATGTGCAGACACAATCAACTGCTGCTGTGCAAACGCACTTAAAATACTATGTGCAACCTGGTTATCACTGATCCACCTAAGGCTGATTAACAATAAGCAAATTTTGTGATTGCTGCATAGATAATCTTCCATTAAAAGTTGTTTGCATATACATTTTTAACATTAGTATGTGATCATTCTTTGGCTGTCATAGCTATTTTCCAATTAAACTCTCTGCATTTTGCAGGATGTTATCACATCAAGAGCTCTCTTTTTTAAAAATGTTTTTCTTGGCAAGAGTTCTGATATGCAGGTGCTCACAGCAGATGCTGTGCTAACCCTTACCCAAAAACCACAGTGTTCTCTCAGCAGTGCAAAGTTCTTCAATTTTCCTGTTACCTGAGGCTACTAATTTCCATGAGAAGCTTTCAAATGGTTGGCACATTAACCCTTGGAAATTTGGCATGTGTTAAGAAAAAGCAAAAACAAATCATACAGTCCCAGCTACTGGCCTTTGGACTTTGCATTTCAAAAAGAGCAAGGTTTTGCTTTTACTTGCATTTTGTTGATCTGAAGAATGTGAGCCTCATGATTTCATAGTGAGAACCTCATTTGACAACTGTTGACTACCACTGAATTCTTCATCGTTTGTAGTTAAACAGAAACATTAATCCATAAGGACTCTGCAAGCCTTAAGTTCAATAAACAGCAATATTTCACTCAGGCATTTGAAAATGGATTTTTAATGAGAAACTTTGATTGAGATACTTTCAAACCCACAATACTGTCTGTATAACCAGAGGATCCAAGATGCTCCAGCTGTTCTTAGCAATGCACAAATGCATCAGAGGAGAGGAAACAAACAGAGACATAGAAAATGTTATGATTCCCATTTTACATTGAGGGAATTGGCCATGTATAAAAAAAAGACATTACTGTGCATCATCTGAAGGACATCAACACCCAGCACAGTCTCTAAGCAATAGCTAAGTGTCTTCATTTTTATTGCATCTTCATATTTCTCACTGAGGTTAGCTGATGTCGCCAAATAGACTGACAGCAGCAGAGGCCAGTAATTCCCAGGACAGTAGCTTAACCTCTCTCTATAAAGCAAATATTTGATACTAAAATAAACAAACAAAAACAAAACACAAAACCCACCTCAAAACAGTAACAGCAATGACAAAAAAAGACCAAAAACCCCCGCAGCCTCAAGCAAAACAACAATAGGCAGACAAACCAATCAACCAACCAGGGCAGTTTAAATCCGGAAGAAACTGAAGAGGCCTGGCAGAGGAAATATATCTGGCAAGGAATTCCTTTGTCACACTGACATATAAAGGAAAAAGACAAAGAGTGGTTCTCAATATTACTCGAGGACTGGGTTGGGAAACGTGAGAACAACTGACAGACCCACCATATTCCAAGAACAGGAGGAACACTGACTAATATCTACTTCTACATGACAGAGGAACTGAATGAGACAAGCAGGATCTTAAATTGAACTTAAAACTACATCAAACAATCCTTAGCTCTACCAGGTCTAGGATTTCTCCTGTCTCCCTGTCAGCTCCCCATCAGAAAATGCCATAGAAAGGAGAATTCCTTAAAGACATGCCAACTCAGTCTTCTTGTACTCACAATGGTACTGCTGAATGCCACTTGAGATTGGTTGCTATCACGACGACCAAGTGATCTGCTCCTTGTATGCCCCTGAAAGTGAGCCCTGGCACTCTGGGACCTCCTTAAAGGTCTCATGGTCCTCTGATAAGTGGCTGGTTTTTCAATATTCATTGGAGGAAGTGTGAATTGCTGAAGTTTTGCGAAGTCCTCATCTTCTAAGTCCAACTCTTTGTGCATTTCCAGGCGCTTGGCTGTAAACAGAAAACAAAACCTCACCTCTTACACTGTTCTTGGCATGGCTCAGAAGAAATTCCTTGTTTAGTTAAAAAACCCTTGAAATAAACCAACCAAAAGCTAAAACAACCCCAAAGTCCTAACCAGAAAAACTTCATTATCCACTTCAGCTTCCGGCAACTCCCTCTCTGCAATGTTTGTTATTGCAAGAAAACAAAAATGCACTTCAAAGTGATCAGTCATTTTTAAGGATGCTAGGTCTATTTAACTGCTCTTTGCAGTTGGCTGGAACTGGTTAATGAAATACAGTTTCACAAATTTGCTAATGCTCTCAGTCACAGAGCACAAACATCTTTCTGGCAGCTGCTTGCCAGCTTAATAAAATCCTTTGCACAACATAGGGAGAGAAAGTAGCAACCAAGGAGGGTCTGAGTCAAAAGTTCAGATTCAGTGCTGAATGCCAAGAGGCTTCAGATACAGCTTGCAGCTAAAGTTGACTCTAGGTGAAAATGAGCCTTCGTTCATATCACACTATGGTAACTACTTCTGGATCCACTGAGCTTGATTACTAACTAATCTCAGTTTGTGAATCTGTGAAAGATTGGCTGGCACTTATTAAGAAATGAAGAATTAAACGTTCTCTTTGCACTCTCAAGTGCAGTGCAGGAAACCAAAACAACTTCCCAATCTAACCTCCATATCATTTAAAACTTTCAGGAGTCTCCGTAAAGGGAAGTCCCTCACAAAAAGGATACAAAACCACTGACCCAGTCAGAAGGCTCAGGAGGCTGAAATATTAATATTTAAATTATGAAGATTTAGTAGCTGAGAGAAAAAAGCAAGTGTAGGAGTTTCCCTTACCATTTTCCTGATGTGAAAACTCATGTCCATCCACAGTACAGCGTCGGAATACCATTTTGTTTTCTGTTAGTGTCCCAGTTTTGTCTGAGAAAATATATTGGATTTGCCCAAGATCTTCAGTAATATTTAGGGCTCGGCACTGTATGGGCAAATCTGCTTCTTCATTATATAGGTCAATGTCATTGTGAATTAAAAAGACTTGGCCCAACTTGACTAATTCAATGGACACATAAAGAGAAATGGGGATCAAAACCTGAAAGAGATTAAAATCTCTGTGAGAACCAACCCGAAGGATGAATCTTCCAGAGAATGCTCTTACAAAAACACATTTTCTGGACCAAGGTAAATGCTGCTCTTACCCTCCTGAAAGTCAGAAATGATACACTAGCACAAACTACCTCTTGGTGTAAACCTGTTTAACAAGCAATGCCTTTATATGCAACGCTTCCTATCCAATAACTTCCCCACCGTGAAATAATTCTGAATTCATAAGATGCACAGATATTCTGTTTCAGTAATGAAGAATAAGCCCCTAAGGAATCTAAGCAGCTCAAAAAGTTCTCTTCTTATTTTACTCATATCAAAGAAATCCTGTCCACTTTAATCTCAGCAGATCTCAATCTCAAGAAACCTGAAAAGTAAATGTGATTTTCCCCCATCCTATTAATTGTTCTTTCTCAATTACGTTTGATCAGATCCAGATATATGAGCACCTTACTTTTAATTTAGCTTATTTTCTAAACCTGCAGAACCTTACCTAGTTATTATTCCCTGTAGGTGAAAACTACAAGTTTTGTTTCACTATTTTCTTGAGACATTGAGTGGCATTTCTACCTAGGAATGATGAACGTAGGCAAAAGAAAAAAAATAAACAACACCAAACAACTGATATTTGGATGTAAGCATTCTCTACACATATCCTTGATACTCTGGAGCTGTTCAGAGATACAATACCTGTTCTTCCTGTATATATCCCTGTGAGGTTTATAAGCAACAAAGAAAATTTGTGTTATAGTGCATTCCCCACTTTGATGATTTGAAAGACTCTTCACAAAATTTCCAAATAGGATCAAGAAAATACTGAACAATCTATTCATTGATATTATTTTCTTTATTACTGATTGTAGTCAGTTTTTAATACCTTCTTCCTTGAAAGTAACAGAGAAGCTTTGTCTTTTACCTGCAACAAGATTATCATAGTCAAGAACATGTAGAAGCCAGAAAGAACTGGAGACAGAAAATTGCCATTCTCATCTGGGACATCATAAGGTGGGTGTTCTGGGAAACTTCCAGACCAAATGCCATGCCCTGTAGGAATTATATGTGATATTGAAACACACTGAGCAGGACGGTGACTGATAAAGCTTCTGATATGGACTGCAGTGCTAATTAAGAAGAACGCTTCCAACTCAAGTACCCAAGCAGTGCTGCAAATCTGCTGAAGAATGCCAAACATACGCAGAACTTTGTAGCACATGCACATAACAGACACGTTGGGCATGGCGATTTTTTTTCCACCTGTCCTTCAGCAGGTTTCTCCCATGGCCCTTATGCCTGTGTAGATCTCTTCTCACTCCATCTTTTATCATGCGAGGATTCCATCTCTGCCACTTAGCTTTAAAAGTCCTCAGTGCTGAAGGCTCCTATTCCTCTTTCTAACAGAAAGATGTATCACTGTCTGCATAGACAATCTGAAATCTTCATAATTACATGCTAACATTAAATTAAAAATTAATTCAGGTAGCTAGTTTTTACATTTCCTCAATTCCCCGTCAGTTAACACACACTCCCAAATTGCACTACTACAGCTCTGGTTCAGGACTTACCAACATTCCATCACGATTTCTTTACCACCTTTCATATTGCCACTACAGACATAAATTTAATACAGAGTCAGAAACTTGACATGTAGCCAGCACAAATGACTTAGTTTCCACACACTGTCATTGCTCTAGATGCCCTTTTCCTGCCAAAATCCCCTATTAGTCCACTTTGTGCATCCAGTTCTGATAAAACTTCTATTAGCACCAATTAAGCAAGCGACCGTTTTGGAGCATCTGCCTACTAAAATCCTGCCAAAAGAATTAAAATTATTTCAGCAATATTTTCTGTCTGCTAGAGACTTCGATCACAACTGAGGATGCTGGTACAGCTATGGTGTACAACTCACTCCTTCCCCCTCTTTTTTCACTGTGTGCAAGGAAAATACTGATGGATTCACCTGTACTGTTTCTTCCTGGAGCCCTACATTCAGACAAGGTTGCAAAAAACTCACGGTAAAGCAGTGGGATCTTTCAAACAGATGAAAGTTGGTATACTTGTTCCTGCTTTACACGTTTCAACTAAACTATGAATATTTTAAAGTCTTTCTTCTTTTTCTTTTTTTTTCTTCTTCTTAACCTGAGCATATAAATTGTTTTTTAAATTTTTTTTCTTTTTCTTTTTTTTTTTTTTTTTTCATCTGAGACCACTTCAAACCTTAAGTTAAAGGACTTTATTACTCAAGGGCTCCTACACACCAGACAAAGACAAGTTCTAAATTGACATGACAGCAGTCAGGGAACAACGAAAATGAAGTCTCTCTCTCTCTCCCTCACATAGAGCTCAGTTGTCAAACTGAAATCCCATTTCTGTGCCAAGAAGGCCCATTGCAACATGAAGCAGCAAAATTAAAAAAGTGATTAAGTCAGTTCTATTGTTCATCTTTTTGGATGGCCTTTACTTCTAACAGTGTTACAGTGATGACTGACTGGTGGGTCACATCGCAGGGCTCTGGGGAAGGTTCAGGAAGGCTTGACAGGGCCACATGATTTGACTTTGTCTCTACAAAACTAAATCAGAGCAGTAACACTAAGCAAGTTATCACTGAGATGAAATAGATTAAAAAGAAAAGAGGCTTTGAACACAAAATTCTCATGGGAGCCTCTGTTATCTTTCAAAAGCAGTGACCCACTCAAAGCTTAGCAGGCTTAAAATCTGGCCCTTCTCCTCAGGGTTAGGAGATCCATTAATAGTGACCTGCCAGGGACAGATTGCTATCAGACCCGTAGGGCAAGTGGGTGCTTCTGCGCAATGAAAGCAAGGCCTTTGAGATCATCAATCAAGTAAATCAGAGTCAGATAACCTCAGCCCCATCTAGTTGCGGTGTTCAAGAAGGGAAGCCCCTAGAAAAATGCAATGCTCCTATTTAAGCAATTGATTCAGCTCAGCCTGTGCCAAAAAGGCCTTTGAGAAGAAGATAGCTTTAGAGATCGGGAACCAAATGAATTACCCATGTGCAGCTCATGGGTTGCTAAAGTCACCATGAAGATGTTTAGGAAAATGTTACAGAAATGTAGGTAAAGCTGCATCATTATATTTTTTAGTCATATAAGGAACAAGCAATATGAAAGTCAATGGATGCCATTTCCTACAGCATAGAGGAATTCAATGACACACTTTTGCTTCATACACACTGCCATGTCAGACGCTGTTGTGCCACAGTGCTTCTCTACTTCCATTTGTTGCACGGCAGCAAAAGGTAACAGAATACTGGTGGAAAGGTTCAACTTTTGCTGCCATTCCACCAACATCAGTCTCTCACATCTTGAGCCAACATGATAAAATAGGATACATGACTTTCAGAGCAGCACTCTATGCATTAAGTCAACAGCTTTCACTTGGTTGCGTTACACATATTTTATAGAGGAAACAGATCTTATCTGAAATATTTACAGCCATGGCTGAGTTTTCTTCCATCCAAATTGCTCAGATTTGCCATTTCAATTTGTATGTTATAAGACCAAAGAACCTAGATTCCAAAAGCCTGAGGCCTTCAGCTCTAGATCTGATCTCACTTGTCTCTGTAAGATCAGTTTTAATAATCATTGTAGAAAATAGGAATCAAAAGATTTTTGTCAGCGCTTCATACCTATAGAACCAACAAGACACATTATGAACAGGAGTCCCACACACAAGAAAATATCCATGTTCATCCGTCGCTCTATCTTGCTGCGCTTGTAGCGAGGACCATTGTTATTCAGCATGGCCTTGGTTTCATGACCTTCAAAAAGCAAATGGATATCATCATGTTTACATAACATTTTGCAGGTTTTTTTTTTTCTTTCGAAAAAAAAGCATTTCACAAAGTGGGATGATCATGATTAATATTAATTTATCTCCAGCTTCATTGAGGAACTGTATTGCCCATTTTCCCATTTGACTGAATGTCAGAATATATGAGACACTAAATCTAGGTAGGGGTTTACAGAAGAGCTCAATTACATTTCAGCTTTAAGCTGACACATACATTTTACTTTCTCAAAGGCAGCAGGTTCAATAGGAACAAGGATTGTACCAATATTCAAAACACTTGAGACTCAGAAGCACAGATATTCTCCTACATAACAGCTAAATCTCCTGGAGAATGGAAGGAAAAGGAATAATAATATTGCATTTTGGAGTTTTATAATCAACATGATCAGGTGCTATACTGGTCCCTGGAATCAACATTTGAAAAATATTGGAAATATTATTCATTAGCTATTTGGGAGCCACTAGACATGTTTCATGTATTAACTTAAATACAATCCAACATGTCAGGTCCAGCAGTGAAGTACACTAATGTTATTTACTTTTTCATCATGTGGATGTAAAGTGCTAACAAAACAGCAGAGCAAGGAATGAAAAAGAGCCCACTAAATCCTAAGAACACACTGAATTAAAATTGAGCTGGACTACTTGTAATTAGAAAAGAGTTCTGTAAGAAGCCAACAAGCAGAATTTGCTTTTTCTATTTTACTAATATCATCTAAACCATGGCTCCACAAATGGAATACCTGGATTCTATCTGTTGCTATGTTAAATTGTATATTTTATACTAATTTCTATAATAAAAAATAAAGGTCACGCAGCCTTGTATTTGCATTGTTGTTTATACGTGTGTTTAGTGTGTGAGAGGTACTGTTCGCCCATCTATCTTTTGGCTTTTCCTAGAGAAGTGATTTGAACCAAAAGCTGGAAGTAAGGAGTGATTTAATCACTGCTATTGGATTCGCTCCAGCTTTACATCAAAGAATATTAACAGAGGTAGAGAGCGAGAGAGAAAATTACTATCCAGCCTTATGTTCAGGACATTCACTAAGAGCAGGGACTCTTGGCTTCCCATTCCAATAACTATGTAATTTCTACACAACCCAGAGCTATGCTGGGGGGACCAACTCACACCACCAGTACTCCTTCCTTTTCAGCACACGTATTTCGCTTACTGTACCAAGTCAGCTAAGTCAGGGCACTACTTGTGAATCAGGAGGTGTGGGTTCACTCATGTTCAGCCTTTCCTTCTGTGAACAAATGCTTTTACCACTGAGTTACAAAGAAAATGAGAGCACTACAGCCTGCACGTGGTTCCTCCAGCAGCTCTGTAAATCTTGCTTCTCACTTCTCTTCTTACGTCAGTCTTAATGGAATATTTTGTGTTGAAAAAAAACAACAAATAAACAACAACAAATAAAGCCAACAACAAATGCCTTGGGACAAAGCTCTTTAGTCCCCCTCAAAGATTCCTCAGGGAAATGCTGATGGATTTATGCAGTGAAATTGGAGGAGCTTTAATTCCAGATTTCACCTCTCTCATTCCCCTCCACTTCAGCTGCTCAACAGGAAAAGGAATTTTCCCCACACCTCTAATAAGGATATAAGTCTGCAAGATATGAATATCAGAAAAGATTAGAATAAACTATACACAGGTTTGTTTTTTCTCCTAAAATCCTCACAGATTTACATGCTGTGTAACCCAGCACCTCACCTATCACACTCCAATACATTATCACTCAATTTCTGGATGCTAATGGCTTCATTTAAAACTTGTTTCCATTCTGGTACTTTATTACTGGAAAAGCATTTTTAATTCTTGATGCTGTCCCCATCACAGCAGGTAAACCGTGTTGGCCGTGGCTCTGTAATTTGGCTTTGGTGCATTAGTACTATTGCTTTATGTAAAATGTTTGGGTAGCCATGAAAGGTGAAACTCTACTTGGGTCAGATGAGAACTGCACAAGCTAAACAATGACTTAAGTGATGGCTCCACGCTTCACAAAGCATCCGTTAGAAAGTAAGATTGAGCAGTAATAGGGTTATAAAAATGGAGAATGTGCCATGTCACAATGTGACTGATTTTGGATGTTCAGAAAAGGTCATGGACCATGATTAAAAGCCAGAATACAATCAATGTCAAAGAAACCTAGAAATGAAGCTGGTTACTGGCTCAAGTGAGTCTAATTTTAGAAGAGAAAGAATAAGCCTTTATTCTGACATGAACAAAAGATGTCAGTGGGAAATTGAATTGAAGTCTTACTCAGACCAATGACACCACATCTTGACAATCATTAAAACTCCAACCTTTGCAGCTGGCAGCTTAAGCAACATTAATACAGGCCCACATTATGATCTTTGCTGTTGGTGAAGGAGCACACTAGGAAATGGCTAGAGAATGAAAATGGGAATCCTGACAGGAGAAGGTAAGACATGGATCTCTTAAAGCAGGTCCATGATGGCCGTGAAGTTGAACAGAACGCTCAAACACCTCTTCTGTAAAGAGCAACTGTGAGAGTTGGCATTGTTAAGCCTAGAGAAGGCTCAAGGGAGATGTTATAGCAAACTTCTAATGTGTAAAGGAGCCTTAGTAACAGACAGAAGAAGAGGATGGAAAAAGAGGGTGGATTTAGATTGAATATAAGGAAAATAATTTTTTTAATAGGGGTTGGAACAGGTTTCCCAGAAAAGGTGTATATACTTCATCCCTGTCAGTTTACAACCAGGCTGGATGGGACTTTGAGCATCCTGATCTAGTGAAAGATTTGCCTAACCATGGGGCAGGAAGGGTCAGAGCATATGATCCTTAAAGTGATCCTTAAAATGATCCCTTCTAAATCTGGCTATTCTATAATTCTGAGAAACTACTTCAATTCTATAGGAAATAATTCCTAGAGATATTTGTATAGTAGTTCCAAAAAACAGATGATAGTTTTGGAATTCTCCTATGCCTGCCTCTCTTCCCTTGGTCTGGTAGGCACCATTCTTCCCAATGCTGTTTACAAAGATAGGAGTTGAAAGACTAACAAAATGAAGGTTGCAGAAATATATGGGAGTTGTAGCCATTTAAAATCCTCTTTTACAGCAAGGAAATAAAATGGCCAGTTTGTGGAAGGGAATCCAAGGTAAATGACTCTTGCAAAAATGGTGATTTTTATTCTCTTGTTAGGTGGCTCAGCCTTGAACCTCATTGATGCTTGTTATACATACATCACCTGACAAGACTCTTCCAGAAATATAAAAATAACCAATAATGAGATTGATCATTGTATTTAAACTGACTATTTTCATCAGCAAATGAAGAGGCCATAAGGAGGGAAGTCAATACACTGTTTATGAAGAGGAAGAGGGGACAGATGTCAAAATCAGTGATAAATCACTCTTGCTGAATAAAAGCAGTGGTAACGCTCTGAAGGTAAAAGAAGCTGAGAAAAAGATGAGCTGACCCACTGTTGAACCTGGACTGCTGTGTTTGATCTGGACTCTGACACTGTCTGGTGTGGTTCATGTATCTACAGCACGAAATGCACAATTGCAGAGACATGCTATATCTATGTCAGCACGTAATGGATCTTCAGCTGCAATGGTTTCTGCTCTGAGGAGCCATTGAGATCTCTCTTAGGGCAGCAGTGAAGATTTTATGACCAATGAAATTAGCATTATAATCAGAGCTGCAGAGCTGAGAGTTAAACTAACCTTATCAAATTTAACTGGTCTAGATATCTTTGCATAAATGTAGCAAGATATTTGACACACACAGGCGTACTGTCACTTGTCAGAGAACCAGTATAGGATCCCTTTGCTTTAGAGATGCGGGAGTAACACCTTTACTTCAAAAGTAAAGGTGTATGCACTCTTCCCTTTGACCTACCAGTTCTTAAAACTAAATGTCAAATTACGGTGCAAGGTTAGACTACTCATGTTTACTTGAGGATATTTACAGGGAAATTCTGTGTTTAGTGAGATAGAATGTACTTCTTACCTGCATATATAACAATTCCTATTGCAACTTCAGTATTTCTGATTGTACATCCACGAAGCAGAAGGCTTTCAATGTTAAAACCAATCCGTTCATGATTTGGCTGTTCCCTGGGAAAATAAAAAGACAAAATAAATAAAGCAGTTTCATTTTCTGTTCTGATAAATCTCAAACAATTTTTTTTTTGTGTTCATGTCCAATTCAAGGTGAAATCAAGAAACTGTGAGGAGCCTAATTTGTTTGTGCTTCACTCAGCTTCAGTGAAGACTCCAGTAAGAAGTCACAGAAAAGTCAAATAACCACTAGAGGGCTTTTCATCTTTGCGAACCTCAGCTCCCTCGAGGAGTGTCCGGTCTGAGGCTTTCTCCCTCACCCACACGGAGTGGAAGATTTTTCTGGCTGAGGAAGTTCCATCACACATCTGCTCCTTCTGCTAGTAGAACAGACAGGTGAAAACTTACTGAAAATTGTAAGCTCAGTACACCATCAGGCGGGCAATTGGTTACTTGCCTCTGAAAATGAAAACTATTTTTGCACAGATTTCTGTTATGAATTTGTGTAGGCTCTTCCTGAAACCAAAGCTGAGATTTTTCCACTTGAACTGATTTTATTAAATATCAGCATAAGGTGAGAGTTCTTCCAGAATACGTATATTTTATGACTCTCTACTGGATATTTGGTATTGCATTTACCAGCAAAATGCAGTCTTACTTAAATGAGGGGCAAGGTTCAGTGCTATTTATATGTGTGCAATCCTGTATCTGTTTGCAGCTGCACATGGCAATGTGACATCAAAGGGAGGAGTAAAAAGGCTCAGAGACCAAATAGCTATAAGATAGCAGAATGATGGCTTTGATCAAAGACCCTACAGAGGAAGAACACAAGGCAGCTCTGGCTTGCAGTGTTAAAAAAGAAGGTCACTGTTATACGCTGAAGAGCAGGTGTGTAATTTCCAAAGCAGCTTCAGATTATAGATCTTCTGTTGTCTTCATTGGAATTTGACCATAATGGGAGTTATCACAGAGTGTTTTCTGTACGTGAAGCCCAGGCTTCAGCGCAGTGAGATTTAAGTATCTCACATACGAAGTTACATTAGTAAATTTAATTCAGATATCTTTGTCAGCGCATTTTAAAAGGTAACACCAGAACTTCCTTATCCTAGGGAGCTAGCTTCAGCCTTGGCAAAATCACTAAGCAGAAGCCTTCCTACATCCCCTTTCAGCAGTGTTTGCTGTGGCCAGAGCACACCAGGCAGATATCACTAAGTTCGTGCTTATCATTTTTAGCAGAGACAGTTCTTCCACACTGCTGCAATTTTACAGCAAGGAGATGGACATTCAATAAGGGCTCTTGGAGAAAAATGTAAGCTGGCAGAACCGTGAGGGTGCACATCTCTTGGAGCAGCACTGTAAGCTGGCCATACCTTGTTTTGCTGAGAGTCCAGTTTTTGTTTGAATACTACTCAAAGTCATTTGGGTTTAGAAAACACCTCAGACAAAAGTAGACTGAAGAAGAGAACTCCACCGTTAGTAAATTATTTTCCACAGAATTCTTTCACCTACCCTTGAAGCAGGGAGAGAAAGGCAGCTAATTTCCTACTGCACCAAGCAGGTGAGATGACAGACATTTCCAAAATAAATATCTGCTATAGATTTTCAACAGAGATTTAAGGATGTTGAAGCCAGTCCTGAACATTACGGGTGTGTTTTTGTGTGTTTTCTTGTGACATATTTCTTACATTTGCACAATATCAGTGTTCTTGTGCTTTATTATAGCAGGCTAATTGTAAGGATTGGTTCAATTTAGTTGATAACTAGTGGTCCACTAATCTAGCAACCAATACAGACTTGACCTATTCAACTTGTTAAGGTATCACAGAGGAGGGAAAACAGGATTGCTGTATTGGGTATAATTTTACAGCACATAAATTCTCAAAACCAGATTAGGAATGATGAGGGCTAATGGTCAAGAATCTGCTGGTTTTACTCTAGTTCCCAGGTTCAACATTCTCACTGCATCACTGGAAAGACTTTAACTACTAGTTTAGCTACTAGTAAGCTTTTAATACACTATTCTAATGCATTGGTTTCATGTAGAGTTTTGGTGCTTGCTTGTGTTCTTCAGCTGTAAGAAAAAATTAGGTTTGTGTGTCGGATCCTGGATACCTTTTCCCCATGGCCATAAATATGGAGAAATAAGAACAATGCAGATGGATATCTTTCAACATTAGAAAGGATTTACACAGAAAATCTAGCCTAGCCTAACCCTCAGGTCAAACACAAATGCACTCATGTCAGAATTCTGATAAGAGCTGAAGCCTTGTGAGAATAATTTGTATAAAACAACTGTGAATTCAATGGCAAGCTTTTGTCCTTCTTTGCCTTGAAGCCCAAATTCCAGTCTGCATAATCTATTAAATTCTGAGTCCAGGAATAGATAATAGTAATGTCTACCAATTTCTGCAAAATGCATTACTTCCATCTATATCCCCCCACATGAAGCACTAAAGCTGAGATAGACAATGTATTTATGGATAACAAATACTTACATGTATCCTTTGAATTTATTGAGATCATTGTTAGGCATTTCACAGATGATGGTATTTTGGAAAAGTTCTGGTTCAAACGAAGTATTCTGCAAGAGGAAACACAGGGAATGAGTGTCAAATCCAGAGTAATAGCTAAATACCCATGCCATATCAGCACTAACAGGTAAAGTTTAAGCACAGTATCAGAGGTAAAAATAACAGGCTTGGTAAACCCACCTCACCAAAAAGCAGGGGTTTGGAAAAAATAAATGCTTAGATCAGGTTCACAGCTTGCCTGCAATTGTTTACTTTCTCTATAAGGTAAATTCATACACAGACAGACAGTACAGCCAAAGCTGGAAGTTGCCAACAGTTTTCATCTTTAATTTCTCAAATAGCACTCGCTCAAATCAATTCTTGCTTTACTTATTTTTTGTCAACACAAATCTATTGGACAGCAAAGCAAATTTGAGTGTGCAAATTAATGTAATTCGTTGTACAATCAAAAGGATATTGTCATGGTGTAGCAGATCTGAGATTTTCCTTGGCTGGATTATCAATTATAAATTTTAAAACATGCTATGAATTGTATCATACAATAGAGATGCTAGTTAGTGGCAGCACCTGCCCTCATTTAAAGTAAATGTAACAAATTTTTATAATTCTCTGTTAAATAACAACACTCTTCAGGCAAAAGCAAGATCAAATGAAAATAATTGCAATATTAATATGGATTTTGAAACATATTAGAAGACTTGTTTTACCAGCCTGGAGTACATGAGAATAAAATGAGAGACCATGCCTTTAAATAATTTGAATACATTCAAATGCGACTAAAATAAAGACTAACAGTAAAACAAGGAAACAAACAAAAGATCCCCTCAGAAGGAAGGGAAGTGAAAGAGCCCAAAGTGCTGGGAGAGACAAAATAAGATGAAGCTCACTGGGCTAAGCATGTCCTGAATTAGAGCTTGGAGCTGAATCAAGACACACACTTTTGCTTTATTTTCTCCTCATTCAAGGGAAAAGGCTTGCTTTTGGGGCTCTTTGAAGCAGTCTGGAAAGCCAGCTTCATGAAAGGCACATGTTTGCCATAACCTTTTTTCCTCAACTGAAAAGATACTGAAGACTTTCATTTAAGATTAAGAATATGTAATAAAAATGGGATGTGAGAAACATGAAAGAGAATAATTACTGCTGTGAGATAAAAACCAAAAGAACTGCAGCCGACTTGAATCCAAACTCCTCTCATTAGGAAATTCAGACCTGGAAATCAGATCTGCTGCTGAGCTTCCTTATCTTCTTCTAAAGCAAGAGAGACTTCCAGAAGTCACACTCCTTTGGAAACTGAAAATCTCGAGAATCTCCTAGTGGAATTCATCACAGCTTTGCCAGGCTGTAAAAATTTATCATGGTGACAATGCCCTAGCCTCATTTTGCTCTCATTCTTTTTCTGAGCAATACGTAATTCTATTTTGTATATGTATGTTCAAAATCTAAGTAAGAGCAAGCTGAGAATCTGATCTAAAAAATAAGTTTTGGAGGAAAAATACCTTGATGAATTCAGCCTAGAGAAGAGAAAGCTGCAAGGAGACCTCATTGCGGCCTTCCAGTATTTAAAAGGGGATTATAAACAGGATGGGAATCAATATTTTACAAGGGTAGATAGTGATAGGGTAAGGGGGAATGCTTTTAAGCTCAAGAAATGAAGGCTTAGATTGGACATCAGAGGGAAGCTCTTCACAGAGAGAGGGTGAGGTGCCGGCACAGGCTGTCCAGACATGTTGTGGATGCTCTATCCCTGGAGGTGTTCAAGGCCAGGTTGGATGGAGCCCTGGACAGCTTGGTTTAGTACTAGATCTGGAGGGTGGTGGCCCTACCTGTGGCAGGGATTTGGAACTTGATGATCCTTGAGGTCCTTTCCATCTCAAGCCATTCTGTGATTCTATGGATACCAGGGCAGTTTGTATAACATTTGTCTCACGTGAGTGAATATTTTTAGACTCTCTTTCAAGAACTCTGTGGAATCTTGTCCATCTCATGAAACTCAAGAGTAAAACTTTATGTTATCATTACTCTAGAAACATTTGTGCAACAGGAGAACAACAAGATGCAACTAAGCAGGAGCTTAGAGGGCTCATTACTACCCAATAGGTTCCTAGCTAGAAAAGGGGTAGAGAAAGATGATTCTTCTTTCTCCCTCCCTCTCCCTCTCTCTCTCTCTTAGTAAATAAATAAATATATAGTTATTTTGATGACAAAAGTTTTACAGTTGAAAATTCAGGTCAGAAAGTGGCTTACAAGAAGTTTCCTTTGTCTCAGCATTTTAAAGGTAGGGGAATTCAGCATTCCAAAGAGTTTCCTAAGCAGAAGAACTAACCTCAGTTCATTCTCTCCTCCTTAAAGAGTCACATTTTATAGCTGCAGTTAAATCTGGGAAGTTTTATGGAGCAATTAAATCATATGATTAAACAAAGCTCCAAGAACAAGGAACACGTTGCAGACAGGGAGACTAAAACCAACTTGTATGATACCTAGTGCATTGGTTTTGTTTTTTTTTTAATCAACATGCTATTTACACTAATAATTTTAAATAACAGG
The DNA here is from genome assembly GCF_019238085.1 of Lagopus leucura. NCBI lineage: Eukaryota > Metazoa > Chordata > Aves > Galliformes > Phasianidae > Lagopus > Lagopus leucura. The sequence goes on along the minus strand of NW_024962278.1, from coordinate 5,641,899 downwards.
GTAATAGAGATGATTATTTAATCTCTGACCTTCCTGAACACCGTGGTCATCATGGTTAGAACTGCATTCCACTCTGCTTACGTAACAAGACTTCCTAAGTGTAAAGGCTTCTATGCATGCGGTGTATCTACATAATAACTCAAAGACTAAACAAAATAATCATGTACAGTCTGAAGCATAACTAGTACTGAAGTGTTTTCTGATTTGAAAGTAGACTTCTCCACTGCACTTTGTGGCTTTACTTTGTGGCTAGAGCTGCTAGAGCTGCAGAGCAGTCAGACTGCTGCTCAGAGCAGTCCTTGGCTGCATGGGCTGCGGTTTCATAGATTTTACCTGGCTGGAGAACCCCATGACAACTCGTCGCTGTTTAAGGTTGGTCTCTCCATCAAGGTTGGCAGTTTCCAAGTGGCAGATCCCGTTCTGATCAGAGGAGTACAGCAAGAGGATATCAGCTGGGATGGTCTCATTACACTGCAGCTGAACAAAATCTCCCACTAGGACATCTTTCCAGCACTTCTCAACATAGGCACGGTCTTCCCTGCGGCATCAAAAACATGTCAAGGGTGAATAGTGACAATAGGAAGGCAGGCTCCCTGCTAAGTGGGGTTTTGATAAAAGAAAGTAGGGCAGTGGTGCCACATTGCTGCATTTTTTAAAAAGACACAGAGAAACACCTAGAAACTAGTGCTTTAGACAGTTTACTAGTACCATTTCACCATATCTCACATGCAAAGTAAAATATCTACATGGAGTAAATAGAAACTAGAAGAAAATTTCTCTTTCGTTCACTAGCACTGGGCCTATATTCTCCACAGCAAAAGCCAGAAAGTTGCTCAGACTAACAAAAATGTTTTTAAGTATATTAGACAAGAAATACAAACATTTAAAAATATATATTTTTGAGTATGTCACAGATACTTTCAAGCGTCAGCGTATAGACCCTGAAAGAAGTAAAGAATTATCATACTTCTGCTTGCACCAGGTCTCTCCAATTTGTAATTCTCAAAAGATAATTAAAAATCTTAAGCTTAGGTAGTAGATACAACTTAAAAAGGTAGAGCAGCCAACAAATGACTCCGTAGCATTAAACAAGAAAACAAACAAACAAAAAACAAAACAAAACAAAAGGCAGCTAGAGCCTAAGATGAATGAAAAAAGGTAAGGAACAAAGGGATTCTAACTTAAAAAAAAAAAAAAAAAAAAAAAAAAAAAAGAGGATTGAAGTTTGAGGAAAATAAATGACTAAATGACTATTTCATCAACAAACTGGCATTCAACAGTTCAGGATACAGCAATAGTTTTTGAAATAACCTTTTCAGTAATTGATCTCTCAGCTGCTCTTCATCATCTAAATCCACTGAAGACTGCAGAATATACTCTGCAATTAGTTAAAGGGAAAACTGCAAAGGCAGCAATGGCTCAGTTCATTATGAGAAAATTATTTTTTAGTATAAATAATTGTCATCTTGTATGTTGCTCTGTAAGACGGAAAATGCTCACAACACTTTACTAGACTCACAGTAAAAGGCTTTTCATAATGACTCAGTCTCATTTCTGCCAAAGTCTGGCCAAAGTCTACTGTGTACTAACCTGCCTTCCTTGTCTTGGGGAAAGAGGAGTCAGCCCTAATGCTGTCAGGCAATTTGTGGCAGTTGGCTCACATCCTTATCTAAAAACAACATGAAAAAACTGCTTCCTGCAAAGGTTACATGCAGTTACAGAAGTCCACACTTCCTGGTGGTATTCACTTTTTATTAAAACAAAAGAAGAACAACAAAAACCAGAAAAACTCCTGTAACTATGTAAAAAAATCTTTGGTGCTAGAACTGAGATTCATTAATAATAGCTAAATAATGGTATTGTAGCAATGATTTTTCCTTCCTAAATGTTCATTCTTCTTTCTGCTGCATTTACTTATATGCATATCCTTGCTTCCTTTGCTCAACAATAGACATAAAAGATCACACTGAGAAACAGATGTTTGCTGTAAGTGAATCTGATATTGCTGATCTTTGAAACAAAAATTCCAGAACAGTTTCTACTTGAAAAATATTTAAGCAGGTGCACGATGAGTATTTATTGCACAATGAAGTGGATGTTAAAGCTAATATAGGAAAACCACTAAGCAATAAGGAATTCTTCTCATATCTAATGCTTTCCTGGTAGAATTCCTCGTTTGTTTAAAGCGTGATTACAGAAGCAGTTTCATACAAGCAGATGGGCTGTCTTGCTACCCTAGACATCTAGATGTCATGTAGAGTTTGTATATGCTGTTTGCCAGGACATCTGCAAGGCAATCCTACTTTTCTCTACGTCAGCTGTTGCACAGCTCTGTTGTTTATGGAACATTTCCTGCTCACAGAATGCTATAGATAGGCCTTACCCAGCTGCCTGTTTTCTACGTCAGCCTAAAGAAACTGGGTTAATAAAATAAGCCACAGAAATCATAGATTTGTAGTAATTTTTCAGTAACAGCCAATGAAACTTACGTTACCCGTGTGACTCAAGATTCGGTTCTTACACTAATTACAGAGGAGACAGTGAGTCAGAAAAGCCAAATGAGCTCCTCCAGATCAAAGAGGTTGTTTTCTGTTGCATAGGGAATAAAGTTCAGGAATTTCTAGTCTTCCAGGCTTACATTCAGGTGAAGGGTGCCCCTCTCTCTCAGTGAAAAAAAATAATTCAGTGAAGTACATTTTCTTCATAGAGAGCTCTATTCTCTGAAAGGAGCTGTAAGATTAGGAATCCTGCAGAATAAGGGTTTTCTAAAATTTTGCTGAGAATTATTAAAGGATAAAAGGAAGAAAAGGTTCACAAGGAACCTCTTGCACCCCACAACAACACTGGTCCAATTGCTCCAAAAGATTTCTCAAATGAAGCAGTTTACTTCCAGTAATTCCCATAACGGGGAACACTGCCCTTTTCCTGTTCACTGATTAAGGTTCATAGCTCATGCTATGGCTGCTAAATAAACACAAGAGCTTCGTAAGTCTGAGATGGTTTGTCAAGAGATGTATAAAAAAAACACACATATTTATGCAATAAAATAACAACACATGGTGATTTTCAATAGGTGGAGAGTTGAAAGTCTGATTCTCACGGTGGAAGGCACCACGGCTGTGGCACATCGAAGTTATGCTCTAGGATGAAAGTCTCTCCATTATCTTCTCTCTTTCACCAGTCAATTTATCACCATCACACTTAAAAGCATTCCCTCACTGCCCTGGAACAACAGGTAGCACAACAACACCCATCACAGGGTAGTGCAGACAGAAAGAGACAGCCTGGAACAGTCACAGTGAAGTCTGCCAGAATTTGATATTAGACTCGTCATATCTGATGAGAAGGACCAAATTGAATAGGATTTTATGAAGGAATTTTAAGGGAGAAAGAATCATACAAAAATGCCTGCTGTGGCTGGAAATTGTTGGGGAACAGGAATAAATTACTGTTGACACAAAGTCATTTCACATTCTTTGACTCAATAAAAATGAACTTCAAACAAAGACTGGGTCAGGAGGGGTGGTGAACAGAAGGAAGTAAGAAAATATTGCGCTGCTCCCAAGAGGAGATGAAATAAAAATTTTCTATGTGCATGTCACAGCACGGCTATGAATCCTAGACTGTCTTAGAGGAAGATCTTCAGAAACTTCGTCATGTATAAACAACAACCAATTAGCTCAGTGGGTCTGGTTCCTCTGAATTACTAAAAGTTCCAGTTAACTTCCCTTGCAGTTTGTAGTAAAGATGTTACTTTGTTTTTCACCTGAAAATTACCATTAGACTGTAATATCAGACACGTTAGACAAAAATAAAATAAAATAAAATAAAATAAAATAAAATAAAATAAAATAAAATCAGCATAACATATAGGCAAATCCAAATGTTTTTTACTGCATGTAATTCATTAGAATGTAATATTTGAAAATGGTCCTACTAAAGGATCACTTTTTCAAAAATACTCCAACACACTCAGTGCTTTGCCATGAACAGCTGGAATTCCACAGGTGTTTAAACTTTACAGCCTATTTTTGCTAATAGAAATTGAACACACACTGTCAAAGATTTTACCAGCTTTTAAATGGAAAACTCAACACTGTACTTTCAAAGACCATTTTAAGGCTATGAACGCAAGGTTAGGAGCTGCTGCCATAAAACCTTGAAAAAATGACGACACAGGAGGAGGAGATTAAGAAATTGAGGGTGGCACTAGACTAGAGAGGAACTGCTCCTGAAACCTGCCCATAGCTCACAATACAGCACAACTTCACTCAGTATTCCTGAGCTGGAGCTATCATCTGAGCCAAAATATCTGTGCCAATTCATCCTTGGTTTATACCATGTTACCATCATTTAGGGGGAGGCTGTTTCTGTCTTGTGGACATCACCAGCATCAAAACACTGTATCACTTAGTAGCAGTCAGTCCAGTAAAAGGACTTAGCAAGCACCTATAGCCACTCCCCCCCCCAACAGCTCTGCAATTTCAGCAAACCTTTTAATTATAGATAGAACTCTTTCTTTTTCTAGTCAAACGGAAGACATCTTTAATTATATCATTTTGGCATTTCAAACTCCTTAATACTAGAAGCAAATCCTAACTTTTTATGCGTTAAAACTGTCTGTAGCATCATACTATGGATGTTACAATCTCAATGATAAAACCATCTACACTCAACTTCTGTTAACGTTCCAAGTTTATATGGACTTCCGCTAAGTACCAGAAACTTAAAAATATATTTTTTGCAATACTTTGGTTTTAACTTGGTTGTTGTTTTTTTTTCTTTTTTTCTTTTTTTTTTTTTTTCTCCAACGCTGTCTTGTTTTGTAACGACCTGCTCCAAATGAGGAAATAAAGTAGAATTCAAAAGTATTTTGAATACACATTGGCTTAAATTACAAAAAGCAATGTAATAAAATCTATCAATTAATGTAATTAGGAACATTTAATTTATTCTTATTTTTATTTATTGTGTGTGAATATTCCCTAGAGAAATATGCTGTGACTCTACTGGCACTATCTGGAGTGAATAAGTAACTCCAAGTCAGTGACTTAAAGACCGCTTTTATCTTACAAAGTTTCTGGAAGCCTTAGCCTAAGTCATCATCTTTGCTACAGTCATTTCCTTACACGATCACGTAGCATCTTCAGGTCACATAGCAGGTAGCATTCTGCTCCTCTCCAGGTTTTAGACGCATTCAGAAAAAACATACTTAACCCAGATACAAAAATTCCATACAACCTGGAGTACACACAAAAGCTGTATAGAGCAGAGGATGCAGACTGCCAGTGACAAGGCCATGGAGACAACAGTACCATAGCATGTCTTGGGTTGCAAGGGACCTTAGAGATCACCTAGTTCCAACACCCTGCTGCAAGCAGGGTAGCTAATATACTCACTTATACTCACTTATAATATTAAGCAAACCAGTGTCCTGTATCTTTGATAATGGATACCGAGTAGCAGTACTATCATAGCAGACAATTACCCTGCAGTTAACAGTAGTTTATTTATATTGCTATTTTATACAAAAAAGATTAAATTATCAATGTTTGTTGCTGCCTTCGAAAAGCATCTTCAGCCATGCAAAAAGCTGGAGTATGAAGCCAGGAGATTCCCTGTTGTTGATATTCATCCACCATCCAGAGGAAGCAGCAACAAGATATAGAAGTCTTGATGCGGCTGTGCCAAAGCAAATCCAATGCCATTTTGCCCAAGGCAAGATGGTGGGACTTAAAGCAGATCACAGGCTTGAGACTCTTTTTCTTGGTGTATAAAATGAATCCAATAAAGCCTCCAGCAGAACTCTAGTCTTTAAAGTTATGCTTTGTTAGAAAACAAAAATAATAAAGTAGAAAGAAATTGTTCTTCAACAAGCAAAAACTCAGTGCTGCTGAAGAAGACTTTAAATGAATATGTTGGCAACAAACCTCTTTTTGCTTACTGTGCCCCTTGGCAGGATGATGTTTTCCTCTCCTTTCTACTTGACAAGCTTTCAGGCTCACTTTGGGTTGAATGAACTGCATACGATGTTTCCTGGGTCCAGAGAAAAGTTGCCTTTTTTTTCCCTCTAAAAGATTTGACAGTAGGTCTACTCCTGTTTGCAAACACTTCCCCTCCCCTTCTCCACTATCTCCCAGACACGCTGTTCTTTCGCTGCAGACCCTGTCTGTCACTGCTGCCCTGAAGAAAGCAAATGCTTTTCCAGATGCTGACAGCACCCAGCAGAGGTGCAGTCTCTCTTCCCCTCAGAAACTCTGGCTGGTCAGAGTATATGCAGGAGGTTGAAGCTGAAGGCAGTCTTTCTCTTGACTATTCAGCTGCCTCAATTTTAAGAAAAAAAAAGTATACAATAGGTACTGTAACTGGTAAGCAAGCAGATCTCCATTGCGGTCAGAAACTTCCTGCACAACGTCTCCAACATCTGCCTCATAAATTATCACACTGAATTACAAATCTCAAATGAATTGTGATATTTTCATTCTCTTTAAAAATTGCTTCCCAGCTGATAGCAGTCCTGACTCAGTGTAATGCAATGATGAGGTCTTTGTTTTTCCCTTATTTTCACAGCACTGCTTTGCGACTACCTTAGGGTAAACGCTGATGCAGAAGTCTTTAAATCTTCTCAGACTTTATACTAAGCAAATGCAGAATCACAACAAAGTCCAGTCTTTTTTTTCCTGTGACCCAGACACCTGCAGACCTGCATGGGAAGAGGAAATTGATCCTTACAGGAATTTCTTGAAAGCCACGGAGTCTGTAAGCACTGCAGAGAAAAACTTTTCTATACTGAGTGCAGTCAGGTTCTCTCACCGGTATGCCTGCTGACTTACCTAGTTGTCTGACAACACCACTGCATAATTCAAAGGACATACACTAGGCTTCTCTGAATCACTGTATCAGATATCTGAGTGTAGGTGCTTAACATTAAGCAATGTTAATTGTCCAGATGATGTTGATGCTTTTACAGGTGTAGCTGCCTGATGAATGTGCATTCAGTCAAGCACGTTGCTCTGCCATCTTGAAATGTGATGCTAATACTTTGTATTAGCACCTGACCATCTATTCAGAATAGTCAGAAAAATTAAGGTTTGATATTCCAGAAACATGAAGTCAATGTAAAATCCTGTCTGGACGCTATGGAGTGTTTGAAGATCCTTACAGCTTAATCCTAGAGGTACATCAGACCCAGCCCACAAGTTAATCATACATACATCAAGTGGTTTCTCGAATGTCATGGAATGCTGAAATAATTAAATAGCTTTTAGTAACTGTTGGTTTGACATTCACTTACAGACCTGCATATCACACTCAGTGCTGGCCACTGTTAGTTAGGGACAAATTCAAGAGACTTCAGAGAAAAGTAACCCAAATAGGAATGGATGGACTGACTGACAAGACAGATTAAAAGGGTGTTCTGTGTACATATCTTGCCTAAAAGCTGTCTGGGAGTAGCAAAATGAACATGATAGAAATTACACATGCATGAGCACTATAATTAAATGTTGATGATGAAGAATAATTAGGGTTGCATGAAACCAGGTCACTTGAGGAATTTTAATACAATTAAAGAAGGATAATAAAGCAGAATATCATAGAAAATGCTTTGATAATCACATATTGTAGTGGTAGAAGCCTCATTCCTACAAAAATTTAAAAACAGACGAGGTATATTTAACAGAAGACTAAGTATAATTAAAAGACAAGACAAAAGAAGCAAGTATAATTTAGTTCTCATATTTTGGCGTAGCGTGATGTAATCTGGCGGCACAAGTCTGTACACAATTTATGAAAGAAATACTTTTTAATCAGAAAGTTAAATGTTCGCAATCAAACATCAGATCTAAGGTATTGCAATTCCCCAAAATACTTCAATATTATTGTTTCCTTTTTTTTTTTTCCAATTAAGCATTCTTTAAGTACACTACTTGAAGTGCCTTTTCCTTCATTTGACTAGCAGGCTAGATTAGCTATTCCAGCTGACCTCTGGAAAAAAGAAAATTAGAAGTAATGTGTTTACAGGGCAGTCTACTTGAATTCAATTTCCCTTGCTCCACGCTGAAAGAAGTTAACAGCATTTCCTCTGATGTTCAAGAAAGTTTTGGAGGACATTTGGCTTTCAGAAAAGAGAGTGCACTTTGCATGTTTTAAGGAACAGGAACTAGATTTCTTGTTACTGAAATCTGAAATAAAGACAATTTACACTCCAAGATTAATACCTTAAATCTAATTAAATTTTCATCTTACAATGGAAGATGAGTTACTCTATTACATAGGATTCTTTGGTGTCACAAAATTAACAAGATTCACAGTCCCCTGAAAAAGACTTTCACTTGTGTTAAAAAATTACTTTTGACAGATGATTCACAAGGAAGGAAATTAGAAGCCATCATACAAAGCCATGACTTTGCAGCTAGCAAGAAGAACAAGACATACCAGCTTCCCAAAGAGCTATAGAAGCCTGATTAAAATTATTCATGATATAATAAGCCGTAACTACAGATCTGAGAGCAATCACAATTGTCAACACTTATTCCAGATAGAATGAATAGTAGAGTCTGAAGGCTTCCTTATTTTGCTTTCCCTTACATCACTGTTTTGGGCTATATGAGTCCGGTGAGACACAAGATTTATTCATAGATCAAAGATCTTCCTGTGGAATGGGATGAGCAATGTTAAGATGGGCTACCTCATCTTTCTGCGTAAGAAAGTACTCTGGGCTACAGCGTGGATCTGGATGTGTATGTACACTGTAATGCCATGATGTACTTTAACATGAAAACTGTTCATATTGTATTCTCTACTTCTCATTTACTCAAGGTAAAAGTCTTTTCCATATAAATTAACATTGCGTTATGTCAAGAGGAAGTAGTGTTTCCATGGCAATCCTACCATTCCCTGTCTTATATAATCAAATAATCCACTGCTCCATGGATTAATGCAACTATGGCAGCCTCAAAAATAGGGGCAATTCAGGTACCTACCCAAAGAATTAGAATTACTGACAGTCTTCACAGTGGAAGAGGAAAAAAGTCCTAGATGTGCAATATTTAGAAACCTGTAAAATGTCCACTTTTCCAGATAAGTTAGCAAAAAGAGCAGAGATTTTATTTCTGACAAGTCATTACCTCTATGCGGGGGTAAGTAAGCAAATCCATTATTTCTCTGTTTAACCAGCAGGATACAAAAATAAAAATCCGACATGCAAGAGAAACAGTAATGACAGAACTCTGTGATAAAAGAGGTCTAGAGTTCTACAAGATTCTACTTGTGAGAACATAAAGCACTGCTGATTAATTGGAGGCATGACAAATAAAGTTCAGGTAAATTAGAAGTTTTGCTCTGCTGGCACCCTGTGTGATATTTAAGCAGGCAGAAGTCATCTTCTATGTTGATAACAGTTTTGCTACAACAAAAAGTCCTAAACTTAAGAGGTCATGAAACATTTTGAAAATGTCACAGATATTCATTTAGACAAGATCAAACAGAAGTATGCGTTACTATCTCAGTTTTTTAAAAAATACATTTACATGCAGTTTTGTTTTACATACAACCTAGAAAAAAAAAAACCCCAAAAATAAAAAAACACAACTGGAAGGCAGCCTACAGTTTGGAATATAAAACTGAAATTAGTCCAAAGCACTAGCTACGTTTTTCAAAGGTTTCTAGGTTTCTAAGCAAACAAGGACCCATTTGCATGACAGAACTTGTTCTGTGCTATATTGATTGTGCAAATCTTGTTCTGTACTGTAATGACAGAATTTAGCCGTGTTGAAAATTCCTTAGAACTCCAGGGCTCGATAGCTATTTAAACACTGCATGTCTAAGTGGCCGATCGCCACAGCAGAACCATGAAACAAAAACTTTCCTTCCCAGTCTGAACAATAGATTTAAGCAAAATAAGAACATCTTTCCTGTTACCAGACCAAGTATGGGTGTTATCTAGTCACTGCAACTTTACACCATTTCACTTAATCACTGTGATTTTTTAGCAGGCATTTATTAATATTTCAACCAAAAAAAACCTCACAAGTGATAAAAAAATCTCAAGCCAACATTTTCCAAAAGAAAATCTGTAAAAAACTCACCTGCTGTAAACGTAACAACCCATATGATTGATTTCTTTGTCTAGTTTATACCGCCGAAAGTCCTCCCAAGCATCTTTAATGGCTGTCATGGCTATTATAACACAAATAGGGATCAAAGAAACTTCTGGTTGGAAAGCATTCACCACTGGCACAAAATTCAGCAGCGCAATGACCACAAAATAAATATTGGCAAAGCGGTGAAGCTGCTCATAGATGTTTTTAGGGACGAAAGTCAAGATGCTGTATTTCGTGGTCTTAATTTTATTGGAGCCATAGTATCTGTTTGGATTTTCTTTCCAGTTTGTACTTCCAAAAGACAAATTGGACTTGATCACTCGCTTATTTTCATTTTTCTTTCTTCTTTTCTTTAATTTTCCTCTCTTCTCCAGCACTTCATTTTGGGTTTCGCTGTCTGAAGCAACGCATCGACAGCAGGTTTCCTTGAAAAAATGTTTTTTCCATACCATCTTAGAGAAGCAGCCTGGAAAACTTCTCCTTGACATCTTGCTGTCCTCTCAAAAAGTAGCCTCAAGTCATAGGCTAATGAAGTTAGAAGAGTTCAATAACCAAGATCAAGTCCAAAGTGGTGGAGGGAATACTCAAGCTGTCAGAGCACAGGGCTGCTTCTCACCGACTCCGGCATCCACCTGCCCTGAAACAGGTATCTTCCTGACCCAGCTGCTCTGGGTCCTAAAGCTTGCCGGGAAGGCTGCACGTCACACATGAGAAAAACATCCTGAATGTTTTGTTATTCCTGTTACCGCATGCCTGGAGGCCCCAGAGTATTTCCCTGGAATCATGCATCTGCTCAGATGAAGTACCTTTGTTTTAACACTGCACAGACAAAACTAAGGACATACACGCAGTTTTCACCATTCACTCCAAGTTTTCTGAATCGTTTTATAAGCCTGTTTGCAGCCAGGAAGTTCAAAGGTAAAGGGCAGAGCTCTGCGTACAGAAGTCAACAGATTACTGTAAACCTTTGTACAGAAATATTCATCTTTTCCAACCTCCTCTATTTACTATTTGCTTTCATGCCCATAACTTCATTTATTAAAACAAACAGGCAAGCATCCTGTCCCACCCTACTCTCTAATATGAGCAAAAATTTCTAGTAGAAAGAATTATACATATACATAGGCAATTTAAGGGCAGTTTACCCAGCTTGCCCCACAGCCTGTTGCTCCTCCCCCGTTAGACTGGCCTCAGGACTCACATTTCCTTTTCTCACCCAGACCTTTCTCACCCTTTTCTCCTTGCAGACTCTCATTTCTTTCAGTCTGTTGGACCTTGTGCCCTTGCCACATAAGTAATCAGCACAGATGAGAGTTAAATTGCAAGAAAGCTACACGGTAATTTTTCCTCTATGGCTTGGGCATAAGGAGGTGTTAAAAAAATGGAAGAAGCACAAGTATTTAAACATCTTTTAAAGCAAAGCTCCTATTGTGTTATGTAGAGACAAGTGATGTAGTCTCAAATCAAATTAGTACCTGGACAAGAAACTCTGATGAAATTGAAATGTTGCAATAAGAATTGCACTTGAAAATATTTCTTCCTTCTGAGTCAGTACTGAGCAAACAACACAGCTTACTGCAAGTGGGTGTTGTACCACTTCCAGAGTGAAAATATCTTGTTTTGATCACCTATGCTAACTGGAAATTCTATAAAATTTGTTCAGTTCCTGGTTATGCTTCACCTTGAATGCATAAATGCAGCTGATCATTAATTTTTTGTTTTAATGGTTTTATCAGGAAATTTCTGAAAGATGTTGTTCCAATATGTGAAAAAAGGCTAATGATCTTTTCCAGACCTTCTCAGAACCTTCTGCTACTAGGAGAAGATACAGTGTGTTGGTAAACTGGTTTGAAAACTTGGAATGAAAACTGATGTATCAGCACACAGATTTGTGATAGAAAACAAAACTTCTCAGGATAACTCCGACTCTGAGTGAGATAAATGAAGCATGTTCTGAAAGTGTTTATAACAGCTCTTCCAAACTTCCTATACTCCAAAAGGTCAGGAAGGGAATTGTTGCAAAATCAAAATGAGCGGCTTCCACCATGCCAAACGCAAGTAGAATAATTGGTTTGGTCTACTTACTTGTCATATACCCTGCTTTTAGAAGAGTTTATCTTCTTATCAAATTGGTATTTTTTATAGTCTTCAATAGCATCCTTACTCATACTGGCAAGCAGCACCACGATCAGAGGAATCATAGTAATCTCCCTGTGGAAGACTTCCATTTGTGGGAACCAGTTTAGAACCACCAGGAAGAGGAAATAAAGATTAGCTAGCCTGTAAAGAAAGATACAAAAATGAATTAAAGGTGTAATTTCCTGATGAAAATCCCCCATCTCATGTCATAAGCATTAATCATTTCATATCTCTAACCTCATCCTTTCTCAAAATAATTAATTATTTAACTGATTTGCTTATTTTTTCTTTAGAAAAGCTTGTGAGATATATTGTCATAACATTATAGCTACCTTAGTTTTCCACGTATTACAAGTATATATATATATATATATATATACACACACACACATATATAATCTCTAGGAGGTGAACATTCTCTAATGATCCCCCACAAACTCAGTTTTGAAAATAATCATAGATTCTAACAAAAGGCAAGCAAAAAAAATTATCCCCCCTCCCCCCCCTCCCAAAATAAAACTCAAACCACACCAAACAACAAAACAACAACCCCCCCCAAAAAAACCTCACAAAAAATAAACCAATGCAGCAGGATGAGTATAGAAAACACATGTTCATAATTCACATCAGGATTCACTCAAGGACCCATGAAAAATTCCATCTGTGGAAAGTGGAAGATCAAATTATGAAGGTATAAATCTAAGCTAACAGAAATTTCAATTCTAGAGATGGATATGGAACATGATATCTTATCTTGATATGCAACCTGAAATTTTTACAAGGAAAGCTGCTCCAGTACTGAATGTGGCCACAACGTGGGTTAGGACACCTACTATTTGTTTGCTTTAAGCCTCCACTTCAGTATGAATTAGGTGACATTTGTTCACAAAGAGCGTTCACCTAAAATTTAAAGACGTGGTAGCTCCAAAAGCGGCCCTTCTCTATCACCTTCAAATATCACTGCTTCAGAAAGAGTTCTTATCATCATTTGATGATTATTATTTTTACCTGTGAAACTGCTTAAAAAGATTTTTGGGCAAAAAAGTAAGCCATGTGTATTTTGTAGTTTGTATCCTGTTTCCAGAATAAAATCTAGAAGCTTGGTCCCAGCCTCTCTGCTGCCTCCCATTGTTGGAAAACACAATTCTCCACTTGTTCAAGTTGAGTTTCAGTCTGTCTCTGACAGAAAACAGCAGAGGTGTTGATTCTGACACAGTCTGGGGGCCACTTTTGGCTCCGAGTCGCTGCCAACGGTATGAAGCTGAGTCTACCGACAAAGCCATTCCCAGCAGGAACATCAGGCTGAAAGACAAATGCACAACAAGGACTGAAAGCCAATTAACTTCTGGTAGAAAATTCACTATGTATCTTGCTAGCAGAGGTTTAAAACAACAAACAATGCAACTGTTCAGTCCACTACACGTTCAGTCTTTGAACTCAGCACTTTCTACAGAGAATGCATGGAATAAGGGTTACAGCAAAATATTCGGTAATGAAAAATCCATTTCTATCTCCAGGCAATAGAAAGCCCATCTCCATTTTCTGTGTACTGTAACAGCAAACATAGATAAAACCAGTTTAACAGATGTGAACAACAGCTTTTCCATGACAAAATCTGTACCATTTTCTTCAGTCATAAACTGCCACCAAATATATTCAGGCACTTTTCTTCAAGAGTTTCAGAATTTTTTACGATAGTTTTTCTTTTCACACTTAAAGAAAAGACAGACTCAGGTGTTGAATCTCAAATCTCAGATAGTAATGAACTGCAACATCAGTTTAATCTTGTATACATTCCTATAATAGTTTTCTAGAAGCTTCACAGAAAGCTCATTTAAATGGAAAATGCCAAGCAGCATTTAAAAAAAAAAATCATTGGAGAGAGAAAAGAATTCAGTCTCCTAATACTAATCCTGTTATCTCTGAACACTTGTTTTCTGACTTGTTCACACATGCAATTGCAATCGAATGGCCAGGACACTCAGGCTCCAGCAGTGTTTTATTACGCTCAGTAGAATCTCAATTTAGCAGCAGGAGCTTGGGGACCAGGAGTTGCCTTATAAAGTTGAAGCAGCAAACGTGAAAAAACAAAACAAAACAAGAAAATGCACTGGTTTGTGCAACTTTATAGTTCCTGTGAACAAAAATTGTGAACTGAACCCACCTCAACTGGTGGAAATAGAAGGGGTTTCTTTTATTATTTAATTTTTAGACAGTGGTCACTTAGATTAATTCACTGGTTTAAACTTTTATTTAAGAGCAACCTTGTTTGAAACAGATAAAGAAGATCTGTACATGCCTGTGCAACTCTAAACAGACCTATTTCAAACATACTGTACTTTGAAATGGTTTATAGCTTTATTACACGTTGGGTCTTTCTTTCCCCTCAGCTTTCAACTTCCTCTCCAAAATGCCTTCTTTTACTGAATGCGCTGTGATTTCCTTTGGAAAAACAAAAACAAAAAAAAAGAACAGAACATAACCATATTTAAAAAGATGTAAGCAATTTAGTCACAGGAGGGGGAAATGTAGACTACTGAATTGCACCAACACATTTAAAGTGCATTGTGGCAACAGCAAGCAACAAGTAGGGTTTGTGCACTTTTGCTTACTAGCTGCTCGGAAAAATCATTGAGAGTTCGTGTCACACAGCAGTGCCCACGGGTCCTCTACAGTGAGAGCAGAAGGACTAATTTCTACCTATCAGATCTTCATGGTACTGGCTTCACTGATACAAATTTAAGTCCCAATATTCAATGAATGAGATTTAATGCTATGTTAACTTGACAAGGAACGTTGAAACTATGAATTTCTAGGAGATGAAAAAGGTGTAAATATCTGAACAAGCAAGCAAAAGAAGCTTTTAACAGGACTTGCTGTTACTGCACTGTGCACCACAGACTAGAATTACAGAACTTATCCCTTAACTTTAGATGACTTCACTGTGTTTGCAATCACAGTATTCACGTGTGGAAAGATTAGCTACTGCAACGGTAAGCAGTTGTCACTGTGATAATGGGTTACTATGTACTTAGAAAGCGAAACAGTCTATAAGTTTTCTAAGTATGCTTGATCCGTGTAGGCCATATTCATATAGGAGCATGAGGGCAGTCAGCACCAAGGCAGCTATCAGACCACAGGGTTTGCTAAAAGGGAATAAAAGCAGCATCCCCACAGGACTGAGGCCATAGATGAAGTGTAGCCAATGTGTTATAAGTCAGAGATGGCCTGCAGGAAAGAGAGAGAGAGAGAGTGATTTGGTGAAGTGTACCAAACTTAACCTCAGTTTGTGTTCAGTTTTGCTGCTCTTTTCTGACCTCCAAGTGGAAGAAACGTGCAAAAAGTTAATGCAAGACAAAATATCTCAGTTTGGAGAAAAACATGCAACATAAATGATTAAACTATAACCTATTTGTAGTAAAGGTAACAAGCAGACATCCAGTTATATTCAGGTTTGAGATGAAAAATGTGTATCCGGTGTTAGCACAGGTTACACACAGCAGTCACATTATTTCACAAGCCTGCATCAGACTTCCTGAAACATGGGAAACAATAAGCAAAGCATGAAAACCTTGATGCATCTTCCATCAGACAATGGAAGGATGTAAATCTAAGCAAGTTTTCAGGATTTCTGATGCTTGATGAAAGACTTAAGTGAACGATTCCCTGTGAATAGAAACACTATCATTCACACTGTTGACAAAAAGGTGTTGAAAAAAAAAAAAAAAAAACACAACAGAATTTCCTAACAAGAAGAAGAGGACCGACATCACACTCTCTCTACAGTACAGAGTGCAATTTCACAACAATTATCAGGTAATTCAAAGGAACAACGTCACTAAAAATTTTTTTTCCTTGCTTTTTGCACATAGATTAAAACATCCAACTTCTATTAATTAAAAAGAATGTTCCATTGTACTCATGGAAAATGAATATATTTTGTCTAACTGTTTTGTAACAGTACTCTGAAAAATATACTGTTTGAGATATTGACTACTACTGCTACTTATCATTTCAGTATAAGAAAGAGGATTTAGCACATGCTGTAAGCACAACAGCAATGTATTTATTGCAATAAGCAGATAATTATATCTCATACAGCCTACGGTCACCATTCATGTTTTGAAAGGCTCATTTATTTTATTCTTGCTCCATTTCATCAGTGAATGAAACTGTCACCATTGCTAAGGCTAGTGCTGTGTTTCTGCCCTGAACAAATTCTGCAAAGTCAGAGCGCTCACAATTTATCCTGCCTTGTGGTAAGCTTACACAGACAGCACTCAATCGTATCTAGAACATAAGATACCCAGGGGATCAGGATGTGTTTTTGAAGCTAGAGGTAAACAGTATGATTCTCTTTTCCTTTTATTGGGAGAAACGAAGAGCTGAAACTTGTACTGGGCAGATAGTTAGAGAAGAAATGCTGCTGAGTCCTTTCTAAGGGTGGAGTTCAACTTACTCAAATGATTTATTGTATCAGAAATACATCAGCATATGACTTATCTGTATCAATCTTGCTCAGACAGGCCTATGTTTACTTCTTAAAAAAATATTATTCCACAGAAGAAATTTGCAAGAACTCTTGTAGAAGAGGTGAAATTTCCCATTAAGAGCTATTTCAGACAAAGATCAAACCAGAAGGAAAACAGGAGTCCAACATCAAGCACATAGCTGGCCAAATTTGGCATTTTTCCTCTATGTGCCTCAAGCTTGTCTTCTACTTCAAAGTGTTGAAAATGTAAGCCATCAAAGGCATTTGGGAGATATTGCCCTTTACTAGAATTGAGTTGCTAAAGTCCACTGATGGCACATGTTTTCCTCTTGCATCTTTTTGGTAACAGTGGTAAAACTGCTCCTTAATTCCTACATTACTAATGTCCTCCCTGTTATTGTTCAATCTCATTCAACATGAAAGGAAGCTTCTAAAGGACAAAAGCAGACTGCAATAGAAAACCACGACAATCTTTTAGCTAGGGTGGATGAGCTGGCACACACTTTACTAGTATTTGTTTACTAGTATTTGTCCTGTCTGAAGATTTTTGCATTAAAAAAAAAAGGTAACAATGACTGTAGGAGAAAGCTCATCAGAAAGTCAGTTAAAAGAACAACTTTTTCTCTTTTGAAGTTACCTCATTCCTGCGAAGTAACAAGCTTGACTGTAAATGTCTGTGTCCAAGACTTTTGGAGACAGGAATTCTGTCCTTCCTGTAGATGCACAGGAAACTTTTACGTAATCATGACTCATTTGCTGTTTACTAAAGATGACTGACCCACGTTTAAAAAATAATTCCTTCTCATAGGCAACTTGAGAACTAGAACAAGAACTAACTTGTTTTCAAAGGTTTCTTGGATATTTCAGAAACGTTTACTTTAGGGCAATATTTCAAAAAGAATGGAGATCAGTTCTGAAAAAGAACTGCGGAAAAAAGAAGTGCAAAGGCAGCACCTCCATGCAGATGTGGGCATTATAGAGAACTCCATTTAAAACATATCCTTCCAACTTTTCACCTGATATTTTCATTTCTACATTGCCTGTATGGCATAGAAGGCATTAAATAATAGAAATCCCTTCTGATACTTGCTCCCTTATTGCAAAACTTTTATTGTATTTCCTAATTAAATGCAGCAGCAATTTGTATTCTTGACGCCCTATATGGACAATGTGGTATTCACAACTAATAAAAACAAGAGCCATTTTGGGAAGGTTCTGGCTGTGGAGACAAACATCAGTAAGTGAGCTGAATATTACAGAAACCTCAGTCACAAAGTTATTTATCTGCTTTGCAATTATCTGCTAGGGAGCTCTATCACTTTTTGGTGATACTGGATAGAAATTCCAGCTTGGTCATGTTGGCTGTTAAAAATAATGGAAAAGGGAAAGGAGGCTGAGAAGAATAAGGAAGGCAATTACACTGATTAGCAGGATATAGACTGCAACCTCAAATCATGTGGTAGCATTTCATATTAGAGCAATAATGCTTGCAGTATGAAAGAAAGCTGCTAGAAAATGAAAAGAAAGGAGCCCTGAAGGACTGCTTCACTCAAGTAACACCAGTCACTGCAGACTGCTGTCTTTCAACTGGCAAGATAAATGTATTATGGATTAACAGTTACATAATATTTTTGAGTGCAAGTTTGAGTGGGATAAACAGAAAAGAACTTTTCATAATTTTAATGCGTCATTAAACCACAGGGCTTCACTATTCTATTATTATATTAGATTGACACATTTTTCATGTCTCAACAGGATTCTCTTTCTGTGGGGAAGAAATCCAGAGATCTTGCAATAATAGGTTAATTATAAGACTCTTTCCCCAGGACAGACTGGATGGTACTGCCTGCTGCTGAACTTCCTTTCAGCTGGAGGAGTGCAGAGACATGTACAGGCAGTGCAACCTTCCACAGGGCTGCAGCTGTGCTATTAAGACTGCTTTCAAAACAGATGTGCGCTCAGCATATGCTGACATACAAGACACACAGACAAGGATGATTATCGGATGTTATTCCACAGGGAAGATGTCACCTTGCAAATAGCAATGCTGGATGAAGTGCTCTGCATCATTCTGAGAATAAGGAGTTTGCTTTACTCCCCCTATTGCATGCTCCCTTAAATGAAGGGAGCGACAAAGAATTGCTACATGCAATGAGTATCACTGCTGCCAGCGTATCCAGAACTACTCTTACTACTTTCAGGCCCACTGCATTTTTTATTAATGTAGTCAGAGATAGATTCTGCAACATTACCATCTTCCAACACTGTAATTAATTTTACTCTGCTCACTCCCAATTTCAGCTTGGGAAATACTGGGAAGAGATACCTGCATAGAGCTTCGTGAAGGTCACTAATGGCAAGATCTGACTTCGAGACTGAAGATTGACTGGAGAGATTGTCTGAAAGAGCAGACAGATCTTTGTTTTCATGACTTCAAATGAGAAATTCTTGAAGTTCCTTACAATTTGGTGCGCAGGACATTGGCAGTGAATGCCATTATATCTCCCAGAAGTGTTTTAGGTGGCCATGGTGATGATGAGTTGATGATTGGACTTGATGACATTGGAGGTTTTTTCAATCTTACCATTCTGTAATTCTATCTTTTCAAAGCAAATACAAGAGACATAAAACTATAGGTTTCAGTCCAGTGCTGAAGTGAAAGTGGTTATTACAAGAAATAATTAGAACTAAATATCTTGACATCTGAAGATGGTATTTTAAATACAAAAGTTTTCTGAAATCAGAAAACATCTTCTATTTATTCCTCTGACGCAGGACTTCTGAAAATCAGTCTAGGAACAAATCCACACTCACATTTCTTTTTAAATAATAGTAAAAAGAACTCCATATCACATGAGTCCACTGCTCTTTGAAGTTAGTTTCCAAGTAGGATCTTACATACAGGCAAAATTTTTTTTTTGTTTTGTTTTGTTTGTAGAAAAATGGCAATTCAGAAAGCATTTAAGAGCAAGGATATTAAGAGTTCTGGACCATCTTCCTTCCTGAGTTCTAGAAAGCTACTAATCCATTCTTTATTACGTGGATACCAGAGAAGAAAACCAAGGTAGGAAATGGTAAGATGCGCATGCTACACTGCCTCTTATTCATTTGACATATCTCCATCTCACTTTTTAGCAATCAGCATGTTCTACAGCTGAGGAGTCTGCCTTATTCATTTAGAAAAGCACTTAATATGCCTTGATATGATACCTGTAATTAGATAAAGCGGCAGCAACACGTGTCACCTGGGTTCTATTTGGGTTCTAATTCTGATTTGCCCATGGCAATAAAATTTTTCATTTTTAGGACTTAACGCCATCAAAGAATTCTTGATCCAGTTATTCATTTTCTTGTTGGATCCATAGAAGTCATTCTAAAAGCAGGAGTGGAATAAGGGAACCAGCATTTCCACGTAGCCACATTAAAACATCTGAAACATAAATAAAGTATGACTATAGAAACTTTGCTTGAGCAAAGTAACTTCCATAGCACACAGAACCCAGGAAGAGCCAGCAGGGCGTTTTCTACCCAGGAGGAAAAGAAAGTAAACTGTACCTAAAATGTGAATGGACAACAGACTTGCACGCCAGATCTAGGTGGCCAGTCAAGGTTAGGAGGGTGAGGTGAGGCAAATTATAGACCCACTGCACCGGAAGCTCATTTGATCAGAAAAATCATTTGATGCAGATATCTACATCTATGGCTGCTGGGGTTGTTTTTCACATGGCTGTTTCTCTCTCTTTTTTTTTTTTTTTTTCTCTCTGAATATATCACACAAGCAGCATTTTCATTGCACCAGGTTGGGGAAATTCTCTCTTCTGCTCTCAGCCAGCTACTCAGAAATCTTTTGAGTTTTCTATGTATTTCAATGCAGTTTCTGCTCCTATTGCTAGCACTTTGAGTGGTTCTGCATACTACTTAATTAGAAGACTATGTATTTCAAACTTTTGGCAATGGCAGAATTTAGTTGCATTTTAGCCCAGAAATGAGGACACTGAAATTAGAGTGATTGTCTGAATAATAATTTTTTTTTTGTTTGCTCCACTTAATATTCAAAATCAAAGTGAAGTGGCCTCTAAAAGACAATCTAATATTTATAGCGTGTATGATTATAAAGCACTTCTGATCAAAATTATGTTGCAGATGTTCATGTGGGTGCTCAGCAATGCTGAAAAAGTCCAAAAGGAAGCAGCAAAATTGAAGATGAACTGGAAACTGACCAGAAGATCCTTTATATGTAAAAACCTTTTATGCAGCTCCGGTTTTGTCAGAATGTGCTGACTCTAATTTCAGTTCTCCAAATGTGAATACTGAACTAAAGTACCCCAAAGAGAACAGTTACTTTTTTATACAAAATAGAAAGAAAAACCAGAAAGGCTAAAACAACAACCAGTGAAGTAGGGCACAGCTCCATATCAATCAAAGATCAAAGGAAAGCTTAATCAAGATCTAATCATGCAGCATTGTTGAAGGAATGTCCAGTTGCACCTGGATAACATTCTGGGATAGATTTGTTCTGCTTCATTCAGAAATTATGCTTTTTGGGCCTTTTTGATAGTGTGAAGTGAACTCAGTCTAGAAAGGTAATCCTGGCAGGAAGGTATCATGCCAGGAGCACCAGGAGAACTAAGAGGACCATGTCAGATGGCTGAGGGTGGTGATAGGTTGAGGGACAGGAAACTTATCTCCCCTTATTGCTCAAGCACAGGTTTCCTTGGTCTCAAAGCCGGTGCCAAATTTCAATGCATAATTAAGTGCTTCTGAAGTGCTCCTTAGAAGAATTCCTTGTTTTTTATAAAGCAGGAGTAAAAGTCCCTTCAAAACTCTTTCCTGTTTTCCTCCTGTTCTCTTTCATTCCCACCTAAAGTAGCTGATATGTATATTTTGCATTTAATTAAATCAGTATGGGATAATACAACAAAATCAGTTCTGTAAGACCACAGCAAACACTGTACAAAAGTTAACTTCACAAACATATTGCCCTTCAACTCTGTGTTAATAACATCTAGAAGACCAACACTGACAATGTGTCAAATTAAGGCTAATTTTGCTAATAAGGTATCTGACCGTCTTGTTCCATCTACAGTTCTGTTCCTCCTTGATCTTTCCCTTTCCTCATCCTGTCAGATCACACTGATACAACATCAACTCTGGGGAACACCACCTTATTCCAAAGAAAACGAGTCAGTCCTGACATGCAGCCAGCTGGGACAGCAGTGATGGGGAAAGTGTTGGAATTCAGCAGTAAATGCTGCTGCTTTGGGGTTGCATTTTTTTCTAAGTGCCTAAAACTAGTTGAGCTATTCTTTCTCTTTCCAAGGCAAGATATCAGGGAGCAATGGCCTGCAGATGATGCTCCATGGAGAGAAAGGGAAATTACATTTGTACTTTGAAACAGTGATTAAGCAATCTTGGGAAGCTTTACGTTTTTCTCCTGCAGAAAAACACATACAGAAAACAAGAGAAAAGAACCCAGTTACTTCAGAAACGATGCATTTCCAGGATATCAGATGTACTGCAGTGAGGTAGAACATATGAAATGAAAGTAAACTCTTGAAAAATTCCAGATTTAAAAAAAAAAAAATGTAATTCCATTTACTCAGGCTTCATATGGAGAAAATATTGATTTAAATATTGGCACAAGTAAGCAGAATTGGAACAGGCCACATGAATAACCTGTGTGCTGTTCTGCAGTCAAGATTTTATAGATAAAAATTTTCTTTTTTAGAAAATTAGGCGAGGCAATCGCTTGTCAAGATAAATGGGCAAATGGGAAGCAGAAAGCTCTAATGCTCAGTGTGATGACTATTCTGGGTTTAACAGAGGCAATCATTCTGACTGAGCACCTCCTCACTCTGGAGTACAGATAATTCCTAGGCAGAATCTCTATGGTACACAGTTTAAACCTTCTCTCCCAGACTACATTCAAATTCTGCAACTCTAGCAAAATTTAATACAGAGTCTGTATAAAAGAATGAACTTCAAACTTCAGAAAACTTCAACAGAAACCTCAGTGAAAGAAACAAATATGCATTTTTCATATTCTGAGGATTTCCTGCTGAGCTGTTGTTGTTCTTTTTTTTTTTTTTTTTTTTTTAATTGCTTTGCAACTTCTGCAGACACTTACATTAATGCAAAATCACTGTGATAATGAACAATTAGTTGACTGATTCCAAAAGAGGCAGAATGGGACATAAATGATGTCAGAACAGCAAGCATGAAGCCTGAAACTGGAAGGAATTAAGAAATCTGATTCCAAATGTGATCTTCTGTGCTCATAAATCCTCCTTTCTCCTAACTTCTGAGACTACATTACCATTACGTGTGCTCTTAATTACTACCTAACCAATGGAAATGAGGACATTTTAATCCTGCTGAAGATTGCTTAAGTCTGAAATATACTTTTAAAGCAAATGATACTCATCAGATTGTGAAAACATACTGAAGAAATGCCTTAAGTGGCATTTCCCCCCCCCCATTATTATTGAATTGCTTTCTAAAACATCCAAGAAACTGTGTAAGAATCTAAATTGTAACATATGAAAAGCTCATTTGTTCACCTGTCCTGAGGACTACTTGTTTGGTTGTGGTACACGCAAACGTCATATGTCATATACATATATAATCATAAACAATAGCACAAAAATCAGTTTGAAAACACTATGGGATAAGAAAAAAATATGAAATATACAGATGTTCTGATGATTTATAGCCAAAGCAAATATTTGTTTCTTTGCTTTTAAAGTATGACTGATTTCTGACACAATTAAAAAAAAAACCAACCTGTCTATACAAGTTACACTAGTTCATTATAACCTAAAGCAGACAATATTAAAAGTAAAACAAAACAAAAAAAACAACAAAACCAAAAACTATTAGTAAGTATTAACATTGATTGAGCCTGATGTGTAAATGGCTTCACTTCTAGGCTTTTTACATCCAATAGTTTCCAAAAAAAATAAAAAATAAAAATCCTACCCATCTCTTCTTGCTGCACCAGATACTCGCACCCAACTCTTCCTAACAAAAGGTAAAGCGTTACAACTGGTAAAAAAGCGTGTGAGAACTTCTCCATCACTGTATCCAAAGTTGCTTCTGTCAGAAAAAGCAACCTATGCATTACTACATTCAATCTTTTTATGCTTTAAAAAACATCTGAATGTAATTTATGTCTCCACACCGAAGTTGATTACAACCTGCTGCTACATGTGGTGCTTGACTCAACCATCTTCTCTACTTACTAAGGGAACCACTTTCAGCTGTGACCCTGAAGTGGGTCATACAAATGGGAATTGTTTAACGGCTTTGTTTTGAACACACAGTGCTACCAGCCTATGAAGTAGTTAGTTGACTTCCTGGAATTTTGCTAATTTTTTAACTATGTTATGTAAGCCCAGCTGGCTTACTGCTGAAATCAACAAAATTTATTTTCTGCTAAATTTAGAGAGTTATTCAAACCCTTAAGCTGTGTTCCTCTCTTTCTCAAGTATTTTCTCTGTCTTGAGTGTCATGAGTGTAGACCCTGCTGTCTCTACTCATTACAAAGTGTATACTGAAGTTAGAAATATCATGCAATCCTGGGAGTAACATTTCCTGGAATAAAGGTGTGATATGCACAAGCAATGTGTAATAACTGACACCACTGCTTGAGTGGGTGAAGTTTATAACATAACCACCACAATCTGCATACGCTCTTCTGTCATCCTGAACCAGAAGAACCTGCTGTAGAACAAGTTTACTATTCTTACCAGTTATAAGACAAATTCTTTTGGCAAAACTGTATTTCTCAGGTTAGTGTATAATCATTCACCAGTGCACTGCTGTGCCTGAACACGTGATTAACTATTGGGTATCACTGAATTCCACAAAAGAGATTTTCAGGAATAAGCTTCCTTTGTCCAAAACCCACAGGTGAAAGTTGGTCAATCTTGCCATTACACAATAGACTAACCAACTTGTCATGTTTCACCGCTTATTTCATGGTAATAGGAAGTATGAAATAAATATATACACACCAGAAACATTGCTCACTAGGAAATGTAATCTTGTTGGTAGGAAAAAAGCTGTTAAAGTGAAGAGCCAGTCTTCTTAGTTCTGATGTTCTCTGGGCCACAGCATTACATGGCTTGATTTCAAACTAACAGTGGTAGATGCTTTTATTGAGTTTTTCCTGCATTGAGTAAAATTCAGTGTTTAATGCAGTTCTTGATTTGACAACACCAACAAACATTGTTTACCACTTATTTTAAAGCCTCCCAAGCATTTTGCAATCATTAACTAGGTAGCTGTTGTAAAGATCTGATGATGATGGAAGTGAACCACCTATTTTGCAAATAGAAAAATGGTTGTTAGTGTCACAGAAAGAACAAAAATTCACTAACAATGTCCCACTAGGGTTGCACTGTACGGAGAGGTGCAAATCTCTCTGTATAAATGCAGAATCACATAGAGAATGTTAGGTTTACCTTCACAAGCTTGTTAACTTATAATTCCAGATATCGCAGATTCAAGGCTGTGTTTCCAAAAGACACTAGATTTCAAAGATGAACAGAATGCAGAAAATGTGGATTCAAGGGTATATTGCTTATACATGTATATTTTTCAGTTTGCACAGGTCTTAGTTTTTCAGACCAGTTCTCTTTTTAAAGAAAGATCTATACATTACTTTGATCCAATCATATGCAGGCAACGGCACTAAATTATTTCAGTGTAATTTGTTAGTAACAAACAAGTGTTTTAGTTCAAACATGTTACCATCTGATTTGCTGCTGTTAGGGAAGAATCCGAGAGATTCTTCTCTGACACAGATTTATTAAAATCTTTCCTTTTTTTTTTCTAAATTGAACTATCAGGAGCCCTTCCTAAACTACAGAAAGAGTTTCCTGAGCTGTACTGTGTCAAGACCAATAAAATAATGGTAAGAATCTTTCCTTGTATACAGAGAATTAGAATTAAATATGTCTACATTTATTTGTAGCTAACAGTCCAGATTTATTTTTGTTGTGCAAGATTGTAGATGTCAACAGAAGAACAGGCACAAAGGGAGTACATAACTGATATGGCACATTGAAGACAAGCAGAAGTCCCTAAGAAAAAGCTTCCAGATAACTGCACTGAAAATATTTCCACTCGGTCTATATCAGACAGCAAGTGAGGTATAAACCGAGCAAAGACAACTTCCAAAGCAGCAGTGTATTTGTTTTACAACCTGCCCACCCTGCCTGTTCTCTTTGTTAGAACGCTTTTCTGTACACATGAAGACTCCTCCTGAAGGCAGTTACGTTTATGAACTGTTTGCTCTCTTCTCGCCTCGCAGCCAGGAGTGGCACAGCCATCATTCATTCCAAGGGAAAGAGAACCAGGTGAAGAAAAACGACTCTCCCTAAATGCACTCATAAATTCACATGGAAAAATAACTGCGTGGTGCTACCCAAAACCTTCTGTTTTATTAATATCAGGATGACAGCATTTCCATCCAATAAATCTCTTTAGCTTCACCTACCGGTCAAAATGGAAGATGCACCATTTTGGCCATTTCTTCTGGTCTTGTTATTACAGTTCCTGCAAAATATTAAATCATGTAATCTGGCTCACTGAACATCCTGCTGGCAGAAACACACTCTCGGAGAACAAGTAAGTAACGTGGGAGGCTGAGCACTAATACTTCTCCCCACGCTCCAGTACAGCTCTAATGACCCTGAAGAGGGCAGCAGGATAAACAAGTGAACAAAACCTGAATGAAAACTAAAACAGAGGGGTTTATAGTTAAATAACTAACCGTGTTGAAGCACTGGAGCAGAATTCAGATTTCAATAATACGTAGGTCGCTCTGAAAGTAATACCTCCTATTTATTTCCATGGAAACTACAGCAGATACAAGAGAGCAATAACACGGTTTGATAGTGGAGATTCTCAGCTACAAAATGACATTTTTCAATGTAGTTGCCACCATCAGCTATACATTTTAACCAGCAATGTACAAGACCCTGCATACTGCACCAATGGAGGTGAGCAACTTGTTTCACAGCTGCTGTGATGAAGTCATCACTAGGAAAACGATGCCCATGCACTCCATCTCTCATCAGCTTGGACAGATGGAAATCAGAAAGTACCGAGTGTGGACTACATGATGAGTGTGATAGGACAGTCCAGCCAGGACTGGTAATGTGCTCCATGATCTTCAAACTGGCATGGAGCCTGGTGTTACCATGCTGCAAGAGAAAGATTGTCTTCTTCTCTGTCCTGACTCCGGAAGTTTGAGCCTTCAGCTTAGTCAGTGTTGCAAGGCATCACAGTTGTTGGTTTCTACAGGTTCCAGAAAATCCAGAAGTATCACCCCTTTCCAATCCTGTCTTTTAGACAGTGCACATCACTTTATCTGCTGAGAGTTGCACTCTGAACTTTTTCTTTGATGGGGAATTCACCACTCCATGGACTGTAATTTTACTTCAACTCACAGTGGAGACAGCACATCTTGTCACTGGTAATTATATAGTCCAGGAAACTGTCATGTTCAGCCTCATATTGGTTCAAAAGGTCCTGATAAAAACTTGCATACAGTGCTCTTTCTGTTCCTGTTTGAGCTTTCATACAATCGATCTAGAGCAAACCTTGTGATATTCCAGCATTGTCACCATTGTTTCCAGTGCACTGAAACCTTGATGTTCACCTCTGTACACATTTCCTCAGTCATAATCTGCTGATTCACGTGGATTAGCTGTTTTAGGCACTCTTCATTTTGTGGTGTGATAGCTGTGACCATCTGGAACATAACTTGTCGTTCACATCACTCATTGCTACTGTAAAATGTATAACAATGGCTTTCCAAAAAATGAGTGTAGATGCAACCGTGATTTTGTATCTCTTAACAAGGCGTGCTGCTGGACTTCCAGTACTTGTCATTGTTAAAGCAAAGTGAGCCAAACTGCACTGTAACAGGGGCAGGGGCAAGTGCTAGAGATGGGCCTCTTCATAAAAAACCTAGGAATGAACAAGAACAGCAATGCATCTCAGGTTTGCAAGATGATGATGTAGACACTGTGTTTCTTTTAGCCTGGATGCAAAGGCAATCATGGACAGGTATGATTCTGTCATTGCCCTTTTCCTGCCCAGCAAAAATATTCCAAACAGTTATATCCAAATTCAAAGACATCAACACTTCACCATTTTTGCAAAAACAATCACCCAGACTGAGGAGAGCCCCAGGGAAGCCTCCCCTGAACAAAAGGATGCAATACAAGTGCAGTCATGTTACTACAGAATGAGGAGACTCACTCTTCCCCAAGCCAGGCTGTAGAAGCTGCACTGCTACAGCAAAGACTTGTTTATTCTTACAAAGCCTTCAGAGCATAAACACTGTGAGGGTATTATCCAGGTTACTGAAACGTAGTGTCATTAGCAGGAACATCACAGCTTTATTTTTTTTTTTTACCACAGATCTTTAAGTGGGAGGCTTATTATGGAGCTGTTTTCAAAAGCTGAGAACAAGTTTGCAACTCTCCAGTGTGCTCCATAGGCTTTGTTCCGCTTTGCTTTTTTTTCCAGCAGTAAGTGACACATTCTCCTAAACAGAGACACTTTTTTTTTACTAATTAGAGGAGGTTTCAGGAAAGAGGATGGAAATGGCACCTAAACAAATGGAGTTTAAAATTTTCTGCAAGATTAATGCAAAACCTACTCTATGCAACTTAACATTTTTAGTCATTCCCACATGTATAACTTAAGTGGAGAATAAAATTAAAGTAATATGCTTAGTGCATGGCTACAAGCCGAAAAAAGCACAAAGCAGATGACTGGATTCTCAAGTGTTTGTTTAATTACAGTTAAACATAGGAGAATATGCCTAATTCCAGCCTTCAATGTCTGCTCCTGGACATAGCCACTTCAGAGCTCTTCTGATAAATGCTCTGAGCATCAAAGCAAAGCATCTACTTCAAAGCAGTAGAAAGTAACTGTATTTTTTCTCCAAGAGAGTGGTGGGACATAGGAGCAGGTTGTCCAAGGAAATGGTGGAGGCACCATCCCTGTAGATGTTCCAGAAACATGGAGATGTGGCACTGGGGGACATGGTTAGTGGGCAGTATTGGTGGGGATGGGTAGATGGTTGGAGCTGATGATCTTAGCTGTCTTATCCAAATGATATGATTCCAGGAATCTATGATTCTATATATGATAGAAGAGCTTTGATAAATGGATATGTCTAGGTGAACCAGAGGTGAGTACTTGATAAGTACTCTTCATAGAAATATATTGCTGGAAAGAGAGCAACTCAGATGAGGGGTGCATAAAAAAAACACATTTTTTCACATGGATTTATGATGGGGAAACTGCAGCACATAGCAGGTCACCTCATTTGTCACCAAAATTCAGTCTCTTGTAGAGTGGAAGGCAGTCACCAATTAAGAGTCAATAGCGACATTATAATAACAGCTTTGAGCAAGGGATTTCACAAAGCCATAAGGGGAATTTTAGGTAGGCAGAATGTAATTATCCATTTGGAATTCAGCCAGATATGCACAACTCACTAAACTCTGCATTTGCTGCCAATCTAACACCGCATCCCCACAATTTACAGCAGCAGCATTGCTCAGCGGATCACAGATTAAGCAGTGGGTATCTCATGAGCTATTTGTAGGAT
The DNA here is from genome assembly GCF_019238085.1 of Lagopus leucura. Classification (NCBI taxonomy): domain Eukaryota; kingdom Metazoa; phylum Chordata; class Aves; order Galliformes; family Phasianidae; genus Lagopus; species Lagopus leucura. Next base: position 5,612,528 of record NW_024962278.1, on the reverse strand, counting down.
GGTTACAGCAAACCCTGCTGCACAGGAAGAAAAAAGCCAGGAAAAAAGCCAAAGGCAGTGTGACAAACCCTCTGTTACTTTGAAGGCAGGGGCAAAACCTTTTTCATACATTAGAGATGCAAAAAGTTGTTTGGCATATCAACATCCTTGCGAGCAACTGCAACCATCTGGCTTCCTTTCAAACCTCCCGCCCAGACAGTTCTTTATTTATACAGCCCCTGGGGAACCTTAAGCTTCTCTGACAGCTCCAGCAGGCTGGCAGGGTACTTTCTCCTCTCTGTTCTGATCAGCCTAGATCTGTGCTTTGGCTCACAAGCAGCTTTCTGTTCCCAGACACGCAACTGAAACTGGAAACAAGTGCCAGCTGAATTGGATCTTTTCAACAAGACACACTCAGAGCTACAGTCTCCACACTCAACAGACCATCTACAATCCTCTGGGCACACACTCACGCTCTGTTTTCCTGCTACTACAGGATTTTCCATGCTGCTATTCACTTCAGAAGACAAGTTTATTACTCAGACTAGCATGATGGGCTGGAAAGAAGCCCCTAGAGTCCATCCAGATCACTTCACTTAGTGTTGTACTCATTGATGTTCTTTTCAACCAGTCTGTTCAAGCACCATTTTGAGGAGAATAAAATAGTAGACAGTGCAGCAAGTAAAACCTTCTCCAGGTCCTGAACTCTTCTCCCCACTGACTTACTCGATATAGCATAAGTGATTGCTCCTGCTTTCTCAACAGCTTATCTTTCAAGGAATGGTTAGAGTTTGAAGAGCAGTAGTGAAGAACAGAGATTTGTAAAGAAAAAGGTACAATACACTTTTCTGACTATCAAGATGAGAATAATAATTGTATAATTTATAAATGTAGAAAATCTACATGTTCTCCTTCATTTTCACACTTTAGGAGAGTGAGTGAGTTCTGAACTGAGAGACTGAAAAGAAACTCTTGCAAGGTTATGCCCTGAACTGTCATGTTTAGATTCACAAAATCATTCAGATTAGACAGGATCTTTGAAGGTCCAAACCCCCAGTCAAGAGCAGAGCCAACTTCATAGTTAAATCAGGTTGCTCAAGGCCTAATTCACACAAGTTCTGCATATTTCCAAGGACAGAGGCTCTACTGTTACTTAAGGAATTCAGAAATTTGCAGACCTGAGATCTGACAAGGATAGCCATTCTTGTCTGTGATTTAATAGCTCTAGAGAGATACACACAGTCAACCTATCTAAATCCAAATTTGGATCTTCCTTTAGCTAAGAGGAGAGGTAAGGGTCCTGCAAAGGCTGGTTTGAGAAAATCTCTCCGAGATAATACAAGGAGCCTGTCCCTTCTAATTATGTCAACTGTCTAGGGAAATACGTCTGCAGCAAAATGTTTTAAATTAGGTATCTACATTTAGGAAGTGTAAACATAGAGCAAAGGGCAAAAAAAAAAATTAATAAATATCAAGAAAACCTAGAAAAAACAGCACCATCACATACCACTGTAACTCTTCTTGTGTCCAGAGATGACAACGATTAACATAACTATTCCCAACCTCATAATCCCCTCCCAGCTCAAAACAGCAAAATAAGTCACATGCAACATAAAATGCAAAATATGTTTTGGGAGAAGTGGGCATGTTCTGAGAACTACCCTCTTCAGAACTCTTTTGTTAGATTGAAAAAACTTAGGCACAGTAGAAGAAATAAAATGAAGAGAAATGAGATACCTTTCTCTCTGCACTGAGAATCTCTTCCATACTCCACAGAGGCACAGATTATAGGGCAAAGATTTCTGTAGCCAAATTGCAACTCTGGTTTATTATGCATAGGGTGCTCTTATTTTTAATTATCAGTACAACACACATTTTAGAGCTGTCAACATTGACATAAAGTTTTTAATTAGCCACCACATTAGAAATGGGACACCCGGGTTACTTCCAACACAAAGTAGTTGAGCTACAGTAGAATGACTCAGCACAGTGTTGCTGGATTCAAGGATATACTCAAAAAAATAGCATCCAGGAAAATGCGATACTTATTTTCATTCAGAAAAAGCTGCAGCAACATAACTCTTTCAACAACATTTTTGCCATGATTAGCTAATAACAACCTGCTTTTAGAAGGAAGCTGCTAGTTTTTTACTCTGAGTTTAATTGAAAGCACAGGCAATGGGTGCAACCAATCTCAAACTATCTGCTCAGATCAGGATATGATCAGAATCAGGTTGGAGTAGACTGTGGGAGTGACAAAACTGAAGAAAAAGTGGCCAGGAACATCAAGACTATGAGTTTTTAATGAAATCTTTGAAAGTTACAAGGAAAGAAGTAAAGCTCTGCATGCAAGCTTTGAGGCTGAATCTTCTATTGTGCCACAGCTCTTGTAGTGACAGTGTGACAAACAATGACAATGGCAAGTCCAGGTCTGATGGGAGATAACAGCAGTTCCTGCCAGACCAACTCTATCCACCTTTGGCAGAGTGTAGAATAAGTGTTGCAAGACAGACACCAAAGCTTCAAAGGGAGCTTAGAGCATAGTGGCCAAGCTGTGCAATTCCCAGCTGTGCCAAACTGTGCAGAGCTGTGCTGAACTGTACTAAGCTGTGTTGAGCTAAACCAGGCTAAACTGCACTGTACTGAGGAAAGCTGAGCCAAACTGCACTGAACCAAGCCATGTAGGGGGATGTGCTGCTCCCATAGTGAAGTATGGGGTATGAGTTGGCACAGCTTGGCATGGCTTCACCTGGCACAGGTTGTCATGGCTTGGCATAGCTCTGTATGGCCAGGCTCAGATCAGTATTGCGTGGCATGGTATATCTTGGCAAGGCTTGGCTTGGAAGTGCTTGGCATGATTCGGGACAACATAGCTTGGCACAGTACTCAGCACGTTTTGGTATGGCCCTTCATGGCTGGGAACAGCTCAGCTTTGCTTATCTCTGCACAGCTAAGCATGGTTCGACACATCTCAGCCCTGCAGGGTTTGACTCAGCACAGCACAGCACCCTTTGGCTCTGCTTGGCCTGGCACAGCTTGCACAGCACAGCACCCCCATTGCCATCACAGTGCAGTGTGGCTCCAACACAGCAACACTGAACCTGTCCTGCCACAGCCCTGCTCAGCCCATACACCATCCATCCCTGTGCACACCAGCAAGACAGGTCAGATAGCGTGGCTGGGCAGAAGGTACACAGATGCTGCTACTTCTTTTTCCACCCATAACAAAACTCATAGACAAAGCAGTCCATTAGCATTTACTATATAGATCCCTAAAGGTCAAATCCTGCTTAGGACACTAGTAACCACGATTGCATAGAAGCCCTTATTTAAGTAGCCAGGATATTCTGTCATCAAACAGCAGCAGCATTGGGCATGGATGGCAGTCTGCTAGGAATGAGCTCCAGCTGTTATACATCAGCGTCAGAACTGCATGGGAAGCTCACAGGCTGCCCAGAGATGCTGTGAAATCTTCTTCTCTAGAGATGTTCAAGACCCTCCTGGACGCCTACTTGTGCAACCTGGTCTAAGGAATCTGCTTTGGTAGGGGGCTGGACTAGGTGATCTCCAGAGGTCCCTTTCAACCTGTACAGTTCTGTGATTCTGTGACAGGGCATCTGTAGACCTCTCTCTGGCTTCTGTAACTGGTTGAAGTGAGCCAGGTTCCAGCAGAGCTTACATTAGCCATTGGAGGAGACCAGGAACCTGCAGGTGAGGCCATATTCTGAAGTGCTTTTTACAGTGCATAGCTCTCACTGAGAAACTCAAACTTTAGGCAGAGCCCAGATAGTGTCCAAAGCAAGTTCCTGACAGTCTGTTGGCTACCCAGACAGGAAAGCTTTCAGAAAAGACTTATACTCCCTTAGTTACCATAATTCACCAGAGAGCAGTCTAAAGATGCTTAAAAAAAAAGTTAAAGAGGTTGGGCTTCCAGAAATATTTCTCGGTAACTCACTGTAGCAAACTGATGATCTGCTAGGATTTATCCAGAATTCCCTCCTTTTTGTTTCTCCAACGAGTTCATAAAAAAGAGTAGATATAAGAAACTAGTGTACAGAATGGCAGCAGTTTTCCAGAGCTTTTTCTATTTTCTCTGGTAAATCAGCTTCATCTCAAGTACTGTGTGCAGATATGGGTATCACAGTACAAAAAGGACATGTACAACTATTAGAGTGTCCAAAGAAGGGCAACAAAGATGGGACAGTTCTGTAGGACAGGATGTATGAGGGGCAGCTGGAGTCAGAGCAGAGGAGCTGAGGGGAGGCTCATGGTGGCTGCAGCTCCTCACAGAGTGCAGAAGGCAGAGGCGAGCTATGCTCTCTGTGACAGTGACAGGGCCCATGGAACAGCACAGAGCTGTGTCAGGTGGAGGTCAGATGGGGGTTAGGGAAAGGTTCTGCCCCAGAGGTGGGCATGGAATGGGCTGCCCAGGGCAGCAGGCACAGCCCCAAGCTGTTGGAGTTCTGGTAGCATTTGGACAACACTCTTAGACACAGGGTCTGATTTTCATGTGGTTCTGTGTGGAGCCAGGAGGTGGACTTGATGGTCCTTAGGGCTCCCTTCTAACTCAGGATATTTAGTGATTTGAAATGTGTTAATACTAGGCTCAGTAACAGCCCTTTTAAGCCAAATCCCCACTATGTGTGTAGGTAAGAAGGAAAGATGAGAGTGATGCTGCCTGTTCGCTTTTCTGACATGGAGATTTGTGCCTCATTGACTCTATATCACATATAGACACTCTCTTCAATCTCAAGGAAAAAAAAAATACATCATTTTTTTTTCGTGTTATCTAACATGACTCTTCTCAAGCTCCTTGACTAAAATAACTTTGAAAACAGTTATCACAGTTTTTGGGGAACAGCTAGAAAAAGGCACTTAAAAAATACCAGGTTAAATAACAGGCTGAGCAGTATAGAGAGCTTGCAAATAAGTAAGTTTCAGAGCTACAGTTCTTTGGATTTGTTTAGAGAAAAGGGATTCTATTCATAAGTAGCAGATTTAAAACTTGTGGATGGTAATGGAAGAAAAATCTCAGGCTCTGTATTTTAACCCCTTCCATCATTTAAAAACGGAATATTTGGAAATACACTTCATATCCTCAGTCCTCTTTTGGGAAAACCCTCTTTGGGGCATCCTGCAGGAAAAAAGAGGCATCAGTAACTTCAGGGTCTCTACTTCTATTTGGCAAGTGAACTTGTCTGCATGGGGAGATTTACCCTTAATAGAAACATACCTATTGTAACTTAATTATTGCATAATTATTTTTTCGGAATACACTATTCCACATGAAAAGCAGCACGTTTGCAGTCAGCAATACTCAAGCCTTAATTTTAGCCAAAATTACCTTGCTAACATTTTCCCTTCATGTTTCTCAGAATGGTTATTCATCTTTTCTACCTCTTGCTAAAAGGGGGATATTTCAACAATCCCTCCTCTGCATGTGACAGGCACTTCTCTTTTATACTTGCAGAAGCCAGAAGCAGTGTAACACATCTCAACATTGGGGATTGGGTTTAATTTCCTATTTACCACGCCTAGGAAGTACTGATGTACTAGCTTGCAATTTTCACCTTCAAACCTCCTCCTCTTTTCAAACACCCAGATAAATCAGCCTTGCGGCACGCTCCAAAGGCCACTACACTTTGATTCCAACCGTTTTGTTGCAGCAGTAGGAAGAATGTAGTCTCCAAGGTTACAGGGACACAAGTAATTTAGAAATTTCAAGCAGCTCATTGAATTGCACAGAGAAGAGATGTTCCCTGCAGGAAGCAACACTGTGAAAGCAGATAGACATTGTCTGCAGTAACTGAAATTTTGGAGCGCTCTGCAGAGACAGCCCTGCTCAGCAGCACAGGCAGGCAGCCACAAACCCTGGATTACTGCAGCGGGCTCTGCAGACCTGTTGACTTGTGAGGATGGAAAAAACTTTGTCATTCCTATCTTTGGGGTTCACAACTGCTTCTGAAAATCCAGACTCAGTTCAGACATCGATGATGCTGTAAGGCGTTTCTGCTGTCGCAGGACAGAAATTGCAATTAGGTGCAAGGAAAAAAAAAATAAGAAGTGAAAGGAACTAGATCCTTTCTGTACCAGTCATATACAGGTCTCCTGTGTAAGGGATCAATTGCTTCATCATATTCTCTGATGCTGCACTAGGGGCAGGCCTAAAGATTTTTTTTTTTACCTGTTCTATTTCCATAGAATACTTTAGGTTGGAGCTGAGATTTCAGAATTAGCATGTATTCTTCCACTTGTAGCAGAAAGATCCAGGTAAAGGTCTAAGCACAGTTACCCAGGCAACTGCCAACAGCACAGCCTGCCTCATGCTCATTAGAAATACCTTTTTTTTTTTTTATAAAAAAAAAGGCATTCAATCCTACAGTCTGCAGTGCTTCCAAGCAATTATATTCATATGGTGTGTAAATGCTGCAAAAATAGCTTCTTAGCTTCTTCATTTTCTGCCAACCAAAATAACCACAAGGACAGACCAATTTAAGAATGTAATTATTATAAGCTAATTTGGCAAACTACGCAGTCAGTATTACCTCAAGCTGAGCTGCCCATCTCCTGGGATTTTATTTGCCTGAGGCTTATTACAAAAAGCTGGGAGCATGCAGTTGGCAAGAGGAGTGGGGGGAAAGAAGGGTTATGATGGAAGGGGCTCCACTCTGAGCTTCAATTTTTGCAAATGCTACTGTAAATCCTCAGCAAATGTTCAGATTTTTTTCTGGATTTAGATGAGGAAAAGATAATTACAATCCCACTGATAACAACAAAGTACATCTCCAGAGATTAAAAAAAATAGTTAATGATCCAGACTCCAATTTGAGCCACGTTTTGAGGATAAGGCTATATAATAAATAAATAAACAAATGGAAAGTCAGTGGATGCAAAGTACGGCACACAGGTAACCAACCACGTGAGTTAAAAAAGAAGTGTGCTTGCTGTCTCTTGCCGAAAAGCTTAACATGGAACAAATTCTGTAGTCTGTTATTTAGCCAGATCGTATGAAAGCACACCCCTCCCATCCCTGTGCTTCTGTGCTGTCAGCAGTGGCAAAAGATGCCATCAGTACATACCAGGGCAGCATCCTCTGCTGTAGCACCACAGCTTCAGGGCTAGTGCTAGGAGGTCTCCCAGGGACCTATCCAGGGACCCTGGATAACAAGCTATTCTGTTGCCTCTTGCTTTGTCAGGGTATATGAGACTTGTTCGTGAGACTGAGTAGCCAAGGCACAACTAGGATGACATTGGTCAAATGTTGCTGGCTGTGGTCAGGCTACCCCAGACACAATAGGAAATGAAGCAGAAGCGAGGAAGGTGTGGGAGCTCTAGAGAGTAAGATTTTGTGTTTCTACCAGGGATTATTAGTAGAAGAATAATAATTTTCTAGGATGGAATTTTGTTCGACCCAATGTATTGGTCACCTTTTTCCAGCTGCCCCTACCCCAGGGGCAGCGGTCAGCCCAGCTTTCCTCAGCCTTCAGATGCTAGGAATGAAGAGGTGTTTTGCTGCTCTCAGCAAAATAATGACTTTAATTTTCTCTACAGCTTGCTCTTCCATGCAGGAATCCATAGTCAAGACCCTCAGTTTCTCCCCTTTACATACAGAAACTGGAACAGAGGAAGTTCCATATTAATACACTACAAAGAAGAACTGTTGTTTTACTGTCAGAATGACAGGGCACTGGAACAGTCTGCCCAGAGAGGTTGTGGAGTCTCCTTCTCTGGAGATATCTGAGACCCACCAGTGCGACCTGCTGTAGGGAGCCTGCTTTAGCAGAAGTGTTTAACTTAGTTTCTAAAGGTCCCTTCCAACCCCTACAATTCTGTGAAGTGACCAGGCTGAGCTTAGAGCTGCTCAGGTCCTGCTAACAGCTCTGCTAAGCCATCAGCAAATAGGACAGGAGTGTGATGCAAAGGAGAATAAGACTGTTTAAAACTGCTTTCCTAATGCAACACCTTAATACAGCTTCCATTTGTCAGCAAGTCAGAAATCTTTCTATTGCACCAACTCACACAACTGCACAGCCCCAGGGCACCTTGTACACAGTATATATTTGGGCCAAAACAGAACTGGAATGCATCACACTTAAATCTCAGGGGCTCCTTTCAGAACAGCAGCCCATACCCTCAGCACCCTTATCTGTTCACCTCACCAGTATCATAAGGAGTCTTGTTTTCCCCTAAGCTTCAAAGGATCTGCTTATGCACTTCAGAAGAAAATAATTTTCAAGGGATTCTCATTTCTTTTTTTCAATATGTAGAGCAATGGACCTCCTGGGATTGGCTAGAAACAGGCACAAACATAAATTATCCTTTGAATGTAAGTGTAACTGCAGTGCTGCAGCTTGTAACGTTTTAAAATTAAGGTGAACACTAGTGACTTAGGAAGCTAAAATTCATAAAGGTTTAGAGTGCAGTTAGGAAGAAAGACCGGAGTAAACATCTAGCAAAGTTAACTAGGCACTGTTCAGAAGCTGCATGATCCTTTTTCCATGGGCTATAGAAGACTGCTTGGAAGCAGAGGCACAGATGGAAAAAAATCCACATTACTGTGGCTGTTCGAACACTCTAAACAAACCTCAGTAAAATTACAGAATTCAGAAAAAGCAGATTGTGGACTTACTGCTGTGGCTGGACAGCCCCCCTTGCAAAATCTCAACAGGTGAAAAAACATGCAAGATTCCAACTATTATACCATATTATGGTGGTAACATGTTTTTTTAAAGAGAACTTTTAAAACATCAAGGAAGTTATTATGAAAAGATCGTGTACCAATAAATATTATATATATATGTGTGTATTTGTGTGTGTGTGTGTAAAAGTTAGAGGTAATAACCCATTTCAGTTCCTCTACCGTTAAAAAATAAAACAATAAACATTAAGGCTCAAACAGATCTATGAACATGAAACCATTGTATGAGGCCTAAAACATTGAAAGCTATCAGAAGTATTTTCGGATGGACCAGATATAAGGACAAATATGGATTTTTGATATTTGGAAGGAAAAAGAGACACCAAGAGATATAGTGACTATATGCTAATGTATACAATGCCAGAAAATGATAATAAGCACAGCAGAAAGGAAAGGTGAATAGCTACAAGGAGCAGTAACCAGGGCTTTACCAACTGCTTCTCCACTTTTTGTCTGTCATTTGATGTGATTGCCAGAGAAGTTGGTCACTGTTATCTTGACTGAAGACTCTTTCTCTACAGGAGATTGATCAAAGTGGGCATTTTTTTTATGAAATACCTTTAGAAACAAAACAAAAAAGTCCTGTTTTATTATTTTCCATGAAGTGATGATAACTTGACAGGAATCTTTCAAAGTGTCTGACGTGTTTTGATACAACACATTTATTACCTGTAAAATCTTTAATACAGGATAGATCTGTTAAAAGAGATTAGTATAAACCCATTTGAAAACCTTAGCATTCCTTTTGTGGAAAGAACCTGTCATTTCCTGTCAAATGTTCTCAGTTGGCAATTATTATCATACCTGTATTTTTTACCTTTCATGTATTATGAGCTAGGTGGAAAATATTGTCTCTTACATCAAAGAACAAATATAAAAATAAGTTTTAAAAGCCTTGTAAAGAGAATGCATTGGAAAGCACACCAGATGACATTCTAATATATGAGTGAAGTAGAAGTTATTAAACCACATGTAGAGCTAGAAAAGAATGGTTCAGTCTATAGGAAAAGATGATAGCCCCCTATGTGTTAAGACAATAAGCATCTGTTGTCGTATGAATACAAACAGATAGGAATGGCTGCAATCACACTTTCGTACTGGCTAAAAATGCACACCTTGTTACATTTATGAGCTCTTTCCCATCACCTTCTCATGCTTTTTCTGTTGATGTTAATCCCATGAACTAATTTGCACAGAATGCACCTGGGTAAATGCTTGGTTCTGAGGTAGCAACTTTATGATTCAAAGAAGACAACTTCCACATCTAAGAAATGCTGTTTCACATTACTTTTTTGAGTATTAACTGCACACTCAAGCCAATTCTACTCATTTTCATGGTGGCTTTAGATCTTCAACCTGATATCCTCATGAACACAAAGGGCAAATTTCAGCTGCCTTTCTGCAAAGCACAAGGCTATTAACATCTGGTGCTCCATTTATCTGACATACGAATCTAAACACTTGTTTGTGCATTTACTTCTACTAGTACTTCAGACATTGCTACACATTCAAAAGAAAAAAAAAAACACTTCAAACACAGTGAATATTCTTCCTACTTTTAAATTAAATCTGTAGTTTCACTAAAATTAAAAATAAAAGCTTTATAATTGTTTGGTGATGTCAACTGGGAACTTATTTCATCAGAAGAATAGTTTTATAGTATGAAAATGTTTGGGCCAATTCAGGAACTAATGGGAGGAACACCTGGAGGACCAACAACTCTACTTTTAAAACTGTGTACAGCATCACCCATTTTACCATAATAAAATAAACTTTTTAATCAGTCCTGAAACACATTGCCAACTATTTTGACACTTAGAATCTTCACCTTGTTAAAAGACAAGTTGCATAGCACACAGAAGCATTGAAGTTCTGTCTATATCTGCCTTTTCAAGGTCTGAAGACTGCTTCTTTAGTTGAACAAGCAACACTACAATCTTTATGAAACCTTTATTTATTAATTAAATTCTTGAAATTTATTTAAGGCTCCACAAAATAAAAGCACACTGATCTTCCCATTTATTTCAATCTAGCTCTGCCCCATCACTTTCCTTGACATATACAATTCATCTTGTTGAAGTCCCTGCTTAAAGGTTATGACAGCTTGCACAGGACATGTTAGAACTCCTAGTGTCATCACTGACAAGGCTACAACCTTCACGTGTTGACACCTCATCAAATAATCTCATTCTTGTTCAAATCTTGGCCCAAGTTACTTAAAATGACACATTTCCATTGCCAGCGAGTGAGTCAGCCAGTAATTGCTGCCTAAAATAATACAAATTCATAAAAATAAATGATGGCAGATATTTTTAATGTTTGAGTTGGTTCCTGAAATATCACTCAGTGACGCAGAAGAACAACTCAACAAAGGGTGAACTTGCTAGAAAGCTGAAGTGGACTTACACGCGGGAATGACAACATTGCAAGAAAGGACACAGGAGCCTGTGCCACCTTCTTCCTCCTTTCCCCCGCTGCCATATCCAGCTTTGCACTTTTCATGAACTTTACATCGTTGGAAGCCAGAGGCTTGGCCTGTTCTCACATTAACATACACCATAGGTCAACGGTCCTGTGGAGCACTCACTGTTCTGCAGGCACTCAGCTGGCCACTCAGTTATGTTAGAACAACCCTTCAGAGCTACCACCAACCCTGAGGGTGAAAGAAGTGCAGTCTTACAGGAGCTGAAGGAAACCAGAGACCATCAAAGCAGCTAGTGATGCTGAAGCTGACACGAGCTAGAAGTCTGCATTTAGGCTGGGAAAGGCAGACTCCCCCAGGGGAGGCAGAGCAACGCAGAAGGTACAAGTCTGGGCTTTGAAAGGAAATGCTAAACACATTAACAAAGTTGCTGAGCAGTACTGATTGTTGGAAAAAGGAAGATAAAAAAAGAAAAGAAAAAAGAAAAAAGATGTGAAGCATTATCAAGAATTGACTTAGTTATTCTTCTCACAGTGACTGACTTTAACATTACTTTTTAACTCTGGGTTCCCATTTCCAGACCATTTATTTTCCTAAAATAGTTTCAATTCAATAGGAGGGAGAAGCATTGCATTTGCAATTAGAAGATCTTTGTGAATATGAAAAAAAGGAGGAAGTTTACAAGATTTAGAGATGAGTACAGGTTTCTTTTATCTTTTCTGTTCCCAAGGTGGTGATCTAATCATGAAGATGTGCCTTTTTGGTTAAATGCCTTGCTCTCACACATGCTTGTCACCAGTACTGGGACAGCCACTGAACAACTCTGATGTCTGCACTGAGTTTATCTGGGAGTCCATTTTTATTTTTCACTCTGGCACAGGCTTTATACATGGCCAGCATCCATTTGTGATATTTTTTAAGGTACACATCTAGCTTATGTGATCTAAGCATGACTTAATAGTTCAAATATGCCACCAGGAACCAATAAATATTTATGTTGCAACAATTACCTAAAACGCCAGAATAAAAAAATAATGGAATTTAGCAACTCTGACTGCTGAACCTCTGTTCTTAATTTGTTTTGTTAATTTATCATGGCTTATATCAAGATTTCTTCTCTTCCTTCTTTTACCATATGCCTCTAAGAATTGTTTGTTTTTGTCTATGACACCATTTTAAAATTAAAAAAGCAGCTCTGCTCTGATTACAACTGTCTTCTGAAATTAAATGGGGTGTTTTTCTGAACCTGGTATAATCATATTTTACATTTGGTCTACTCCCTGTTTTGGAAGACCTTACCTACTCTAACATGTTCTGCTGAATTAAGATTTTTTGGAAAAAAATCTTTTCATAAACCAAATCAACCTCCAACTGATAATTTTACGTTAGTTTAACCGTTACTTAAATGACTAAGCAATAAATTACCACTTCAAGATTCCCTAGAAACTCCAAAATAATGCGAAGGAAAGCATTATTACACCTTTTATAAGCAATGAATATATAGAAAAAGCATCTCATTTCAGCCACATAGAGTTACTCTTAACTTTATACGGGACTCACCTATATTTATGCTGGCTCTACATTTACCGGTTTCCCATTGCTGAGATCAACGTCTGCTGTATATTTGTAGTGTGTTCAGCTCAGACAACAGAAGCTAACAAATGAAACAAAGTATTGTTTTTCTACCATTTTCTGCAGTTGGATTAAATCGCATTTTTTTCACAATCTCATGAGTTGTGATGGAGCTCTGATAAACCCCTAGGAGCACAATAGTTTTTTGCACCCTTTATCTACAAATGAGCAAAACCGTAATATGACTAAGTGATTAGACAAGACTGTCCTTGTGGCATTACCATATGGCGGTCTGTCTGAAAAAAGACACGCTTTTCTTCATACAAGAAGGAGACTGTATACAAGATGAAAATCTAGCTTTCTACGTTCCCAGGATAAAACATTGTCTCTGACCTTCTCAGATGTCCATAATGAAAGCTTTCAGTTTTGTTCAGGGCACACCAAATCATGATTCAGATTCAGTGCCAGCATGACAAGACAATTTTCGCACTAAGTAGTTGCTAGTCATTATTTCACCATTTGATTAATATCCTGCTACTACTGACAGTATTACATTGCAACATCCATGCTTCCTTATTTCTCACTAGCACATTACTTACTTTGGCAACAGGATACTACATTTCTCTTATTATCCAGAGGGGTATTTTTCTTCATTAACCAATTATTTAACCAATAAATGTGATATTCCAGGAAGGAGTTACAACTGAAAGGACAGCAGATTTTGTTAACTTTTGTGCAATGTTTTGAAACACTGCGTTGCTTGCACACATATGGCTCTGGCTTGCATTACACGGTTTAACAGAAACTGAAACTCAATTCTACATTAACAGACAATAAGTCAAGGATTAAAGCTAACAAAATCAGACATATTCCACTTTGCACTCTTACATCTACCTCTGCTCTCGCCAGTCAGATCTATAGAATGAGCTGGCTGACCTAGTTAAAACTGCCCAATTAGCTGAACAAATGACAGAGTATTGAAGAAAGTGAAGAGGAGCAACGTCTTGGGAGACAGCTGTCAGGACTCTGTGAGGGTGGGGAGGATCATCCTACCTAGGATGAGATCAGGCCCAAGTTCCTATCCTGTTACTCCTTCTGATTGAAGATATACGTAACTTAACAAGTTAGGTCAAAGCAGTAAGACTGGCAGATGTATTGTTTTCTTGCGAAGGAATTTGTACTGGTCTTCAAAGGAGAAAGCCCGATACCCCTTTTGGGTGCTGTTGTAACAGGTAAAGAAAAAAAACAGAAACAAGCAGTATGTTTCAAAGGCTTATTTGACAGATGGCAGTACCTTCTGTATTATTAGGAAAACAAACGCACTGACCTTTCATTTCCCATTAGTATCGTTAAGGACATAAAGGTGTCACCTAAAGATAGCAGAGGACAACCTTGTAGAATGAAGAAATTATAGTAACATATTTTGGATAAAGAGGATGGTCCAAATCCCATTGAATTACTGCAACCACTTCAGTGGTCTTCAAGATTTCCAAGTCAGTAAAGGAAAGCTTGATCGTGACATTAATTGATTCATTCAGTATGATTAGAGAGTCTAACACTGCTGAAAAAAAGGCCAGAAACTAAAAGGGAATATTTACCATTCATAAGTTTGCAGCCAAAGAAAATGACACAGGGAGAATTCAATGTCATACAGTCATGTCCACTGGTCTAACAATATGGCAAGATTTCCTTACTAGTCAGTCCTAAGAGCTAGCAAATTATGTGTGTCATTCATTGACTATTATTATAATGAAAGGCTGTACTGTATTCTCACAGTGACAGTTGCCAAATGAGCAATTAAGAAGTAGAGTTTAGATTCATTGCTTTTGACCAGCAGTAAAAGTAGATCACATTTGGTGGGAAGGTAATTCTTCAGCTAGAGACATACTGCCAGTACTGTGGTCCTTTTCAAACCTGTTATTTCCTGCACATGATACTATTTGGCTAAGGCAATTCCTTCTATTTCAGTACCACTTGTGCTTATCTAATCTATATCAACTTGTTTAATGCTGATGATTATTTTATACTCTCATTTGCCCAGATAAGTTACTTCAGAGTGACAAACACACAACACTGCTGAACTGTATGCTGTGTGTTTTTGTTTCAAGCAAACAACATGTGTCTATGAGTATTTTCCCTGATAAAGTGACTAAAAGCAAGTGAACTGGGGAGCAGGTGTAAATCACAAGATAGAGTTTTGTGTAGATAATACAAAACTAGACAACAGGCATTTGTACTGCAGGCCTATACGTTCTTGTTCTGTAAATCTTTATGTCAGATGACTACTGGTGAGCAAATAAACATTCACAATTTATAGTAGATATAAAGACTCGAAATTAAGACTCCAAATTAACAGTACTTCAGGCTCCTCTCCAGCAGCAACATGTCAGATTTTGCATTGGATATGTGCATACCAGGAAGGAAAGGATTTTGCAGTGTAAGTGACACAGTGCCAGTAGCTGCTGCATCTTACACAGATGAATTCCCTCTTCCATGCATTGCTTGAGTAGCTGAAGGAGAAGCACTTGTGACTACATGCTGCATCCTTGAGATTGGTGGGTGCAACAGAGAAAGTACCCTTTGTGAGGACAATCAGTAACCCTCAGAAGGGATGTACATTTTCAGCAGAGCTTGTAGCACTTCTGAGAGAAAGCTTTTTTACTTTCCTGTGCATAATTGAGTTCTGTCTCACGTTTTTGGTTTCATCTCTGTACCTTAAAGCAATAGAACAAGGAATAAAATGAGAAGAACACATACGTGTAACTTAAGACAGAAGCCACTATCAGAACACAGGTTTGTTTCCAGTCCTCACTTCCTCATTGATAGAATTTCTGATAAGGAAGACAGATCAGAATGACACTGCTATATCAAATTGGTAATGCAATCCTTAACTCTGCCATCCTCTCACTCAGTTCTTATAAGTAGGCCAAAGCAGTTTTTCATCAAGGCATGGAATGCTTTTTAAAGCCTGCAAATAGAACTGAACTCCAGAACAAGGTCATTATAATAATTATGGATATTGAGTGAACTTCTCTATCCTCAGGCTGTTTAATATGAAGGTCCTCACATACACCTTAAGAATGCTGTGCAATATGTGAGTATTTGCTTCATGGATAACAAATTCAATCTTCTCTAGGTCATAAATACGATTATAAATCAAGGTGGATTTCAATTAAACTTTTTCCACCCTCCAAAATTTTAATATCGTCGAGTTTCTCTGTTCACCTTTCAGTCAATTACAAAATCTCCAGAAGTAAGAAGTTGTTATTTATGTAATAAACAGCTTTTAAGTACATAGAGCCTATATAGGATAAAATATTGCAATACTGACAAATTCAATACATTCTGCACAACTACTATGTTAAATTAAATCACTGAAAACCCTCTACAGTCAAATTTGCCAGATAATTTGGGTATCTTCATATCAAATAGCCTGCAGGTGTACAAATAAACATTCATAGTTCAAACCAGATGTCAGTGTCTAATTACAATACATAGTTTTAAAGGGTGTGCTCTCGATGCTGTCTGCATTCTGACAATAGGACTGTGGTTTTCTGTACACTATATTCCTGCTTTTCACTATCAGTATGCAAGAAAAAAGACTTACTGACAGAAGTGGCATTAAAGTGGATTCAAAAGTTGTTTCTACTTTATCAAATACCAAAAGGAGCTAAGAGTTGTTCCTTTCTTTATCCTTGCAGGTTATGAAAAAAACAAGTGTCACCTAAATCATGCACACAATTAAGAGGATGGCCATTACTATATACAGTGTGAATAGAGGAGACCGCATCAGTCTTAGTCTGCTCCTGATGAACCAGTCCTGAAGAACTGCCTACCAATGGAAACTTATGAAAATTACAGTGCTTGAAGTAGTGAAAGCCCTAAAATAAATGTTTTTGAGGGGAGTTGCTTTGACATCAGTTAGTTTGGAACAGGACAATCACTGTTAACTATTTTACTGAAAATAATGAGCAAACAGCCTACCAAATCCAAGAAATATACCAGCCTACGAGAAGAGTTCTTCCCCTCCCCCTTTTTTGACACAGGGAATCTAGTTACTTTTTCCTCCCCCAGGCAACATTCTACACTTCACTCACAATTTGTTCTTTTTTTTTTTTTTTTTAAATAAAGCTCAGAAATATAAAGATCTCTGAGCAAACATCAAACACCAAAATGTATAACAGCAACTCCAGAAATGTCTGTCTTATTTTCATCTCACATCCTGAAGTTTGCACGTTAATGAAAAGTGCATTTGGAAATCAGGAGGATTATAGCCTCAAGTACCAATGTTGATATCAAAGACAACGCTACATCTAAGATTCTGCCTTTACACCACGAATAACTGACAAAAGACACACACATGACTTACGGAATGTAGGTTAAGCGCTGAGGGCGCTGAAGAGGAGTTATTCCATAAAGCAACAGGACCCAGTGGGTCTGGTTATTCTATTTCCTCTTCTCTTTGTACGTCTTGATCAGAAAATTGTCTTATTTTTAACCAGCTACAGAGATCATTTAAAACAAGTAACTAAAGCAAAACAAACGTTGCCTTTTTTCTTTCTCTTCTCAATTATTTTAGAGTTCAAACAATTTAGCTACTTCTACTTCAGAGCTCATTTCTGTTATAATGCTGAGATTCGTGCATTCATGTTAAATGGGGAAGGATTTAGCTTCACATAAAGGCATCTTTCTACCTGTACCAGCATCTTTATTTTAATCCTCAGTACATTACTTCTGTCAAGTAGATACTCAATTACCAACTTGGAAGTTCATCTCAAAGTGTAGCATTGGAATGGTCTATAAACATCCCCCAGAGCTCCATAGTTCCAGAATAAAACAAGGTCCACAACTAATGAGAAATAATAGTAATTGAAAATCTATAAAAATGTTTTTTAGGTAAAGGAAGCGACAGCAACAAAGTCTATTTGCTTTTGTAACATGAAGACTGCTTAAAAAATTGGCACCAGTAGAAAAAAATAACATACCAATGAGACAGATGCAATACAAAATGCAATTATAGTGTTAAGTTTTGTATAGCAGCTGCTCCTTTGTACTGTAAACACAATCATAGTATCAAGAGGAATGAATACTGTCCACACTAGTAAGACTAAAAGCAATTAATCAAAAGGCAATATGTTGGCATACAATGGATTCTGGCTACTTGCCACCATGTGCAAGAATGGAATTCATTCAATTAATAATTGCACAGGTTTTGGGGGCTTTTTTCCACTGGAGTGGAACTTTCCATCCTCTACTTACATACCAAGTATTGGGTCAGTGAGCATTTGAAAGAAATCGTCTTTTTTTTCCCTTTGGAAAACACACATGCACTTACACAGCTAAAGGACAAATTTCTCATCAGCCAAAAATGAGTGCAAGTATTTCTGCACTCATGTTTATGAGGGTAATAATTCTTGGCATTGCGTTTCTACTGAATAAATAGTGGCAAGCTGTATCAGAATATGCCACCATGATTTGATTGGCAGAAGGTCTAAGCAGGCAAATCTAAAGAGTGCTATGCAGACTGCCTTTTCAGAAAACTAATTTCTTGCTTATAAATTAGGATTATGGGTCATTAAGCTTTCTGTGCTAAACATAATGCTACCCAACTAGTCAACCAAGGCAATGAGCCATGAAGGACAAACTGTGTTACATATTTCACTAATTTCAGTTTGGAAGATGAGACAAACCTTGTTGAGTAACAGTGATTTTGCTCTGTATCGATCTGTAGTCATGCAACCCAGTCATGACATTCAAGGTAATATTGCCTTGGAAGCTATTTGAAAAAGGAAAATCTCCACATTTTCAGCGCAGAGAACCGAATCTCTTTTAATTTGACCTCATTTCATCAAGTTACTTGTGTGCATCACTGAAGTACTGTGTACCTGTCTGAAGGGCTGCAAGGCATTATAGGAAACTGCATGAGTGATGATAAGAAAGAGGCTGTAGCCTTTCTTGAACCTCTTTGCAACCTTGCATCTCCCTGCTTTCAGGATACATTCTAAATCTTATGCAGCCTACAACAGTCCTGAGCTTGCTTTCTATGTAACCTTTTGCTGAGTCAAGTTTTACTAGTGCCTTTTCTTTTCTGGCATTTTCTTTTCCTTTTAACTGCTGTGCCTCAGTGACAAGACCAATCTCATTCCTATCTCCTTATCCAAGGGCCATGTGCAAGGTATCTCTCACAAAGACTCGAGTTCTTTGGCCCCATACTCTATTAAACATATCTTTTCTGTCAAGTAATGGTTAAAACACACTTAGTATTTTTTTTAAATCTTGTATCCATCATCACTTTCTAAACTAAACTAAAAACTAAATTATTTATTTATTCAATTAGAACAAAAGCACTACGTCAGATTTTCTAAAGGACTAGATTACTACAGATTTTCAGTATCTGTGAGGGCTTCCCAGCTTCTAGTGTCTTTTTTTTTTTTTTTTTTTTCAAGGTGGTCAGCATTATTATTTTACTCCTTTCTGACAGCAATATATTCAGCTACATTTAAACTATGATAGTTTAAGAAATTTTTACAGTAATAATTTTTTTTTTAAAGGACTGCTATGAACACATTCAATAATAATATTCCAAGTTCCATTCAATTTTTTTCTTTTTAATGACAACATCTTGACATAGAATCCAAATTACAGGCTAATTTCCTCATCCTTCATCCAGTTACGCTTAAAAAGACAACAAATTTTTGAAAGTTCACACACAAGCTGTGACAGAGGATGGCAGAAGAAATGAGCTTGCTGAGGTAATTCACTTGAACAGCAGAGAGAATGAAGTCTTCCTTCAGATAGTATTTCTATGTGCAAAGCGTCCCAAAGTGATTTAGAAAGTACTAGGTTATAAAGCAGCCTGGGAAAGGAGATATTGTGAACTGGAAGATGCGTTGTGCACTCTTAAAGGCTCCAGAATGTTTTGAAAATGGGAAGTTAGCTGCTTAACCGGTAATGCTCATCTTGAGATGGAAAATGAGAAAAATAGTAGAGAACATTAGAAAAGAGCAATAGGGTTCGGTGTAAGAAGAATCATCTAAATGTCAGAGTAGGGATGAAAGAGGAACTTCTAGTTTTAACGTTTGCTTGATTACCTCATTACCTTGACTGAGATGCAATATTCAATTGAACCACCAAACCTTGAATAAATATCATCAGGATGATAACATTTGCCTTGAGGTAATTCCAAGGGCTGATCAGTCTTGGTCTATCATGGGAAGCCATGGGGAAACTGCTAACTCTATCCTCACCACAGAGAAATCATCTTACAGACTTCCTGAAAGTCTGCAGCTCCCCCACAGGTAGCTTACTCCTGCCAGAAAATACTTAACGTATATTAATATTATATTGCCAATCAAAACAAAACTCTCTTAGAATTCAGAAGAGCAGAGAAAGTTGCTGCTTTCTTCTCAGACATTCCATAAGGAATAAACACATGTTCATGTTGGTGAACACATACAAAATCTCTGACTACTTTCAATGGTATTTTGATTATTTTTCTCTTTTAGGTCCACGAAATGTAAAACCAAAAGAATGCAGTCACACACTTCAGTCACAACCATGCATTACAGTCCCGAAGTGAACACCTCTCTTTGTTTTTTCGTACAACCACTCCCAGATATCTGCCCTCATCCAAAATCGGTTCTTGGCTCCATGATGTGCATTGGTAGCTGCAGAGAAGACACAAGAATTGCCTTCTCTTCAGTTACCAGAATACCCCTGCCCTTCCCCAGCTCCTGTGGCAGGAACAAGGCACTGGTTGAGAGCATCTTCCTGTTGGTGCTGGGACTCTCAGACTGAAAGGCTGACTTCTGCCTCTCTGGCCAGCTCTGCACCATGTGGGGTGTCTATGTCATAGAATCATAGAATGGCCTGGGTTGAAAAGGACCTCAAAGATCACGTAGTTTCAATCCCCTGCTGGAGTTAAGATAAGTTAATTTTATCCATTTTCAGGCAGAATCCCAAATGCCTGCTAAGCAACAAAGAAAAAAATCTGCTAAAATAAAAAAGGAATCATGTTAAAAAGGAAAACACGAAATTCGAAGCAAATATGAATCATTCAAGTTTGTCTTTATAAAAGGGGAATAATTTTTGTCTCATTATGAAGTGGATTTTCAGCATTTAAAAACCTTCCTTTGCTTATAATAAAGACATTCTATAAGACTGCAAATGGAAAGCATTTCACGGGAGGGGAATTCTTCTTTCTGTTCAGACACAAGCAGTTAAAACAGTGGTTCAAAACTGCAAGGTTTTACACCCGTAGCTGAAAGTAGCTGTCAAACATGAAGGTTATTTTGAGAAAAGTAATTAATAGTCTGAATGGATGTATGAGGCCTCTCAGTATTCTGCCTTTGTCACAAGAAATCAGAAATGCAAAGCGCATCCCTGATATCTTTTGTTGCAAAGTATTCTTCCCTTGCAATCAACATTTTAGCATTCAAATAAGGTAAGTGCAGATATTTTACCAACAACCCGAAGAAGAGTATATAAGTCAGTCTGACGAAACATCTCTGCAACATGAGGAGGAGCTTGATAGAAATACTGCATTGCAACAAAACTTTCATTAAAAATATTGGAACACTGATCTAGAAATGTGTCTTTCAAAACACCATAGCTTTGTTTTCATGGATGAAGTTCTGGTATGTGAAAATTAGGCCAAGAGAAGCCTGGACATTTAGAGCATCTGAGCTGATTTTATTTACAGAAAGCAAATGCTACTTGCAGACAGCACTTTTTTTTTTTTTCTTAAACCACAGTAGTCATCACTCCACAGACAATAAAATCCATAGCTAATTTTCCCTTTTGAATCCCCACTGGAATTATTTATTTAAAAAAAAAAAAAAAAAAAAAAAAAAGAGTACTGCTTGTGATTAAGTCCACAGAAACAAATAGAACAATGAACTCAAGTGAAAATAGAAGTCTTCCAAGAGAAGAAATGTCTCTGTTAAGCTTCTAAGCAGCTTTCCCCATCTTGCAACTGCCAAACGTTGCTGAAGAAGAGATTTTAAAATTTCTAAAGACTCAGACTTTGCTAGTGTCGTTTTAAGCTTTCCCAGTTGGGATCTTATTACTATGGTCTCAGGAATTATTTCAGGAATGGTTCTCTGGTTAAACAGATGAGAAGTGTCTGCCTGTTCTTTAAGCTCTCTATGGTGATTTAAGCACTTGTCAGTCCTAGGACATAAAAGGAAAAACTGAAATAATTATCTCACTTTTAGAATTGACATTTACTTGGATAGATAGTGGCAGTGAATTATCAAACAATTAGGATTATGGCAACTTTTCCCATTTACTTGGTAACTCATTTCTTGTTCAAAATATTCTGAATATGAGCACGTAATTTCAAATGTACTTTCTCACTTTCTGAAGTCAGCAGAGCATCACAGTCTCAAAGATGAACAGTGTCACCCATGCCAACATGGCTCTGTGGTTTGTTTACTTATTATTTTGTCTGCAAACATAAGATCACTCAGCCCATGTTTTTAACTGACTAGATGTGAACCAACTCCAAAGCAGAAAGCTGTGTATCTGTAGTTAAAAGCACTGAGCCCAAGCTAATGAGCCCCTTCGAGATACGGGATAAAACGATCTGGACTTGATGCCAGCTAACAGGGCTGTGCTGCATCCTCTGCCTCAGACAGAACTTTGGTGAGTAGATGGATTAAAGTCTGCCAGCGCAGGCACATCTGAACCCTCTGTAACACGTGCCATTGGTTTCACAGAGAACTCCCTAATCACAAAGGTTTGATAACTTTGATGGCATATCCAACTGACCAAAAACAACAGCAGTATCTCAGCAGGACACATCCCTAAACTCTCTGCCCCACTCCTCATCACTGAGCAGATGCCCATGCCCACACAGCTCACCCACCCAGAGCTCAGCTTCAACCTGGGCACTGCTGAGGGGCAGCAGTCATCAGCCTTCCTGCTGCCTGCTCTACATGGCAGTGACCCAGAGCTGAGGGCAGCAACTTGTAAATCTGCTGCAGCAAGAATCACTAGCACTCATCTATCATGAGCAACTGCACGGTCATGGGCTGTATTAGGAAGAATAGGTTGGGTGTTTAATTTATGTATGAATTACTAGGTTGCTGTGGACAGCATTGAGATTTCAGCTGTGTTCAGGATCTGGATCTTCAAAAACCTATCCACTCACTGAGCAGCATCATAAGTAGCAAAGGCAGACACTAAAAACAGACTGGACTGAAAAAATTGGTTTTCATGCAATGAAAGCTACTGAGAGCTTGGGTTACAGGAAGGTAGAAAGCTTGGCAGAAAGGATTTGCATCTAGTTCTGCATTAAAACAGGACTTAGTGGCAGTTGTTTTATACTCTGCATTACCCTATTAATGAGCAGTTATACTGCAGGGTGCTGGGGCAGCTTTTCCTGCTCCTTTCTTCTGCTTTTCTTGTCTTTTTTGGTTTGGTTCGGGCTCCATAGTGCAGGATGAATTAGCTTATCTTCTGTATTAAAGCAAGGGTTTATTAGGGTTAGATAATCTGAAGAAAATGTTAATTTTCTTCAGATAGAGAGAGAGTAAAGCAAAAAGAGTAAAGTAGGCAAAGCCTACTCTCTTTTACACTGCAAAATGATTATTTAGAGACTGCAGTGGAATTTAAGGCAAAAAGTCACAGAGCAGTTCTAGAGCAGTAGCAATCGATCAGCCTTTGGTTGAGAGTTGTATTCTCTCTCTCAGAACTAAAACAAACTGGAAACCAAAAGCCCCAATTACATTGAGCTAATTTTCATTGAACTTTCAACTGGATTAGAATGTAAGCTCAAGCCCAACTGTAGAGAGAGAGCGTTAAAGGGTTTTTGCAGGAAACTGCTTATTTAGTAAATTTTACTTTTCAATCTTTTTATAAGAGGTCATCTTTTTTATTGTTGACTACTTTCCACTGTTGGAAACAGTAAACTAACAGCAAGTACAACACAGGCATTATTTCAACCCCTCTGGTTTGGAGCCTCTAGGCACAAACTACAGTAACTTCAATACTCATGTTCCCTTAAGACACTACAGAGTCAAAAAGAATATTTTCCCTCACACTATTAGCAGCAAAGGACACCCATAAGGTGCTGATAATCCAAACAGCAAAGAAAATGAATCACGTCTTCCAAGAAATTCAGGTATTTATCATTATAGCATCATGGGTACAAAAACCACTAAATAACTTATGGAACTCATAGCATATCAGCTCAGGATGTAAAGGATGCTCTTCGAGAAAAGTCAGTTCTCAGGATCAGATTACATTACCAAAGAGTTCTTCACATCATCACTGAGTTCTATACATCATCACTGCACTGACCAATTTGCCTGCTATTTTTTTGAGCACTCTCAACAGCATGCTAAATAGTAAGCACTAACAAAAGATCAGGAATAGACTACTGTGATAACATTGAGTTTTCTCATAAATATAGTCAAAACATGAAGTTTTTTCTTACAGATCTCATGTCTCACGAGGTTATCATAAGACAAAAAGAACAAAAAAACGCCTCTTCTCCCAGGTGTTTTACTTTGGCAGTGCTTTTGACTCCAATATTCTCATTTTCCTTGTATTCTCACTCTTTGTGTCTACATCAATTTATTTAATTTCCTGGCACTATCGCACCACTCATGGGAGTTACATAGCTGTCACCTCACCTACATTTTCTCTGAGGTCTGGGAAAAACAGTGGCCAAGGTGCTAGTTGCTAGCCAAGCACAGTGCAATAGAGGGAGAATGAAGGAAAAGAAACCACTGCAGGGAAGACCTTCATGTATCTGTTGCTCTCCTGGCACAGGTACAGGAAAAAGATACAGTATGAAAAGACGTTGAAGACGAGCAATTCTGAGGCACGAACAGTAACTGATCCTTTCAATGTAAATAAGCTTAAATTTGATAGGATGTCATGTTAATTTCTTTCCTGCTTCCTTTTATTTTTCTACAAAACAAGTTCAGTGTCACAATCTTGAAAAAGGTGAACAGCTTAATTAATGCCTGTAAATGACTGAGAGCTTTTGACAAGACACCACATAGGTCTAAAGAACAAATGAACAATTGTAAGTAAAACAATAAATGCTGTGATCCTACAAGCCTATAATAAGATCACCTACATCTTCTGTATCTATTTGATTTATGTGCTTTAAGAACTACTTAAGGTTAAATTCCAGCTACGAGTACAATGGACATTCCCTGAAGATGTTTGAAATCTGTGTTACTTGCCCTCAAATGCTTTGATAGAAGCTTACCGAATTTGCCAAAAGGCTAATTAAGAGAGAAGTACACATACTCCATAGGACATTTGGCCTTAATATTTGTATTGTTTGCCAACTGCCATCTTTCAAATCAGAAAATACACTGAATAGAAAGCAGAAAGGAGTTTGGCTGGAAAACATGCACATAGATACGCACAGGTGCCCACGCACCACTGCTCAGAAAGAGGTAGAACTCCCCAAGCCTCTGTCAGGCTAATTAAATTCCAGACAAGGTAGAAAATTAAGGTATTAGCTCTCTACTCCCTGCATTGGCTGGTTTTATAAGCAATTCCTAGCAGAACTACCTGTGCAGCCTTTTGGCAAAGTAGCACGAGTTGGTAAAAAGTAATAATGAAGAGCATCCACTCAGCCATATTTTACTTTACAAACAGCACATGACCACTTCTGAGGACAGCAATATATCATCTACCAAGGGATGCTAATGAAGAAGCATTTCATTGTGCAAGGAGGGAGGAATAAGAGACATAAGGACAGAGTAGAGACTACAGCTTGGGAACAAGGCAATGTCCTTGCCTGCTCCCCGAACACCTCTTCAGTACGTGTCGGCAGTTCTCTATCCAATCTGGAGTAATCTATTTACAAGTTTCTTGCAGGACTCAAACCCACAAATTAATTTTAAATAAGAGGCTGTAAAACTGTTTCAGTGTGAAAGTAAAATTAACACCGCCCAGTATCAGCTTCATGAATTTTTGCTTTTTAAATGTACTTTTAACTATTCTAGGCTAAAATATGTATGCTGCATGCTCAGGCAAACCTCCAGCTGCATAGAAATGAAATATTACTGAAAAAATGTTGTTTACAGGAGCTGGCTAGAGCAGCTAATACATATTATAATACGCTAAGCTCTGATAGTCCCATATCAGTTGCAATTACTTAAAAATTCAACATCTCTGAGATTGAGGCAAACTGAATTCTCTTTATTCATGAAGTAACAAAAACAATGGGCAAGGAAATAAAGGAGTACATCTGTTAAAAGGTAACAACTGGTAACACACTGCAGGCAGAAAAATGGTTTGTTGATGGTACCCCAGAGAATGTATAAGAAAACACCCAGTTTTCTGCAATTGTTCCTTAGTTACACTGTTTCATCCAGGCACATAAACTCTATTAAACCAATACAAACAGTCTCCTTGGGTTTAAAGTTTGTTTCAAAAGTAGTCCGGAGGTACTGAGCTCTATGCTGACCTAAAGAATTGCTCTGAGAAATGTGTGGATGAGAAGAAGCCCAACCTGCGCACAAATGGAGAGAGTGCCTCTAACAACTGGGACCACTCAATCAAGGTGTCCATGCAAATAATTAAAATGCTTAATGAAAGAGAACTGGGGGGAGAAAAACGGTGTTAATTGGTTTCTTCAGATTGATGCTGTACAGTGCTCAAAGCAGGAATTTAATGTGGCATCTCTCAAGAACAAACAGCCCATGTCATTTTGCAAATTTACAGCTTGTACTCTTTGCTTATGTATGAGGAGTACCAACAAAATTTCACCTACCATTGCTACCTCCTGTAAGTGGCTAAAACAGAAAGGTGGCAAATAACTAAAGCTGTTTTACTTCCAATTTTGTAACTAGGGGGAAGCTACTAAAAAGTATGCTCCCATTGTGACTGAGACCACTCAGAATTTGATAACCTTAAATTAGGGCACTTGCTTGGAGCAACTGCCCACAACACTTTTGGAGAAAACTCTGCCAAAGTACAGAATAACTCAAGGGTGTTTGCAGCCAGAGGTGTGGGAAGGCAGGAGAGGGAGCACTGCCTGCTGAATCCAAGCTGGCTCACGGTGAGAAAATGAGAACAGACAATTCCCAAAACAGCATTATCTCAATATCATCCCATCTCTGAAATAGGAAGGAAAAGTTGTTCGACAGAAAATGTGTGCTTATTCATGAGCAAATCAAATATCACTCTTCAGAAGAACTCAGATGTCTCTATTATGAACTATAATAGCAGCAACATGCCAAATTTAGCTTTGATTCAGAGCAGTGATGGCTGTAGGTACCACGGGGTATAAGGTCTCAGTGTGTGAAATATAGGTGATATAGAATCTTACAAAAGGATATGGCTATTAGCAGCATTAAATAATTTAGAAAATGGTTCTTGAGGTCAAGAAGCTTTGTAGTGCCTGACCTATGTCAGGCACTACCTCTATCTGCACTAACCAGTGTTCAGCAGCTCAGAAGCTTAAACCCACACAGTATTTGCAAAGAACATCATCTACAAAAAGTGGAAGAGCAAATAACTGTGCTAATGGACAAATTTGGGCCACAGAAAGGCACCAGCATTCAAACACATGCATGTGTTCCCAGTCTTTATCCTCCTAATCTGCCTGAAATTACCTTGTAAGTAAAGCGCCTGCATGGATTTAGCCAGTTATGATCAACTGCAGATAAACTTCATTTCTAGTTGTATTAATGCAAATAGATTAAAAATAAAGGAGAATAAATCTCCCATGGTATTGCAAAAAAAGCATTCAAAATGTAACTTTCAGAAATCTTATTTTATTGACAATATTATTGCAGAGATGCACAAAATTTGGCATTCAAGTTCTTATCTTTCTGAAGCAAATTACCATTAGCCATTACACCTCCCCACTTCCAACACACACCCACAGACAGGACAGACAGAGACTGATTTCTCAACTTGCCTAATTGGCCAGAGGATATAGGAATTTAACAGGATCTGGCTCTGCTTGAGCTAGCAGTTTTTGCCTTTTGCTAGAAACAGAAAGCGAGATTATGCATTACTTATTGTTATGTCAATTCTCTTGCTAGAAGAATTAGAAGCAGCTTTCTTTGCAGGGGTAATTATTTTCTTTGCAAAGACGCTTACAGCTTTTGTTTTGTTTCCTCGATACAGTTTGCTTTATTTATTTCTTTTTTTAAATGCTTTTTTAAAAGACAGGAATTAAGGAGGTTTTTCCTCTGGAATGAAGAATAGGGAAGAATGACTCAACATGTTCACAGAGGTAAATGCAAACACATCACCGCTCTTCTCAAAGTTGACACAATAGCCCTGCAATGAAATAGCTGAGAGCAAAGGAACACACACAGTTCTGACGCACCGGCCTCACTGACATACCACGTATTCTTTTGAACTCTTTTTTTAGCCTCTATAAAAAGACTGCCTTTGCCTTTTTTTTTTTTTTTTTTTTAAACTTAATAGCTCATCTCTCTATACTCGAATCAGTAGGCAACCACTGAAAAACACTGCTCTGAGCAGCACTATATAGCTGTGTTTCCTGTGCCTAACACTGGGATTGAGCTTAGCCTGCAGCCTTTGCTTTGGTAGCGTCCCTTACTCTCCACCTTTTTTTTTTCTCCCCACAAAACATGCCAGGTTTACTTGAAGCTGTTTCAGAATAGGAATGGGACAACAACTTACCAACTAACAGCAGTGCATAAGCTTCCCCTTTAACTACTCCCCAGACTGGATTTTCTTCAAAATATGAAGAAGGCATAAAGCTCACAAAAACTCCCAATGCAGTATTCTCTTCTTATTTTGTTAACAAAAAAATTAGGTTTTTTACTCCTGACTGTCTGAGAATTCTATCATTTTCATATTTTGAACTTCTATATTTCTTCCCTGAATCTCCCTGGATAGAGCCCTCCTGCAGCCTTCCATGAAATACTGTCAATATTGGTATTCTGCTGTTAATTCATGTCCTCCACTTCACTGCCACGCAGCAGAGTACCCTAATGGAACTGCACTGTCTGCAACACACAGCAGTGAAGATTATCCTTTCTGAATCTCCTTACACATTGGCAGTCTGTCGTTTAATGGATTATTCTTTGGAGAAGTCTAATATATATGAAGTGCAAAACAGAACTTTACCTTCAACAAAAATGTTACTTTCAACAGTCACCAAAGCAAGTTCTCAATAATAAAAATGAAAGTTTCTATTTTTATGCTCCATTTCCTTCCTGTGTGGATTACTTGTTACTGCAAAAGTCTCTATTCTGTCTGTTCTATAACCTGGGTGTTTTTAAAGACCTCAAAAATTAAAAAGTCAAATCAGCAATGCTTATTAATGTTGGTTGTTTTGGTTTTTTTGTTCTTTAATTCCTCAATTCTGCAGTAATGTTTACAGTTTCGAGGGGAGTTTATAATTATGCAAATTGCTAAGCAGTCTGCATAATGTACAACATGTTTGGGTTCACTGACTAGAAGCTGAGATACATTTCTTCAATGCTGCCTGTATGCTGTGTAATTCAGTTTGCATTTCTTACGCTCCACTGCTCTGTACCTGTCTGCAGCAGTATCCCTTGTGTTTTAGAATTTATATGCAACCTCGGTACCTTTGCAGACATTTGGTTCTCAGAAATTACCTAAATAATTTATGTCTGCCAACTTAACATTTTGCAAAGGAGAGCAACATTTTGATAGCCCTGCCGCTGTTGAAACCTAGTGAAGAATTTTACCCTTTTCATTATAAGCTTAGTTGCTCTCATCATAGTTATAACTTAAACATTCCAAGCTATTCTAAGCTGAACACGACATTGATTTTTATTTTTTTTTAAAATCAAATTCTGTTAAATGTATTCCACAGTTTTAAACACTGCATACCTCTTTCATATCGTAGATATGATGTCTGTAGTCACTAACAGGCTGTGTTCTGATTTTGGTTCCCAAGGTGTCCATCACTGTGTCCCTGCCAGGGCAGTTCTGAATGGATGTTCCATGCTGCTCCTGATGCTCAGTCATAGCACCCGGTACCAGGACAGTAGCAGGGTATTTCAAACCAAGGAGGGCTGAAGAGGCCCAACAATCACCAGGCCTGTTGAAATATTCCACCCTGTGTGAAAAGCTGATTCACTCAGTCACTTTCTTAAAATACCATCTAGGCAATCACCAGATTCCTGAAAGTCAAACTAAGGTGATTAAATACCTCTACAGACAAGCTCAGGCAATTAACAAGCTCTTTTGGATTGCCAGCCATGACTGACTCAGCATCCTTCTAGTGCTGCTGATGGGCCAGGTTTCAGCTGCAGACCAAGGCATGACAAAATACCCCAAATTCACATGGTCAGTCCTGCTGCAGCACTGAACTCCTCCCTACACCCCAGGGCAAACTCAAAGAAAGGAGCTGGGGAGAAAATGACAGAAGCAGCATCAAATTAAGCATGGAAGCAGCTCTAAGTTTTACTCCATTCAATATTGTTGCTTGCTGCTGCGGCAAAGTGGTGCTTGCTCTTGCTCAGGACTCACCGGTGCTGGTCAGCAAAGTGGGGCTTCCTATTTTAACATTAGCAGCATCCTCTCAGTTTTAAGAGGTGATTAATTAGAGCAATTACTAACTCCCACCCAGCCTCAGGGTGTGGACCATACCATGCAAACTGATAGGCTGAAAACCACAGGAGGCCTTCACTCAGCTCTGGTTATGCTTTTATATGGTCTCTATGGGACAGCAGTGCTCAATTAACTTATATTGCTCTCTATAAACCTAATAGAGTTTTTATAGGTAGAAGAATTTTTTTTTACTTTTTTTTTCAAGCTCTTGTGTCTCAGATTAGCTGGAAACAACTTTTGTCCTCCTGTTATAAGTCTACAGTGGGCAAAAGGTAGTAAGTCTAGTGCAATGCCAGCCTCACTTTCCTTGCTCTCCTCAGCAGACAGTAGGAAACCCAGTCTCACTAACTTCCTGAGAGTATTCAATCCACATCTACACTTTGAATTAAAAGGAGAAAATCTGAAGATTTTTTCCCCTGCTTTATACCTGCTTTCCACATAAGTTATTTTGTGTCTACGGTTCAACAGAAAATGGATTTTATAATTTTCTTATATCCACTTATTTTAGAAAAGGTATGTCCTTCAGCACTTTCTAAGCTCCCTTCTGTAATTATATGAGGAATCTAAAACATTTCTTCTTCAGGGAATAAGCCAGCTCATGCAGTTAAGAAGAATTTTTCCTTAGAGACTGATAATTTCATAATTAGCCACTACAGGATAACTTGCAGCTTCCAACTGTCAGGAGAGAAATGGTATTTGACCATCCTAAGTCTCTGGCCTCAAACAACATAACCATCACTGTGTTCTGATAGAAATGGAGTGGACAAAAGCTCTGGTAAAATAACTAATTTAAAAAAACACAAAAAACAACCAACCAAGCCTCTCCAAGAGCAACAACAAATCCAGACTGCCAGCGTCTGCAATGTGTTCACTTTAGATAGATATACATGTATATCTTTTCCTTTCAGTTTTCAGTTATAGTTAATTTTGCCTACTGAGTTTATGTTTTATAAATGGAACAAAATTTGTAGTGATTAGAACATGAATCTTTCATATTTACTTCTCATCTTCAAGACTTGGTTCATCTACCAGATTAGATGACGCTTTTGCAATACATTTTCAGTGTCCAATAAGGAACATGCATGTGCAAGATTCAGTGATACAATAGCCCATGATTATGACAGTTGTTTCCTTGCAAGGCCTCAAAAAACTATTTTACAACAATCAGATCTATATTGTGCCAAGACATATTATTATTGTAAATTATAAAAGATGAAAAAATTATCTGCTTGAATGAACAAAAAATAACACGGGAATGAGAAAATAATGTAGAACTACAGAGAGAAAATGATTTGTCCAGAGGTAAAAGGAGAAACCTGAGAAATCTAGAGCAGAAGTTCAGATCTCAGTGGCAAAACGCTTTTTCTCCTTTTTCTGGAAAGTGCCCATTTTCATCTAAACCCATAAATATTTCCTAGCTATGTTACAGGTATTACATTGAAGTAGTTGGTATAAAGCTTAACAGCATCATACCTTGGACTTCAATCACGAAATCAGATAATTAACACTCATTGTTATTTGTATATTATGTATCTTTCAGTTACCACTTCTCATTCAAGGAAAACATTCAAATCAGTCATAATATTTAAAACGCCATTTGAATGATTGGCACCCAGTCAATTGCTAAGCAAATAGTATTTAATCAGTCATAACAGTGGGGATGGGCAGCAGGAAAGCTTGAAAGTACATTTTGGAAATGAATAAATGACAATGTTACATTCTGCATCCTAGCCTAAGGAAAAACAATCAAAGAATAGCTCTTAAGGCTGAGAAGATGAAATCTGGTGATGCACTGATGTAGGGAGCAGGAAAAGTTTTGACCTGAAATAGATTGAGAAGAGCCATGATTGAAATGCATTTATTTTATTCCAAGCTATTTCCCTGATGCCTTTTCTTTATTTTCTTTGCTTTATATATATATTACCTTTCTGTCCTCACATAAGCTTCACATGAGAGGGATCTGCTTCACCCCTTCCTCTGCTTGGTGTCATCTCTGCAGTGAGACTCATCTGCCATGACAGGAGAGCACAAGTTGCAGCCTCAGCTGGCTGGGCTCATGGGCACCAGAATTTACTCCTGGGCTCCTTAGTCACAGCCTCTGCCTCCTTGATGAGCCAGGACTATTCATCATCTATGGCCTTGGTATCAAACACAACAACAAACTCAAACTTGCATAAACCAATACCTTTATGTACTGATTTTCAATGCAACTTTAATACATGTATTCCCCCTATGTAAATGAATCAAACTACGCATTTTATATCAGTTGAGGAAGAGTTTGAAGTTGAAGTGATCAAATGTTTTAAAATATAAATATCTCATGATTTGTATTTTCTATTAATTACTAATGATTTATGGCGCTCCTGTATTTGAAAAAGCTCCTTAAGAAAAGAATACTTAAACCAGTCTGATTAAGCAAAACCAATTTTTAGCACTGTACTCCATAAGGGAGGAGCTGAAGCTGCCTAAGTAAAACAAATACTTACCAGGGATCCACCTGTATCAAGGACCCTATCTCAAGCAGACGTTGCCAAATTGTCAAACAGGTAGAAATGAAAGATTAAAATTCATGTAAGCAACATACCAAAAACTCAGAATTTTCCAGCAGAATAAACAATTCCCTGAATGACTGATTACTATTGCTAAGAATTTGCAGACTCTCCCAATACAGCGATAGTTTTAGTGACACAGATCCACAGTGCGGCTGCTAAGCCAAGCGTGTTTATATAGAGGCTCTAAGTTATTTCTGATAGAAGTCCAGAAATAAAAATGAATCGAGTTTGTGAGAAACCTACCTGGCAGTTCTGCTTTTTATCAAACAAAGGATGAGAAGTATTCAAAACAGATGGCAAGATCCGTACCACCTTGGAACAAGAAATACAGCAGGTTTGGAGTATGGAGGACCGTTCTACTAGGCAGCCCAACATGCATGTAATGTGCCACTTTGAAACTTAAGTGAAAACAGACAGTAGTTATTTAATAGCACCATGACTTTGAGTGCTGTAAGTGCAACTGTCTGAAAAACTTATTCAGAAGTTATTGTGAAGAACCTAATCAAGAAAAACAGCTTACAAAGCCACATGCAAATGAGACACAATAACTGCTGAAAATAGCACGCCTGAGGGTTCACTTAGAAGGTTGAGATTTCATGTATTTGCAGTCCTGTTTCTCACCTCCAGGAACAGGTAACTACTAACATTTTACTTTTCTACAGTGTTACTCGGAATTAATAACATACGCTGTCAACTTATTTTTTCCCTTTGTGAAAAACAGCTCCTAAAAGAGCAGTAGTAATTTTTACACGACTTCCCAATAAAGAGCTTCAATAAATAACGAATATTTAACAGTCACATTTTTTAACAGATGGCCAGGTGCACAACAACTGTTCATTCTTCAAATGGCATTAACATTTGCTTCCTAGAGGCTTATTATTTTTTAATGCTTGTACCTACATTCAAATAGCTT
This sequence comes from Lagopus leucura, assembly GCF_019238085.1. Lineage (NCBI taxonomy): Eukaryota > Metazoa > Chordata > Aves > Galliformes > Phasianidae > Lagopus > Lagopus leucura. The sequence goes on along the minus strand of NW_024962278.1, from coordinate 5,578,854 downwards.
TAGAGTGTTTTGGTTTTTCCCTTATCATAAAAAAAAAATCTCTTAATTCCATGGTCTTGTAGAAAGCTTTCTTGAGAGACGTAGGAAATATGACAAATAAAAGGAAAAAAATATTATAAGATATTTAATAAGTAATTCTAAACTCTTCATGACAAATAACAGAAAAGAACATTCAGCATATATTTTCTGGGGAAACAGAATTTACATAGAAATATTGCTGTGACCAATCTGTAACAGATGCTTATAAAATATTATTTACAAAATAAAATAGCCAGAGTATAGTCTTTTATTTCTTAATAAATCATCAGATTGAGATTTTTCATCACAAAAACACAGAAATAGATCAAATGGAAGTATGACTACAAAAGTAGCAGGCTTTATTCCACTAAGCCTAGAGAAAACATTATGTGCTTTCTCTCTGCTTACCTCTCTATATTAGGTTTTGATTGCTTGATGATATTCAAAATGATTTGCAATTCTAATATCACTTTGTTTGGGATGAGAATCTGTAGCTATTTCAAGAGGTGAAGGGCTAATTCATGTGTTATTTATTGTGCCTTTGAGCATACAAAAAAATAAAGGACTAATCTTGCTCCAGCTACATCACATACAGAGCTACATACAGAGCATTACCCAACAGAGCTACTGAGATTATTGCTGTGGGTTTACTGACACATCTCATGACAGCACAAGAGGAAAAATTAGAAAAGTAAAATAATTCCCTACACCATAATGCATGGGTATCTGCAGAAACTTACAGTCCAGAGAAATGCAAGTGTGCTACTAATATATGGAAAGAAGCCAATGATAAAAAGCTGCTTCTCAATGGGATGAATTTGCTTCCAAATCTTTTAGCCCCAAGATGATGTTTCCATGCTAAATAAACATAACTTCCCCGGGTCTGAAGATTTGCTAAATTAATTTGTGTATATATTATAGGAACGGGCACATTACAACCAAGCAACAATTATTACCTAGAAATTAAATAATGAAACAATAAGAACCTGTAAAAGGGTACTTAGAAAGTTTCATTAGTTCTCACTGAATAGGAAATATAAATAACAACAACAAAAACAGATAGGAAGAAAAAAAACACAAAACAAAATTAAACTAGAATTGCCTTTGTCATGCAAGCAAAGCTTGCAATGTGATTTAGCAAGCTGGAGTATTTTTTTTAGGACTTGTATCATTTCATTAGTCAAAAGAATAAACTGGAAACACAAACCACATGAGTATTATATAAACAAGGCAGTGAACATAAAATATTCATTGCAGCGATTTATAAGGGTTCAGACTCTGAAGAGAAGTGAAGCATCTCTGAACTGAAGAAATACATGGGCATAAAGACACATTAACCAACCATGCCCATTTATTTCATCATCTCCTAGTTCAAAGTTTTTACACTAAATTTCGAAGACTGAGAATGAATTCAACAAAAAAACATCTGCCTGCCAATGTTTTTATTGAGGGGGATGCCAGAAGGATTTTTGAACATCTGTTGACCTTCTATGCTTGTGGCAAGATTAAGAAAGTCTCCTAAATATTAAGAAATCCCCTAAACATGAGAAAAATATAGCTTAGCTTCAGGAAAACAATGAAGTTACACCGATTATCTATGACCATATTGCAGATCTTGGCTGTGAGGTGCTCTGCAGTTCCTCTGAACTGCTGCAGCATTTGGGGTCTGACACCTGCTCCCACCATTGCCCTGAGCCCAGTGGCTGGGACACCTAGAGGAAGGCTGCAGGCTGCCAGCATGCACTGCTTGTGTGGGCAAACAAAAAGAACTCTTCAAAAGTAAAGGTGGTTAAGGTACCTTGTTTCACAAGGAAATGCTTCGTATTTGTGTTTGAAGAAAGCAGGCAAGAAAGATCGATAGTGGGAATGTGTGCAAGGGAGTAAATCATGAGGGTGCAATGGAGCAGTAGATAAACACACTCTCTGACAGTCTGCTTGGGGCTATCAGGCTGCAGTTTTGAAAGAAGCTTTCAGCATGACATTTCATTTTACTTAAGGAGTAGATAGACCTGAAATCAATGCATCTTTAAAAGAGATACATCCACCATTCATTATGTACTCTTAAGCTCTTTTTACAAGCACTTAGACTAGGAACAGCACATGAATGCACAGCCATGGACAACCAGTTCTGCAGGATCTCTGGGTTCACTATTAAGAAATGGACTTTCCCCAGGAAGACATAGCTTCTTCGTCTTTGTATTCAGGAGTGAATTCGTAATGCAGCTTGTGGGTAGCTGGAGCTGCCAGATTATTTTCAAATTTTCCCTTGCAAAGCTTTGGCTTGCCTATCAGTGCAAATGCATCATCAAGGTAATGGAACTGCTATTCTTCTCAGAAAGAAAATTAAACAAAAACAAAGCAAAGCCCATAGGTAAATCAAATGAAACAAACCAACCACCCCAAAACTCAAGAACAACAAAAGAAAAACCCAAAAGCAAGACAATAACAACATATTTTCTTGAACTGTTTTCCTTCCTCCCTGCTTCAGTAACATTATTTTCTACCATCCACTTCTGTCCCAGAACTGCTGGGTTACTCCGCAGTTTTTATAGCTGAACCAGACTTTGTGCTAAAACCCCAATTTGAGTTAATACTTCAGACAGCTCCTAGCAGAGCACTGAGAAGAGCTGTACAAATAGTTCATTCTCTGGACTTTCTATCCCAGCTACTGTTCACAACACTGATCACAATCCTACTGAAATTACATAAAAGCCCAGATTCAACTGAGCATCCCCACAGTTCTAAGTAATATTCCCAGTATTATAAGAAAGGCCATCTGGTACCATTGAATTAAAAAAAGTACATATAGTCCAATATTTGGACACTAGATGGCAATGTTAGATTTTATTTAGTCATGTGATACAGTGATTAAATGAGATCTTCTATGAGAGGAAAGCAATTTTTGGGTTAAAAAGGAAGACAAGAATGTTTGATCCAGCTAAGAATAAAGATCCAAATCTTAGTAAATAATCCATGTAAAATCATGGAAAAATTAGTAAAGTCCTTTTCTGAGATACAAAATAGAGATAACCTAGATAAAATCATCAAGTAGATTAAGAAAAAAATCACATTTTGATAAAAGCAAAACATGCAGTAGAATCATGTGGTTTTATTACTGTCTCTTAAATAATGTTATGATATAGATTCAGTGCCTCAAAGTAAATTATGAACACAAGGAATATAAATATAACAGACCTTTACTAAATTCTTCCTTTCATCATGTGACAGGTGTTAAAACAATGGAGGACACCAAGCCTCTCACAGTTGTTACAGATACTTGCTTAATTTCCACTGGAAATTTGAGCAGCCAGATCTGCTTTAGTAAGGAATGGCAATATTCACATCTGACATAGAAAGCTGGAAGGAAGAATTTTTTTTTACAGGTACTCCTGCAAGAAATGATGATAGGAGAAAGGTGAAGAGGGGATGGCAGTAGATTTTTAGAATACAATGAAATCTTTTTTTTAAACTTTTCTATTTCACAGACACTACACTTGAGCCTTTCTCCCTACACAACAAAAAGTGAAACAGGTTATATCTTATTTCATCAGACTAACAGCAATACCATTTTCTCTTTGTCTTTCAAATAAGAGCAAAAACCAAGCAAAACTACTGAATGGGACTGACATCAGTCCCATTTCTGTTTCCCCAGCTGTTTCATCTGTTCCTGCTGCAAAGCACCCTGTTAGTCAAAACTATTTCCTGCTAAATGATCAAAAGGCTCTTAAGGTTTTAGATATATGTCTCTGTCCTACCAATCCTTATGCTGGAATGAACACACAAATTTTATAAACAAATTCAACTGGTCTAGTTAAGTTACCTTACAATCAATTGCTGTATAGGGAATGTTAAAAATTCTACTCTTCATTCTACAGGAAAACACAAGCCAATCAGAGTTCAGAAATATACCTTGTTATTAAGCAATTGTTTTACTTACTATGTTTAGGGAGAGACCCATTTATTTAAAGAACATCTAAATCAAAATCTCTCACACAAAAATACGTTTTTTCTTTCAGCTGCAGTCATCCTTCTCGTAATGCACAAACAACCTTTGTCTTTTGTCTAAACAAACACATTAGTGATCATAATAATTCTGACATCAGAGAGAGCTTTCCTCAGAGAAAAAAATAGGCCAAAATTTAATTAATTTCAGAAAGAGGACAGGAAGTGCAATTTAAATTATACTATGACTTTACCATTCATTTTGTTTTGGGGTCTGCTGCTCTCTAAACTAAGAAATAGCAAGCAAATCCAGTCTGTCTGTCTGGTAGGATGCAATGCTACTGCCTTCTTAAAGCCACAGGGGAAAAAAATGCATGGACATTAATCTAATTATCTTGTGGAAACACTTCAGGCAGCATGGTTAAAAAGAGGAAAACACAGCAGGAGATACAATGCAATTGCAATACTGAAACCAATCACAGATCTTTTTCTACTTGTCTTGGCCAAATTCATCTGTCATGTCTCCTTCCAACAGCTCTGTGATGGTTCAGATTTTGACTCATTTCCCTAAGTACAGCCATAATAGAAACATAGCAGAAAGAGAAGGAGGAAACAGAAAAGGCTGTTTATATTTTAAATTATATTTTAAATTCAATAAATGACAGACAAACAAGTTTTCAGAGTAATTTGGCCTTGGAAACGTGAATAAGTCACAGAAATTGTCAACTAAAATATTCTCTATAAATTGATTGAAGATAAATAAAATTGAGAAGAACTTTTCTGCTAGTGGTTATAAGGCACCAGTCTCTCTTTTTGTGTTATTTACTCCTGGTATGGCAGTGCCTGGAGGTCTCAGTAAAGTCGAGGCTTCCTAGTACAAGAAGACATAATTCTCATCCTAATAGAGACAAAGTGATGAAGAAAGCATAGAAACAAAGATCTAACAAAGTTTAGACACTCTCCTAAATAATAAACAAAGAAAAGGAGGTCCCTGTTTCTGGAGCCCTAGTCTAGCACGCTAACCTCACAGCCCAGTCTCAGCTTCTCACCATCGTTTTGTTCTCCTTGTAAGTGCCACAGTCTGCCCTCACCAAGCTCCTTGCCCTCCATTAAAGCCTAACTTCAGCTAACTGGTACTTTACAGTTGAACTAACTGAGCTGGTAACTATAACTAGAAATGTGGTTGACAATGCAGTTCATCATTTACATTGAATCTGATGGAAGCTTCCTGTGAACAACATATACAGTTGTTCTGTTAAACTAGAATAGGACGCTGAGGCATGGTTAATGAGCTAAATGAGCTTGAAAATAATTCAGGTATATTAACTTAAGCAAGCTTGAGTGGCAAGAATAAGCACTTAGTTTTACTGGAAGGAAGATACATGGTTCCCAGTGCTGCTTACCACTGTCTTTTTCTGATGTGATTGTTTCATATGAAAAAAGGGAGAAGGACTCGACGAGTGCTCTTAAAAGAGCTACTTTTAGACACTGCAAAGGGACCTCAGATGGACTACTTATGGACTTGATGCTGTCTTATTGGGCTTAGACAGAGCTCAGTGTAGATGACAACTCTAGTTCTAAGTGGGCAGCAAGCTTCCACTCTTATTCCTGCACAAGGATGTTGCTTTGTCACAATGCTGAACTATAACAGCAAGATACATTAAAAAATCTATAGCCCTCATGAAAAAATTTGTTTTTCTACATGCAAAGGCTGTACGTGTCACAACATGCACGTAGCCATTATGCACATGTATGTTTTCCTGATACATTCTATAAATCCCGTAAGAGTTACAATAACTCTTCCACTTTCAGGATTCCCCAAGACGGAATTAAAATCCATAAAATCCCAATGCTTCTATTAGCTTACATCATTGCTTTAAAATGAAAACTGCAGGTCTCCTCAGAACATTAATTTTTAATTACATATTTAGCTTAAAAAAATCAAATATTTTTCAAATTTGAAAGATAAATAGACTGACAATGCCTGTTTTGAAGCATTTGTAAAAAGTCAAAGAAAGCATACAAGGGGAGATCTGAATCTATATTGTTCGTTTGCGAGGATAAAACTGTATGCACATAAATCAACAGGAAGAGAAACTGAAAATACCCCAAACATGACCTGCTGTTCTCTTGTAGGGATGTCTCTGCTTTGGCAGAGACAAAGGTTCCCTCTCTTCCTACTCTGTATCAAAAAGCCAATGCTTAAAACACACACATTCGAAGCTTCAAGGCATCGGGGCAGTCAAAGGTCTCGAAGGGCATTCAAGTAATGCAGCAGTTTGTTGAGGTCCCTTAATTTCAAGGGCTAGCTATTCAACAGGCTCATGTAAGAAGAGCTCAAGTGTATTTTTCTGATTACTGAGGTAGTTCAGTTAAAAGGACAGAGGAATAGAATGCTTTTCACGGGAAGTAGGAGAGCAGAGGAAGATACTGAAAAGGTAAGTATGCAGGATGCTTTGGTGGATGAAAACAGACTTTATTTGTGTTTGAGATTTGTGCTGCTCTGCAAGTACAAAGAGGTAGTCTTCATAGTAGCTTCTATAGCTGTCCAAGTTGTGATATAGAAAAAAGCACAGCAGCATTGTTTGTTCAGTTGAAACATCAATCAATCCAAACAGGAGCTTTATTGGCACTGGGATTTCAGATCAAGGTATTTGTAAAATGGACTGAAAAAACTAAATTGTGCCACTGTTCAGAACTTAAGATATCATTGCCTTATCATTGTTTTCTTAAAATCCTGTGCATGTCAAAAAACGTCTTTCTGGAAATACCAGAGACACCATGAAAATAAACACAGCTATCAACAACTAGCAAATATATTAACAACTAGCAGTATATTAAACACAAATGAGAAATACCAGCTTGAACGCACCAGACAGCAGTATTCTAAGACACTCCATTAAGAAAAATATCCAAAAATACAAAACAAATAGTTCTTCAGTGTAATGGATACTCCATCAGAATAGGCTTTCTTAGAAGCATGACATGTACTTAATGACAGCAGTTTCAAACGTGGTGATAAAATGGCAGCTATGAAGATACCAGACCTCAGGCTAAGCTGAATTATGTACAGTATAAAGTGCAAAGGAGAATGGAGGTTGAAGTCACTCACTCTGAATGACCACTGGTCTCTTTTAAACACAGGCATGCCCAAAACATACAGCTGCCTTTAAATTCCACGCAAAGTTGTTCCTGAAGTTTTGCTCTGCACAATACTAGGTTTCAGGCCTACAATAGATGGAGAAGATATAACATGTGACTTAGAACTGCATGCTTTTATTTGCACTTTGAGATTAAAAACATTAATATGTTAAATAGCAATTGATTATCCAAACCATTAATTCAGGATTTAAGAATATTAAAAATGCACATCGTGCATAACTGCTAATCAGCAACAAATCCAAACTAAATAAACTGGTATTTAATTGTATCTTGTTAACTTTAATACTCTTCTTAATCATAATTAAAAGCAGTCCTGAGACACAATTTAAATCATTATCAAAACCACTTGCAAGTCCATTTCAAAAACAAAAATAAAATTATATGGAGTTACTATTGATTTTTTTCCTTCTCCGAGCTGACTATAGTTATTTGTACACAATGCTGTGTCTGCCCCAGTAACTGTGATTAACCCACATGAGCTGGAGCCAGAAAGCTGTCCAAGGTGGCAGCCAAGGCAGAAAGGACAATAAAATATAACTGCACTACCAACAGAAACAAAATGCTCTGCTTCGCTGCACTGATTTCTTTGGAGTCTCACTTGTCCATCAGTTCCACAGTGTGTGCTGTGTGAAATTCCCATGCAAGATTCTAAGGGGACCACAACAAAAAGAGTCTGAGTTTGTGCATAAATGTCCAGTGGTCTTACGGGTATTGTGTAAGAACAAAAAATTGTAAAATAAGGTGTGTAACTCACAGAAATCAGGGACAGGGACCTGGGATTTATATATCCTTACATCTTGGTGAGGAAGAACTGCAACACCTAATTATGTTCTGTTTGCTGGATTCAGGTAGCAGTACACTCATATTTGCCCTGTTGTCTTTTCTTTAAACATGGGGTAGAACTTTTCAGGCAATAAAGAAATGCTCCAATACCTGAATGCTTTCTCTTTGCCCTGGGAATGGTATGAATACCATCCATGCACCTACCTAAGAGGAGAAGAGGCTGACTGTAAAATATATATGCATATATAAATATGCACATAAAATAATACATGCATGGCAGAAGGCAGAGCTGGCAACTGTTAGCAGAGCTCATAGAGTCTGCCTGTGGGATCCAAACCTGTGGCAGAAAGAGTACATATCTCCTGTACTTTCAGCAACACTGGTACAAATGGGCCTGCTTACGTAACTCACCTTGAAGTTTCTGTTGTTTTTTTTTTTTTTAATATATGGCCTACAACTGGATGGGCAGCATTTCACAATGTATTTTCATTATACCCATAGCCAGGAGAAATGAAGCAATAGAGGACTACTGTGATAGATACGTTAACTCATTTGTTAATATATTTGTTAATACAGTTTTAAGACAGTAAAATTAAAAAGAAAAAACAACACCCCCACAACACAATATATATCTTCAAGAGCCATGTGGACGTATGTGATCACAGTACCAAGAAACAAAATATTACTGCCTGCCATGTGGCCATCCCAAACTTTATCATCAGTAACACCATAGAATCATTAACGTTAGAACTATCACTAAGATCATCAAGTCCAACTGTGAATCTATTCTCACTATGCCAACCAAACCATATCACTCAGTGCAACATCTGTTCTTCTTTTGAATACATCCAGGGATGGTGACTCCACCACCCGTCTGGGCAGCCTGTTCCAACAACTCATCACCGTTTCCAAGAAATTTTTCCTAATATCCAACCTGAACCTCCCCCAGCAGAACTCGAGGCTGTTCTCTCTCATCCTATTGCGGTTATCTGGGAGCAGAGGTAGAATTCCACTTTGTCATAGCTTCCTGTCAGGTCATTGCAAAGAGCGGTAAGGTAAGCCCTCCTCTTGTCCAAACTCAACAATTCCAGTTCCCTCTGGTGTTCCCCATAAGACTTGTGTTCCACGCTCTTCACAGCTTTGTTTCCCTTCTCTGGACACACTGCAGGGCCTCAAAGTCTTTCTTGTAGTGAGAGATCCCAAACTGAACACAGTACTTGGTACTCAACACTACTGAGCCTGCATCTCATGTTGTTGTTTGTCCTACAGATGTTATAACCCTTGCCAAAAAACAACTGAAAAAAAACCTGAAAAAAATTTGCTCTTTATATTTGATAGTTCAAAATTTCACTTTTCACCGTATAATTGGATTATTAGTGATAGATAAAGGGATTGCAAAAGAATTCTTTTTATCACAGAATCACCCCAACTGTCTCACTACTTCAGAATTTTGAATTCTGTGGTTAGAACTGCCTCACAATCCAATTCACTGATACATAGAAATAATATCAGAAAAAGGATTAGGAATAATCCTTCATGGCCCAAGTAATCAGGTATGTAAACACAAAAAATAAATCTGGTACTGCTTATCAAATCGGAGAATTCATGAGTAATAATATCAGAAAGATGTGTTTTCTGCTTGCTCATTGGATTTTCCTACATAGGCTTTGGAAGTTACAGCTGTGGACTTATATTCTTTTATAGTTTAAATCAACTTTTACTCTTTTGGACACTTTGCCTGTTTGCTCTATTGTGCTGTACATCTGTCTGTATCAAAGCTCATTTAATACACCAGGGCTCATACTTCAGCCTAGAATCCTTTCTAGTCTCCTTTGTTGTTTGTTCCACAGCCTCTGCCGCTCCAAATTTAGTTTCATCAGCAACTAACTAGTTCACTCTCCCTGTCAGTCATGTATATAGATTAGGCACTGTCTATGTTCAAGGACTGCCCCTTTGGGAACACTACTTAATACTTCTATCCAATTTAGAAGTGCTTTTCTGACAAGCAATTGCTTGTTTCCATTTTTTTTAGCTAGTCTTTATCCTCTGTATCCACTCTTATGTTCTCCCTTGGCTAGTTGCAGCTTTCAGCTTAAGCAGGAATCTGTGAAGTGGAACTTCTGCAAATACTTTTCTCCAAATCCATAAATTAAGCCATATATAGTGCACTCCAAAGGATATTGCTTTGCCTTCAAAAGAAACAGCAAGAAAGCTTGGCTTAGCAAGACCCATACTGCTCCTGCAACATTGCTTCTGTGGTCATACTGGCTAGTTCCTCTGAGGCTAACATAAAAGATAAATGTTTCATCATGTAGTTCTTTTTAACAGCTTGAGACAGATCCTACTCTGGTTTGCATCAAATTATCCTTGGAGAAACTTCACCTTTTTCAAAGGTTTACTATCTTCTGACCCTTTCACATAGCACAGCTATCAAAACTCAACATCCGCTACTACAGATACTTGCATTTATCACAGATATAAAACTAACATGCTTCCTAACTGGCTCAGCAAGAGTTCTGTGAAAAACAAACAAACAAACAAACAGAAAAACTCTGAGATTAATGCAGAATCTATGTATGAAGCAAGATATGACATATCTGCAATTTATTCTGAGGAAAAGAGTTCGAGTTGGGGATTTTGTCCTAACGTCCAGCTGCTATCCTCAATCTGTGCCTCCAGCTTCCACCACCATCATTTAAGTATGAAGAAGTTAGATTTTTAATAAGCCTGCTTCCAGTCTACCTTCATGCCTATTTAAAGTCTCCATAAGGACTCTCTTACGATTTGTATCATAACATCTGCCATCTCTTGTTGAGTTGTACGTCTTTTCTACAGTCTCAGAGAGCATCCTCATTCATTGCAAATACTGACTCTAAATGCACTTGTAAAGATGCTGAAAATTGTTCCCAAAACTACCAAACACTTAACTCCCTCCTCTTTCTGGACATCTTAAAGGACTTGCAAGAAACTAGCAATATATTTGCCAGTATTTTGCATAGAAGTCAATTAGCACGGAAGTAATCTAACAGTCAGAGCACAAACGTTTAGGAAAGTAGTTTCAGCACACCTTTCCTACACTAGATGTTGTTGTAAATTCCTTCCCACTGTGTCAGATCCCACAAGTATCCTTGAAAAGCCAACATAAATATGTATAAGAGATCAAAAAGGGAAAAAGAAAGAGCAGGAAAAAAACTGAACTGTAAGAACAATTCTTCCTTGCCTCTTAATGCAGTTATATCTAATTGAAGAACATTTCACGTATAACTCAAAAAAGATAGAAAGTGGATGGAAGAAGATATCACGTCATGTATTCTGACCAAGGGAAATCTCATCAAAATAAAAGGAAAAAAAACAGGTGTAGATATTTTAAGGAGTGTTTAGTTTAATTTATCTACCAAATAAGAATTCATTTTTCCTCCAGAAAAAGTTTGCCTTTTGAATCCATGCAAACATAAGCAGTTTAACCCCTTCTCTTTGGGTTCAGCTAGTTTCCCAGCAGTCAAACAGGAAAGAAAATGCAAATAACTAAGAGATCTCCGTGCTATTGACAGGTTTGTTGCAGCTTTGCTATCATAACAAAATGTGAACCAAATCAAAACTACTAATGAAAAGCACATCTTAAATGTTATAAGTGGACAGATGGGGAATAAGGCTAGTAAAAAAAAAAAAGATGGAAGAGATCTATCTGCATTCTGTTCTGAAGCTCACCTCTGTGAGGATAAAGTGCCTTTGGAGAAGATGAAAGAACAAGGCACAGATGTCCACCCTGTGGCAGAGATGAACTAAGCACAGATGTCCAGCCTAGGGCTGGAACATCCCCCTCATTATTATATGTTTAAAAGTAAAGTTGAAACTACACCTTTTCTGATAATACACATCAATTAGTGAATATGTATTCCTATGGTAAACAAGGATGTTAGATGAGTGGGCTGCCATTAGACTTTCCAGGTGGACTGACCCAGATTAAAGGTTTTAGCTAGGGACCACTGAACTGAACAGAAAACGGTGACTCTCCAGGCATCATGAAAAAAATTAAATAAAAATTCTGCAAAAAGTTTGAGGTTGAAATAAGACGTCAAAACTTTTTCTGAAGCCATTGAGAATCCCTGTTCCAAATTCTTCAATGAAGTTTCAGTGCAAGTTCCATTTCACAACTTCCTGTACGGCTCTTAATTTCAATTTTCAGGCTTCACTATTCCTTTACTGAAGTAACATACATATCATTACCAAAAAGTCCACTTAGAGGCCCTAACTAATAGAAAACTCCTACTGTGCTATGCATCATAAAGTAGATCAGTTTTTAAAAGAAATCATAGTAGAAACAGGCAGCTCTTAACTTTATAATAGAAACAGAGGTAAAATTGAACCATTTGCTCCATATCTCACAATATTTGAAGAGATGACAGAAATCAAATCTACTTTTCTAAAGACCATTCTCATTCTCTACCTCACAGAACCATTTTTTTCTTGTTTTTACCATCCTCTTTCATACATTTCCAACAGTTATTGAGCTCGTGCTTATTTCTCTCATAAGGTTCTGGATATGAAACTTAATATTCAGTTTAAAATCCTGAATGAAATGTGAAATATAACTTCTTCATCTATCCAATACTTTGTGGTAAAAGAAGACTTGTCTTTGTTTAATGGCTACAAGCAATCAGATATTCAGTGGACTATTCCAATAACTACAATTTTTACCAGTTTGATTTTCCATCTCTTAGGTTCTGCTATTTCTTTGCCTGCTATAAGAAGCACTTTCAAAACACTTTGCCTTATAACTGCTTATAATCAGGTGTCAAATGGCTCATCTCGTGGCCTTCATCATCACTCTTGGATGCACCTCTGAGAAACCAAGCTCACTGACACTGGATGGGATACAAATGACCAGAAGGCACAGGAATAAATGGAGCACCAAGCTGGCTGGGCTTATCACCAAATCTTTACACTATGTTTCATGGGGAAAAGGAATACGCTACTGAGCAATAGAAAAGAGCTGGGAAAAACATCACTTTAGGAAAAAAAAAAACAACCCCCCAAAAAATAGATTTGTTCCAGAGGAGTTTGGGAAAACTCCTCCAAGAAGGCAATGCAGCTGATAGCCCAGCTGAAGTGCTTCTACTTCAATGCGCCCAGCATGTGAAATAAGCAGAAGATGGAAAACGTGGTGCAATTAGGAAACTATGACCTGATTGGTAGCACAGAAACATGGTGAGACAAATAGTGCAACTGGAGTACTATGATCAAGGGTTAGGATACAAGCTTTTTAAATGCGATAGGAAAGGTGGGAGGGGCAGAGAGTTACCTTCTATGTTAAGAACAGAATAGATTGTGAAGAGCTGCCTCTGAGAGACAGCCACAAGCAGGTTGAGTGCCTGTGGGCTAAAATTAGGAACCAGACCAATAAAGGACATCTGATGGTGGGGGTCTACTGATCAAGGACATTAGTAGCCTGACCAAAGGAAGCTGTCAGGCTATCATCCTGAAGGAGGATTTCAACCACCTGGAAATCTCCCGGGAAAACAAGTAGAGCTGCAAGCAATATAGGAGACTCCTGGTGTCCATTGCGGGTAATTTTCTGATGGTGTCCCCCAGGGGTCTATCCTGGAACAGGTGCTTTTCAGCATCTTTATAAATGATCTTGACCATGTGATAGAGTGCACCCTCAGCAAATTTGCTGACGACACCAAGCTGAGCTGCGCAGTTGACACAATAAAAAGAAGGGATGCCATCCAGAGCAATCTGGACAAGCTTGAAAAGTGAGACCACGGAAACCTAATGAAGTTCAACAAGGCCAAGCACAAGCTGTTGCACTTGGGTTGGGGGCATAGTACAGACTATGAGAAGAAATCCTTGAAAGCAGAACTGAGGAGAGAGACCTGGGGGTCCTAGAGAACAAAAAGATCATCGTGAGCCAGCAGTGTGAAGAGGTAATTTTCTCTCTCTTCTTCACTCTTGTGAAGTCTGGTCTGAAGTACTACATGGAGGCCCGGGGCTCCCAGAACAAGGAGGATGCGGGGCCCTTGGAGTGGGTCCAAATGAGGGCCACAGAGTTAATCAGAGGGCTGGAGCAACTGTCTTACAAAGAAAGATTGAAGGAACTCAGCTTGTTCAATCTGGAGAAGAGAAGGCTCTGGGAGACTTCATCACAGTCTTCCAGCACTTCAAGGGAGTTTAAATGTAGGAGGAAGGACAACATTTTACATTGCCTGATAGTTACAGGACAAGCAGGAATGGCTTTAAACTAAAAGATGGGGATCCTGGACAGCCTGATCTAATGGTCAGCTACCATACCCATGGCAGGGGGGGAGGTTGAAACAAGATGACCTTTAAGGTCCTTTCAACTTAAGGCATGATTTTCTATGATTTTCTTAAGCCAGACTCCTATGACTGTGTTCTGTTCCTCTTTGTTTCTAAGATACTTTTTTTTTATTCTAAGGTCATCACAAACAGAGATAATATGTTGCCTAGCATTTATCTGCTCCCACACTGCAGAAACCATGTTGGACATCAACACAAGCAGGAATAACTATACAAATTTTGCAAGCTAGCATAAGAAAAACTGCAATACTTTAGGGATTTTTCTCATATTAATATGAAAATTAGCAAGCTCAGGGTACTCATATTTCACAGTAAGCTTTTTAGCTTACGTTCACTAGCAGCTGAACATGTTGGATATGCTCCATTATGTCCATCACAGTCTTGTTTTGCACATTTCTTAATGTTGCTCTGAGCTGTACGTTTACTTTTGTAAACATGCTGACATGCCACAGCACATTTCTGTGTTAAACATACCCCTGTACCTGCAACTATAACCATAGAAAATGGATAAGAATTTAATTTGAATTTTTGATATAATAAGACTTTCTATGGACAGCGTTAATCTCACCAGTAAGTAAATTCTATCAAACCTATAAAAACAAATGAAACAAGAAAATATTGCCAGGACCACAGGGGAGAACTGCCACATCTTTGCTTTTACACCAAGCACAGCCAAATAAAAGGTGGTATACTGAGATGCAATGCCTGGACATCTATCACCAAAAAATAAAGTATCACATTGTAAGGGTATGCAAATATGATAAAAACCTTTGCTTCAGATCCTTATGCAGTACTTACCTCCTAGCAAAATAAGTGTGCATATGCTTACTACCTCTTTATGGAAATAAAGAATACAGAGCAAGATAAATATTGTAAAAAGTTTCACATGGAGAAGAAAGTCACTTTTCACACAGAATAAAAGCCTGTCCTGTGTCTCTGCCCCCTCTCTTCCTCCCAGCTACACATACATTCCTCATTGAGTAGTAATCTTTATTTCCTCTAGGGAAATAAAGTAAAAGTGTTTGAATTTTTCGGACTGCTCAGTAATTACATGAAATTTGTTTGGTAGTAGAAAACAAAGCACTTTCTTCTTGATGTAAGGCAAGGCAATAACACAAAGAAGAAAGAGTCAATAAAGAGCTGGTCTTCTGAATTTATTTACACCAAATATTAGAAAAAACTCTCCTAAAAAAATCTGCCAATACATAGTCCAATAGCATAACTAGAACCTTAAATATTAAGGATGAGATTAAGATACAAATTAATTTACCTCTGATCAAAGTGTAATGACATGAAGAAGCAGTACCAAAGCACACACCACTTCCCAGTCTCTTACTGCCATTTGTAACACACTACTGGTATGGGCTGCATGATTTAGGAAGGCAGGCAGCACTGTGATCATTCCAGATTCACCCAAGAGCAGACACAGCAGAGTACGGCTAGCAGACAGCTCCAGCAAGTGTGTGAAGCTAGGGGTTAAAATGTCTGCCTTTGCGGGGACAAGCCACGCAGATTGTGTTAGACAACATGCAAAGATTATTTCATCCTGTGCACATCAGTGTGCTGGGAGCTTAAAACATAGTGAGCTTCCAGTACTCACTATAGTGTAGGTGTAAGGCTTGTTTGGAAATCGTGGACAGTAAATGACTTAGTAAGAAGATGGAATCTAAGGAACCTGGCTGGGTTTACCTGCTTTGCTAGCTGATCAGAAATCTGTAAATGGAACTGCTTGTCATGTCTAGATATGCCATGATAGACTGGTACTGCTCTCAAGTATAGAGAAGTCCAACTTCCTGGGTAAACAGAATAGAAGAAATAAGCATGAAAAATAAAATTAACATATTTACAGTTAGAGTACACATGAAAGGACTAGTAATGAGCATTTATGGATGAAGAGAGCAGAGTGTGCTGGAACAAATGTTATCCATGATTCTCACGTGGTAAAACTACAGTAAATAACTCAGGACAGCCTAAGCCCCTAGTTGTGACCATGCAGCGCTTCAACAGCTCTGTCACACCTTTGACCGTAGAAAGGAGGTTAGTAAAAGATGATCAGATACCTTAAAGGAAAAAGAAATATTTGAAGTTACTTCCAGCTGCTTCTCTGACAGGTAGCAATCACCAGTTCTTTTAGGCCAAATCATTACTACTAAATTCAGTGACAGCTGGTAAAAGAGTAAGCTTGGAGCTAACTAGGGAGAGCAGTCTACAAATGAAGCAGTATGTTTGCATCTTGTTTATTACCAGCAATGGGCACGTGGACTGCCAGATGCCAGCAATAACACACAGATGCTAAAAGTGAAATCTCATCTCCATTTACTCCCTTGAGAATCTGAAGAAATCAGTTGTATTCACAAAACATAGTGACAAACATTCTTTAACAAAAAAAAACAAACAAACAAACTAAGAACAGGCTCCAAAGGATTTACTACAGTAGATGACAGAGTCTGTTATAACATGTATTGTCAAAAGAATTAATAAAAACAAAGAAAGAACTAGAGCTGCATACTAGACAGCAAGCCCCTTAAGACAAACACATCATGTCACTGGGAAATGAAACTCTAATAATGTGAAATTTGTATTACTCACACAGAAAGCAGTTTGTTTAACACAGCTGTTGCTCCAGACGTGGACTTTGGCTGGCTTTTGCTACATCGTTGTGCCTTATCAGAAAACCTCTATCGCATCTAAAACTATGATGCCCTTTGTGTTGGGAAACTGACTCTCCAGTGCAAATACCTGCCTTTATCCTCCACTCACCTGTTGCCAAACAAACATTCTCCCCTGCAGAAAAGTGCTTTAAGATTTACTGTATTACAGGAAAATAAGTACAAGGTTCCTATTTTCACAGCTGTATTCCTTTTCATTTCCTCTCAACTCTACACTTTACCCCTTGATTTCTACCTTTCTGATTTCTTCAGATTATGTATTGTAAGCATCAACTGCCACCAGAAATAGGAGAGGAAAGCTTGCTTTTCTCCCCATGTTTTAAAACTCAGTTAGATGTTTCCCTAGTGGCAGAACACATATTCAGTGTCTCAAGAGATACAAAACAAATAGGAAAATAAAAGATTTAGGAACCAACACCTGACGAAGTTACATATTATCTCATAATCCAGTGTCCCTATTTTCAGACACAGATGCAGTGTAATTCATTTGCTGCCATACAGATATAATTCTAAACATTTACTATCTGCAGTGGCAAGATTAATATAACAAGCTTGCTGACAGTGTACTATAGAGTGTCAAAAAGGAAGGAAACACTGCAACTATTCTCTCACAGTGTAGACATCTCATATATGAGTTATCAACATGAAACTTCAACAGAATACATCATAATATCATTATACCTGTCAAATACAACACAGAGAAAAAATGGATACTACAAGCAATTTGTTGAACCCTAATTTATCTTGTTTTATTACAAGTGTACCAAGTGTAGGAATTGCTGTTCTTCTAGGTGGATCTTTTCCATCTTTTTCTCTTGCATTTCTTGCCTTTGTGAACTTAGCGAGTTGTCCATCATATTCCTTGTCTGCATTCCTAATTTTTAATCCAGTACAAAACTGCAGCTAATGCTGTTGTGAGTGAAACTGAGGTGTCACTATTATTACAGAATTTCTCCTCAGCTGTACCTACAGAGATCAACTGGGAATCCAAAAGGGAGATTACTCTAAGACAATAAAAACAAGTAACATATAAATGTATGCTAAAATGGATACAACAGCATTATCTTGAATCTACAAACTGACTGAAACAAAAACAGTAAGAAAAATGGAATTCGTCATGAAGGATTCTACTATCAAGACAGCTAGATTAAAATTAAGCTGTTCAAGTTTTCCACTACTGTTTAAAGATGTGAGAGATGTTTTGTAGTCACAGATGCAAGAAAAACATTTAAGTTACTACACAGACAACACACCCACCCACACCACTTCATTTGAATTAGATTAATTAATATGTGGATTCTGCTTTGTGTTATGGAATCCAGTAACTGTGTCTCAAGGACGTTAGAGCATAAAAGTAAAAGCTTTTCAAAGTGATATTTATGTGCACATTGGCTATTAAACTATGACCAGGTACTATAAATCCCTTAGCTGAAAGAATAATACTTCTTATTGATTATACTTTGATTACACAAGATAAGACAAGTAGGAATAATAAATCACCTTAATAGATTATTTGTGTACATCCAGCAAATGAGACTAAACGCATGTTTTGCATGTTTCACGTATTTGATGATGAATCTGATTTCTACAGAACTGATTTCTACATGTTTTTGTATGTATAATCTGTTAATGAACTGTAGCATAGTAATGGAAGAAGCATTTTCAGTCATTTCAAATCATCAGTCATCTGTCTCAAACAAACACACAGGAAGGCAGCGCTGGGAATTACTGACATATAAATCATCTTATCACTGGTCCAAAAAGAGAGTACTACACTAACATGATCAAATGGCTGCAAGAAATTACTACAGAAGTAGTAGAAATAGATATACCTGGAAAATTACCTGTACCTACTTGAAATTGTGCATACAACAGCTATTCTTTGGAATTAAACTCTTAAATTACTGTGACTCTATGATTTAGCTGGATTATTGGAGCTATTTGGATGTATCTGTCACTTGCTTCTAAGAGTAGCATAACTGGATTCTCCAGTTTTGAAAATTATGTCAAGATACTCTGGATTTACATTTTTTTTTTTCTACCAACGCAGTCACTTAGGCACTTCTCATTCTGCTATGAGTAATGGATTGTGCAAATCCAGGGAAGTTGACATGAGAATTCCTCTTTTCTCCTAAACTCTACTCTCATTATTCCTGGAGCTAAAAATTTGCAACCAACATTCAAAGGTAAAATTCAGAACTTGGGTGAAGTGTAACAGCATATAACACAGGAATCCTAAATCTAAGAAATTTGATGTTATCCTCCCCTGTTCTTCCCAAATTGGCCTCTCATCCATTAATGCCAGTTCTAATAATGTTTTCTTTCCTACATTTGTCAGAAAGAAAAAGAAAAGAAAAGAGTAACAACCATCCCCTGCTTGACAATGAATAGCTATATTCTATGGCAGAGGAAGATTAAGGTATATGTGGATAGCAACCCGGAAAAATCAAGTCAATTGTAAGCTAAATCATATCAGTTCTTAATGGTAACCTGGACCTCTCAAGACTAAAACTTTTGGTAGAAATGCCACTTTATAAAGGCACTGAAAACGTAGACTTGAAAACAAATCAAAGCATGAAACAAGAAAACCATACTGGCAAACTGAGATCTTCAATGTTTAAAAAGAACAGCATGTTAAATAATTTTTAACCAGTAAAAATCAATTTCATTCCTAGACGAAAGTGAAGATTGAAACTTCACATGTCCTGAATCATTGAAATTCAAGGCAAGTGTGATAGAGCATTGGTAAAAGTTATTAGACAGTCACAAGGAAGAGCCTGCAATCCCCAGAATAACAATTAATTTAAACTGATATAGAAAATATAAGGAAAGATTAGATGTGGTTGAAATTTTTCCAGTAGAACTAATTTATGTTTTCAGTAAAATGAATCCCGGTTCACGATCAGTAAACCTTCAGTTAAAATTCTCCACCTTTCAAATGAAACATAATGTTAATGTAAATCTTCAGCAAGAAATGCAGCCATTTACTATAGTTTGTAATAAAGAGCTGTAAAGCTTTGAAAGGTGGTCAGTTCAAAATTTGTGATAAAGACGTTAAAATTTGGCAGAAGTACAGAAGTGGACAAAACAAGTTTATTTAAGAGGTCTGAGCTGCATTCTGTGCAATACGTGATGGGAAGACAGTACTGTAATTTTTCATCTTGACAGTAGAGTCGATGTGTTGGAAAAAACTTTTGTCAAGTGATCCCTTGAAGAGGTGGACTCATGCCTTACACTGCAAGGGCCAGAACTGTGTAGGCACAGGTGTGGAGGAGAGTCCCCATCTTGTATCCAAGTGCTGCATATTTTGGTTACAGCTCACTATACATCCATGCACTGAACCACCATTCATTCACATAGAAACAATGCACTGTAAAATGCAATGCAAGAATTCAAAGCTATTGTCCCTCTGGATGTCAGCCAACAAATACTCATTATGTATCAAGGCTGACAGGCAAAGCTTTGCAACATTCTAGATAATTATCTGGACCTTCCCCTCAACAAATCAAATAAATAATGACTCCCTACTTATGTTGCAGTCCTCCTCTCCCATTTATTTTCTCTTCATTTGACAACAGAAAAAAATTCTGATGGTTTGCTTTTTTTTTTGTCTCACTACGGAAAAGAGTAATAAAAAAAATAAAATACACAAGCATACTAGCAGATGACAGCTTGCGCTGAACTGTAAATTATTTGAGAAAAGAATTATTTCTTACAGGTGTCCTAAAAGCACTTGACATAGAGTTAGTATTTTGAAAGCTGGCAAGCAATGTTTGCGAGTAATGATAATAAAGCATTTTCCCCTATAACTTGTATTTTATACATATATATATATATGTATATACACGCACACTTTTTCCAAGGGATGACATTACTTACTGAATAGATTTTCTTCCCTCTCTACTTATGCCATTTGCCTAAAACACCACAACAATGAATTAACAAACATCATGCTGTCACTTCTGCTATAGGAAGTCAGTGCTGAAAGTACTCTTCTGTTGTGCTGCAGCCTTCTGGATAGACAAATCCTGAGGAAATTGTGCCTCTTTTCAACTTCTACATGTCTGAATAACTCTAATAGGTCTGCTATTGGGAAAACAAGAGAAACTGGAATTTCTAGTAAAAGACTGCTCATTGACCCCACCTCCTAATCCTGCACATTTAATTTAGAGAAGTACTCATATATCAGCATTCTGTGACATTCAGGGGAAGGACTCCTTGTTCGGGTCAGGCTCTTCAAATGACTCTGTGCTCTTGAGAAGCCATCTGCTTCCAACAAATTCATTTGCGCAAACACTGATGTTAAAATAAGCTGGTCTACCATTTCACATTATCGCAAGTTAACTGAGAGGAAAAAGAAAGATGCCTGCAGGAAAATAGCTCGTCCCACTTCACAGCACAAGAACCAGAGTAAGACAGCAGGAGGCCGGCATAGCAGAGATTACTTGGAGGCAAAAAGCATTATAGATGGTCCTAATAAGAAGCTCTTTTGGATCGCCCACTTGCAAAACCTTTACCACACAAACACCTTCAGACTGCTCAGTTCTCACTGGTTGTTATGACAAGAGTCCTGCTGCCTGCCTCCTCACACCTACAAACCTTTCACATGTAACAGAGGTGATCACATGTCACGTGTATAAACCCAGAGAAGATCCCATAGGGATACCCTTCCTTTGCTTATGCTCACCCTTCTGCACCACAGACATCACAGAGGTTCTTGCCATCTGCACACTCCTGCCTGTCCCTAAGCAGATGTCTATCTGCACTTTCCAGAATAAACAGTGACAAATGGAAGGAGAGTGCGCTTTAACCTCTGGGATTTAGAAGATTCTCTGTACCCCAGGTAAACAGAAAAGCGGTTTGTGTGCATCTCCTCGCCCAGGAAAAGGATCTGTGCTCTAGTACACAGCAAATTACTCAGCCCTGTGGTTGAAATCTTTCAGGATGTGAGAAAGCAAAGTAGTAATGTGAGGCCTAACAGCATGAATGTGCACACACCTTTGCATTTTTGAGACCCTCCTTAGATGTCATTAAACTCAGTTAAATTGTATATCACTTGTGAGGGAAAAGAAAGGAATTGTCAAAAGCATTTCCCAGAATTTTCAGGATCACTCACTGTTGTTCAGGACCTACTACTGTTCCTTTGCTTCTCCTTTTTCCAAGTAAAGTTCGTTCCTGCCACCTCAAATCATTTGTTCAACGATTGCTGAACAGATCCATGGAGAGGAGAAGGGGAAATGAATCAGCAGCCACATGAAACAAACAGACGTTGATGGAAATACTTATGTGGGATGAAAGGGTAGAACAGGAATGTGGGCAAATGAAAAGGGAAGAAGCCGTAGAGACTGCAGGAATCTGGTCAAGATTCAGAAATAGAGCAAAACAGCAGATCCTTATTGCTGATAGAAGTTTGGGTTCAGCTATAGGAATCGTGACTTACTAACTTAGAGTTTGGAGCTGCACAAAGGTTTGAGCACAAAGTTTTGTCTTGCTTTCAACATGTGGTTGTACATGCAGGTCCATCCAATAAACAACAGTACTTGAAGTTATTAAGGAAGCAATTATAGGGTGGTTTCCTTCACATAGAGAAGTTGCTGCAGAGAAATTTCAGGTAGAAATGCATTCATTTACATTTCATAACTCACAAAAGTACTATTTTTTTTAGTATACAAGCTATAACCCAAAAGATACAGGTTTCCCCAATCAGAAATAGGAAACATCCTTCTCTTTAAACATCCTTCTCCTCTTCCAATAAAGTTCTCTGTGACATAGAAATAAATCATCCAGTTCTGCAAGCCCACCACATTCACATAATAGTGTTTTCCCAGAAAGTAGCAAGATGTTTTCTTTCCCCTATTAAGCCTATCTCTAATTAATGACCTCTTCAAAATGACTTCCAAATGGATTCTAGCTCTTGTAACTTTCATTACACTTGGCAGACTGATTTCTTGCACTGCAACTCACGAGAACCGGACTGCATTTAAAAATGAAAAATCATTGTCAGTAGATTAAGCCTCAAAGGTACATTTGATTTTCAGTCAGCTATTTGAGATCTTCATAAACATTCTACATCAAATTTTATAAAAATGAGTAAAAAGCTGCATATATATTTTTTTCTGAGGATATTAACTTAGTGAAGTATCCTTACCATGAAACACGAGATTTTCAGCATATGTTGATAATCCTACTATTTAATAAGTATTTAGCAGTACAATATTACAAGCATATTTAAGATTGATTTGAGTAACTTTTAACATAAACAGTAAGAACAGTTATTTTATATATAGTAAAATATATATTAAATATATACAATACCTATATAATAGTAATATATCTATTATGTATAGTGTAACTAATAAATACAAAATCCATTTTTAACTTCCAGCAAGGAAGACCTGCATTTTTGAAGGACTAAATCATTTCAGGCACCATGCAAAAATAATAACACAAATAAAAAAAGCAATAAAATCTGTTAACAAAATAGCCTTACAAAAGACAAGTAGTAAGTTCACTAGTCATGTGAGCAGGTAAAAAATATCAGGTGGTGATCTAAAACAAAACAACTAAGGCAACCTTTATCAGCAGATGCTGGAAAACTTTAATACCAAAGTTTATGGCAGAGATTGAGCAGGATTGAAAATATTTTACATTTTTTGCACAGTTTTTATTATTTTCAGCTGAAATCTTGAGAGATTATTAGCAATCATAGCACAAATATTAGATGTGAGGTTTCAAGAAGTGACACAAAACATTGCTTGAAGTTGAAAAGCTAGAAAATATGCTGCCTGTTGACATTGTTTTAAACAGAAATCAAATTTTAAGGAACAACTATAAAACAGGTCAAAAAACAGAAGGAATTCTGACACGATTTGTCTATTAAAGCCCCTCACAAATGTCAACAGGAAGATTTACTAGCAGCTATCCAGTTGGATTCCCATTTTTGCCAAACCAGAACCAGGTAGAATTGTGGATGATATCAAAAGGCACCAGAAGACAATATGAATAATGACAAAGCATCAACTGTGTCAACTGCAGCAGGAAACCTGCATTGAAATCAGGCAGAGAAGCCAGAAAAGATGTAAGCAAGCCATCATAAATATGCTAGGAGCAGCAGTTAATTAGAAGATAAGGAAAATGTATTAGTACAGGAAAAATAACGAGCTCATAGAATTAAGTACTTTTGACAAATAAGGATGTTGGGAAGAATACCAAAGGTTAGAGGAGAAGCAACTGCAATTTCCAGTCTTAACAATATCTAAGTTTAATATTTTAATAGAATTTGTGAACTTCCTTAGCGTAAAGTTAAAAACAAACTTCTTCTGAAAAGTTTAGGCTATTTTGCTATTCTTGACATGCACTTCATTTTTTGCTGTTATATCCCCAACTGTTCCTATTTGAAAATTAAAACAGTACATCTGAAAATACACATTATCCTCTTAAATCCTTCCCCCTCTTGTTTCAAAGACACTGGGCTTTAGTATTTACTGTGTAGGCTATAACCTTGCACAGGTGTTTTATGAAAATATACAGCTAAACACAGGATGACCTGCCAGGATTTCAGTTGTTTCTTGAGACATTTCTGTTCTGTGATCTTAGGAAACAGAGGTTTATGAGTTTATTTATGGCCTCTGGCATGCACTCAGGACAGAAACAATGATTCAACCAGATATTCCAAGTTGAATATTTGTGCTTTTATTAGTTTAACTTCTGAAACCTGCACAACTGTGGGAGCTCGCAGCAAATTTTCTGATTGCACACATATATAGACTCACACCCCCCCAACACATGAAAACTAAAGTAAAAAAGTACTTGAATGTTTTCAGCCAGTCCTAATCATGTTCCTCACGTCTCTTGTCTCTGTATTTTGCATCACTCTGTTATCCACTCTCTTGTCTGGAAGATCAATTCAACTTAAGAGAACAGGAGGTTTAGTGGGGACTGGGGAAGCCAGGACAGCCATTAGGATTGGTTTGTTTAGTTTAGAAAATCTTAAGTTTTCTGGCAGCCAGCATTACTCCACATGAACACTGTTAGGTAGGAGCAATTTATTGGCAATGTTAACACGCTGCGATGATCTGTTGGAAAGAAATACTGCAGGACATATTAATGCACATATTCGCACTGTACTTCTCCCCAGTAGCAAAACAAGTCCATAAGTCAAAGAAACCATTCTCAAGGGCTTCCCAGAATTGGTCTCCCAGTATTTACAAGAGAAATAAGAAAGAACATAGAAAGAAAGAACATCATTTGTGAAGAGCAAAAATCGAGAGGGAAGGCAATACAAAAGACGACTGAAAATGAAGGGAAATCTTTAAAGAATACATTGGTGTCGGTCTATTTTTCTTTGGAAATTAAGTTAGTAAGTAAAATCTCCAGTGCAGCATCCTCAGATGATTTAGATCACATAACACTTCATACAGAAATGATAGTACATGTGATTGCACTCTGTTCTGAGATGTTTCATGCCCTTGCAATTCCCACTTACAGTTTAGTGCAGAATAGACCTTACTACATAAAATGATAATAGTTAACAGAGCAACAAATGAAAGATTAAGAATGTGACAGGAATTAAAACAGTACCCTAGGATCGAGTTCCAATTGCTTTACAGAGACAGTGCTTTACTTATTATATAAGCTGATTTTGATGTGCTTCCTTCATGGAGGCTAACAGGAAGCCAGATACTTCTGCCTTTGCTGTGTGACATTTATGCACCTACTACATCACGACAACAAGAAAAAGGTTGATACATTTTCAGAAAACAAAGATTTTCTGGTCATGCTTGCAAGGCCCAGCTTTTTTGCTTATATGTTTTGGAAGGAGTGGGAGTTCTCTGGAAATTACTTGTTAACAAATAACTACTTTCCCCAACAAAAGTTATTACATATAATTATACTCGGCTGTCAACACCACTCAGAGTTGGCAAGAGCAAAAGGTATGTCACTAAGGGAGGAGCAAGCATTAGATATAAACAATCAGTAAGAATATAAAATAATTAAAATGAGAAAAATATTTATTTAGGGAATAAAGCAGAGCTGGACCATTTCAGCAAAGGACTCTGAAAGAAGCTTAAAATGTGTCCAAAAACCTTTGGACGTCAGTGAGATTTTGGAAGCAATATCCCCTCTGTATTCGTAGAAATTCCTAACTTATAAAGCGTTGGCTATAAATTATAATGATTTTGGTGAATTGAATGTCTTCTGCTTTGATGTTTCAGGTCAATCCAAACCACAGAATTGAAGCCAAATACGTGGCTTGGGAACCTGCAACTAACAAAAAACAGAAGACAGTTTATAAACCCCTGTAAAGAGATTAGTAAAGCCCTGTGAATTTGGCTCTAATCGCAGAGAGGAAATGGAAAGCCATGACATAAATTACACAGACCAATGGCTTTGGTTAGTAAAAGAAAAGTAACCTCTGGATGTTTCCTATGAAGGAATGCTGTTTGAAATTAAATGAAAAACTCTAATTGAAAACTCATAATAATCAAGTTACTGCAAACTTGGTCATGCCTGTGGTGTTTGGCTACACAATATTTATCTACTGACATAATGCAATTCTCAACAGTTTACTATTCTCTCAACACAGGGAACCAAAACAGAATCACATTATCATGTCCACATAATTTCCCACCAACTTTTCCAGTGCACCAATTTTCCTTCACATGGCAGCCGGCTGGCCTGAGCAGCATGCTCTGCCCAGCGCTCTCCCAACACTGAAGAGGTTGCTATTGAAACATGCTTGGGAAAATCTCACTAGTATTTCTGCTTTACCCCTCATATGAAGAAAATCTAACCTTATTTTCCTGCACCCAGCATCTCTATGCTAAACTGTTAAAAGGTAATCAAAGAAAAAAAAAAACACAACAGTTTTTACCTCCGCACTTCCTGCCTTTAATTTTTACTATGTTACAGAACACTGACATGAATATTTAACAGTGAGTACTTTTAAAAACATTTTAGAATGAAACACTGTCCATCAGAGTCCTTACTTGCAGACATTTAAATTAGAGCTCAGAAATGGATCAACCATTTGCAAAGTAAGACCACCATTTTTTTCCTTCAGCTATTACCATTTAAGAATACAAACACAAACAAAAACAACAACAAAAAAAAACACCTGAAAAAGAAACAGAACAAGAAAGCAGCCAACAAACAAAGCCCCACAAACCTCTGTCCTCAAACCTCAGAGATTCCACACTTCAGGATCAGTTGGATTAAAAAAATACAGTAAGTGCTTCACAAACACTACCTGCAATCAGATGCCCTTACTGGGCTTGAAAATATTTATTTTTTTATTACTGATCTGTTTCAGTGAGGCTTTTCAAGGTATTGACACGCACAGATCAGCATAAATCCACCATTTGCTTTGGATTTACCTCAGGACATGAAACTACCAATGCTCTGCTAAACTATCTCAGAATGCATTCAGATAACTGGCTCATGGGATTGTACCCATCCATTACACAGCTCAGTTTCTTGAATACTTCCTTCCCTAGAAAGCAGGAGTTTAAGCCACCAGGAGACTGAAAGAGTAAGGGCAGCTCTAGATAAGGCTCAGTCTTCACAATGAGATCTCAAATCACCCCACTTCAGAAATATCATCAGCCAGTTACTTCCAGATGTAGGTGCATGCCTGATTACATAATTGTAACAGCTTTGGGTTTAACCAAAATCTTTCATTTTATTGTCTGTAACAAAGAAACAAAGAACCCAGTCACTGCAGGCAGAGCTTCTGCACTACCTACAAGTTTATTTTTAAAAGTAAATAAATAAACAAAATACACATCTTGTCCGTGGCCTGATTGCTTTTTAAACTAATATACAGCTTTACAGCTGTCCGTTCAGCATCTTGCATATTTGTAAGCAGCACAGAAACGGCCTGTCAGCAAAGCACGAGCTGCACGACTCAGGGGTGGCTGAAACAATGAGAAAAGGAGAACAGGGCTTCTGTGAAAGTTTTGTTAAAAAATTCAGTTCAGCCCAGAATGAACTCCATAAAACTCTCTTGTAGAGAAAACAAATACTCCATACAATGAAGGCTGTGAAAAGCTCATTAGCTAAGCCAGGCACAGCATCAGCACTTGCAGGCATTCGCTGCTGTATCTCCAGCCTCTCTAATCACTGAGACTTCACACATTTGCACATAGGAAGCCAATTTAAATTCCACTGAGAGTTAGGCCAGGAATCAGATATCAAACTTGACTATGAAGCTATCGCGCTTTGCAGGCAGCACTTACTTTCTCAAGACTATAAACACAAGATTAATGAAGATAGCTACTACAGGTGAGTCTGGGCCCTGACCCAACAGACTGGAAGTTGCTCATATCTCTGCTTTTTCACTCAGACCATTAAGCAGGGCAGGGGACATCTTATGAGAGGCATTTTCTAATCTGAGCCTTTCAAGGTTCTTAGAGACTGCTGAACTTAATGCATTAGCTCCATCCTCAACACCAGGAAACCTTTAAATAGAAAGTTCACCGAACAGTGCACAAAATCAGTGAACACTGCAGTTCCCTGGAACAGTTCATACTCTGAAATTACATAAGTGATCTGAATTAAGTGAGAAGTACAACCCTTGGGAACAATTTCCAACAGCGGTAATGAGAGCACATTGAGTTCTTTACGTCCAGAAGCTGTCACTGTTCACAACAGTATTTAGAGCACATCTTGATGCTGACTCGCAGATGCTGGGCATATTATATCACCTCTCAGTGGTTCAGTTAAGTCAGCTAGAAAGTTCAGCATCTGGTTCCCATTTGGGAGTTTATTTATATAGAATACCTACTTATATTCTACACATGAACTGTTAAGACAAAAAGGACCCATGGCTAAACGGAGCATTAGTGCTGATACAGAAGAACACATTCTGCTATATACATAGGACCTCTGCCAAAGAAAAAAGACACAGCTGACCTGATAAGATTACTCAAGCTTTTCAGGTTAAGTATTCTGGCTTTTGAATATCTTAAGTGGGTAAACTATCCAGGACAGTCATAGTAAAGACGTATCCCATATTCCTTAAATCAATTGGAAATTTTTTTTTCAAGTTTTTGTCATGTTTGCTGAATATTTTTACTGGATAAGCATTTGAAATGCTCCGGTATTGACATTCCTGTTAAAAGGGGTAATGAGTGAGCTGACTGAAAAAAATGAATCTGAGCTATTAGCTCCAATGCTTACCAAAAGATCCCAGACATTAACAAAAAAGAACTTATCAACAGACAACACTAAATGCTCAAGTGCAAACCTCACTGGGTAGGAAGAAACATTTCCTGCTTCTCATCACTGCATGTGTAAAAACACAATTAGGTTTGCTCCGGTCCAGAGTACTCACTGCCGTCTAACAGGCTATGGAAGCAGTCAATGCACTATTATGCCTTAAATATTAAAAAGTATAACATTAAATATTACCCTTTGGCATCCTTCATTTTCCTATGCTCACAATCTCTCCTCCCCCCAAAATTCATATACAATATTCAATTTTGCTAAAAACTATTAAATTCGCAGACTAGTGCTTTATGCTGAATGAAAATTTGGAACCCCATTCTTCTGATCATGCTGCAAGAGCCTCTGTTCTTGCCTTTTTTCTTTTTTTTTTCTGAAATTGTTTCAAACTGGATACTGCAAATCGCAGCTCTCAGGTCAACCTATATTTCATTCTCTTATGTCACAGCTAAGCCCAAGAGAGTGAAAGCAGGGCTGTTAAGCTGCGCATATTTGCAACTGGAAGTGTGCTGGTTTTGACAGAGCACCTTGGAATAGACTTACAAATTCCTTCCCCTCCCATCCCCCCAGTGCTGTGATGTGATTGATATTGCAGACATCTGCCACCAGAGGGAGATGACAAAATTCCACAAATGCAAAAGGATGGGAAATGACTAAGGCAGCTAAAAACGTTTTTTCTTCCCCTTCCCCCACGCCGCCTCTATGGCTAGAAACCAACTACACTTCACAACAAAAACTATGTTCAATGTGCATGCCGTGTTTGATGAACATTTCAACTTAATTTACTATTTTTTCCTCCAATAGAGCAAGAAGAAAATGGAATAGACAATTTTCCTATTACATAATATCCAAATACTTTTTAATCACTAATGCTAATTACCTCTCTTATAAAAGCAAATTTTTGATTAAATGAGATTCTGAGAGGTTGCCTTTAATTTATGTATAGAAGTCTATGTCAGAAATTGAGCTTTTCTTTAAAAAGTTTTAAAAGATGTTAGTTAGCCAGGAATGCTCAGAGAAAGCAGAATCTATAGAAGCCCTTCTCTAAAGGGACAGTGACCAGAAGCACTGCCAGCAGCAATAATCCAGCCCCAGGTTCTTCAGGTTACTCTGAATCTGGGATACATTGAATACTGAAGACTCCACATCCACAGAAATCTCACTATTGAATCAGCAGCAGACACACACACAGTCTCAAAAGAAGAGCACTGGAATAATCTAGGATATAGTCAGATCGAATTTACAGATTTATTCCAGTTTGGCTTGTAGCACCAAAAAGGTTTGCTAAATGCTAAAGGCATTTCATTGTCTATATAAAAATCTAAATTTTGACTGCAAAAAGCAGCTACTGGGATTCTTTTTCACAGAGGTGGACTCGGAGCAATGTCCTTTCAGACCACAGCGTGCAATTTGTTTGCATTTAGTGCAAATCTCACATGCAACTTTGCTGTACCAAAGACTTTTCACATTTCTGCCTGTACAAAAATTTCATTTTGAGGAACCTATTCTGTAGATAGGTAACAAATTATCTTTCTGAAAAGGCCTGCTTATTATAGAGAAATATAATAGAGAGAAAAATCTGTTCTGATTTTAAGTTTGCCTTTCTATTCCAAGGCCTCTCCTTACCAAGCTGTAGGATTTCTTCTGAATACAATACTTTATCTTTTGTAGCCAGAGGTTATCTCTGTAAAATGCTGTCTTCTCGCATTCTGCTCTTGCCTCTCCTCCAGATTACTAATGCTCCTGGTATCTGAGGATATATTTGTCAATTGCTGGACACGAGTTAGACCTGCTGGTGCTAATGCATGGAATGGAATCCACTTAGCCCAATGGCTACTCACAGCTCTAGCAGGAAATATGCCCTGCCTCACTGTGGGGTATAGCAGAGCCCAAGGCTTCTATGAGAGCAGTGCTGTGCTTTGGGCAGAACAGCTGTGCCTTTGGGACTGGTCCACAGAGTCACCCAAAACACACAGCCCTGTTCCTGTGGCAAAAACAGAAGCAACATTGAAGGGACAGTTAAAGTCAAATAAAGATGGAGAGGCTGCTTTCCTAGCTTTGCCTAAGCTTCTGTTATCATATTTTTAATATTCAAAGCTGACTGAGAAGGATTAGTATCATCTTAGAGAGAAATTGAAAGAAGCATATAAAACTGAAGTTATACCCTGTGCAGGCTGGGTTGTACAGGTGAGCCTGCCATCATAATCAGAAAAAACTGCTTAGAGCTGTACCTGAAAACTGCTAGCTTTAAAAGAATTAGATGAACTTCTCCCCAACCAGCACTTTTTTAGGTACTTCCTTCGAAGTAGATAATTGACTTGTAACATATGGATGTCATAGATATTTCTGGCATTTATTGCAACTTGAGGCACAATGTAAGACTCAAGTGCTTGTTAGGCAAGGTGAAATGCTGGACAATGAGATGCTTTGATTAGCCTTGCCTGTTTCTATACTATGCAGCATTGGGCACAGTCAGAGGCAAGTTATCAGACTGAAGGGTTCATTCATGCACTCTGGTTTTCAACTGTTATCTTTTTAACAACAAATCCAGATTTTAACAGAATCATTTTTTTTAATTGGTACAATTAGCTCCGTAAAGGTTTTTCCCCCTACCCTAGTAAAATTGTAATGAAGATCATTGGTGCTACTGTTTCCTGTGCAGTATCAGCAATAAAAAGAGAGAAAGATGAAATGGATGTCTTACACCCCATGAAACAGCATAACAAAAAAAGCTCATTCTTTTTTCAGTACCTCTTTCACTCCCAAAATATTTCAATATTTCCAAAATATTACTCAAGGGAAGCAAACCAAAGACTTTCTGCTTATGATATTAACCAAAAATTCTCAGTCAATGAAGTTTTTATTTGAATATTGAAAGTAAAAAAGGATGCCATATGCTACAATAATGTGCTATCTAGACCTCTGAACCTATTTTGGATTCACCAGAACTAAGTCCTCATTTTAACTGTGGAATTCCAATTGATTGAGGGCTAGGGTTTTTTTTCTCTTAAGACTTGCATAAAAATCTCCAGTTGTAAGGAACATTTCTAATGTTCCCAATGTTCCCAGCTATTCGAATGAACACTACCAACACACACATGACGTTTCTGATAGACCTGTTGTGAAAGTTTGTGTTCTAGAAATATTTGGGAAAAGAAACAAAAACAACAACAACAACAAAACGCCTATGTCCACCCAAACAAGAAGAAACAAACAACAAAAGCGCCAAGATCTCCAGAGGACTATTTCACACAAACTGAGTCATCTTTTTGCCTATGCTTTAGAGCCCCTAGGAAAATCACTTACAGTTTTTCTTTCAATAGAACACTGTTTTTTAAGTATGTATATTACACAATAGCTTATCATTTACCTAATTCTTTTTCATTGGAAGAGAAGGAATTTGATTTCAGTGGAAGCAGAATTTAATCTCAGCAGCTTTATTTTCCTCCCTAGAATCAAATAGTTGCTTCAGTAAAGAAAAATGGAAAAAAAATATATTAAAAAATATTGAAAAAAAAACACGAAGTTAATTCCTCTGCCATTACAAACTTTGTTTACTGGAATAGCATAACAGGATGAACAGTACTCAGACAAGCAGGGAGCGGAAGGAGGACTGTAGTGCTAAACAAGCAGGTCTTGCTGAGTCCCTTTGCTTGCTGGGCTCCAGCAGGAGCAGCAGCATGGCCCAAAGCAACAGAACTTCTCACCGACCCCATTCTTTCTACCTCCCATCTGACCCAAGATACCTCAGCCCCAGCTTTCCAACAGAGGCAATTAAGAGCAAAGGTTGCCCTCCTGCTCCAGGGCTACATATCTAATTAAACACTATTCACCATCAGGAGACAGAGGATTCCAAAAATACCCACTATTACGCACAATGACCACTAACAGAATACCGCTTGCTAACTATCAGTGTGCTAATCATTACTTTACTGGTGCATATTTTCCTGTATAAAATAAAATTATGGGAACTGAAATTAGAGGTGGAATATGATTAAACTTTTAAATAAATCTATGGTGATTCAGTTCAAGCGAAGACGACAACCTGTTAATAATTTGTAATCATATGCTGGAGATTGGGAATAAACTGTAAGTCTATGAATAACTTTACAGCAACTGAGAAGAAAAGTTTGCTAGCTTTAATCCATAGCCAAGACTATTGTTAGACACAACCTGACTTTTGACCTTCTGACTTTGAAACCTACCTTCTTATTAGAAATATTAACAGTTATTTTAATAAACTGACATTGCAATTGGAAATGTTAAAACAAAGTATCTATGGCTGCCATAACTGAATGGCTTTTCAAACAATTCAAATATTCATTTAAAAAAGTGAACGGAACTTTGGCTATTTATAACATCAACTAATTATTCAGCACATCACATTTGGTTAACTACTAATTGTTCATTTTCAAAAGCTAACTTTGAATTAATTATTGGAATTCTCAGTCAACTGCATCTGTCACATCAGCCATCACATTAAAAATTACACAGCGAGAGGAATGGGACTATCAGTGGATGCAGCAGATGCAGTTTGGACACCTCTCCCTTTACAGCATTAGGCAGAGGCAGTGTAAGTCAAAAGCTCTGAAACTAGGACCATGTAGTTTGAAATAGCTCAGCTGCATCTGTCAACCTCTTAAGTGCTAGCCCATGTGAAACAATTTCTCACTGTAAAACACGATTATCATCTGCGGAACAAGATGATGTCATTTAAACAAAAGACTTTGAAACAAGTATGATAAAGTAAACAGCTATTTGTCACAGAAAGGCTGAGCATGGAAAAGACCTCAAAGATCATCTAGCTCCACTCCCCCCCCCCTTTGTCATGGTAAGGGTGGCCAAACACAAGAACACAAGATCAGGTATTTATTGTTATAAAGTTACCAACAGATGCAGGAATTCCTGCCACTATAACTGCTTCATTTTTTTTCTGCTATTATTTTTTTTCTGGGAAATTGCATGGTTTTGGATAGAAACAGTTTGTACGCTTAGATTCATTGTAATAAGATTACAAAATCAGAACTTAATGACATAATGAGAGAGAATTCATTTAAATGAAGAAATGAAATATTTAGTAACACTTGGCAATCTATCTTAAAATACACTTTCAAAAGTGTAGCAGAACTATAAAATCAAAATATTTCAGTTAAGCCTATGTATGGTTGTAAGTTTCTTGTTTGTTAATTTCTGCCTATTTTCTGTCCCACTTCAGGATGAGGAAATGTCACCTTGTGAAGCTAATCCAGCTAGATCCAAAGTAACCTTTAGATGATAAGCACTGCTCAAATGCTCCTCCTTTATTCGAGGAGAGAAAAATGGAAAGAAAAAGTGTTTTGGCAAGGTGAGCTGCTGAAACAGCTTGAGGCAGTGGCGGCTGTTCAACAGAACACAGCCGTATTCATTTCTGCTCCCTGCCAAGGATACAGAAAAAAAATAAAGGAAGCTAACAGGACACAACAAATTAGTAGATGGAAACAAACAGATCATAGTCCTCTAAAAATTCTTCACCCTTCCTTAACAATGTTTTTTTAAATTAAATACACAGAACACAAATGAGCAAGACCATAAGTAGCATCATCACACTGACAGACAGCAGTGTGTGGAGTGAGGAGATGAGAATCTGGGTTAGTTATTCTCAGTATCCAAAACGGAAGAAATATAAAATTATAAATATTGAGCTGACTTGAGTAAGTTTATTTATACATGTTTAATTATTCAAGTTACTATTTAATACGCACACAAAAAATGTAACTTTTCCAAAAGGTATTTGCAAAAGAAAACATCTCCTTCCCATGGCATAACAGTGAAAGAACTTGAAAAGGTTCAGTGCTATAATATGTTGTATATGTAGCCCATATCTTAAAGTGATATATAGTTTTGCTTCCAGCTGAAAGTCTTCAGATTTTTATGGTAAAGATTTAATATTGGTGGCAGTTCCAACAGTGATGCGGGAAACTATTTCAGATGAATGTAATGAACTGGAGACCCTAAACAGATAATAGAATTTGAGAACCTTATTATAAGACAAACTATCTTTCAAAAGCTTAAACCCATATAGTACACAGCTTCACAGACATTAGGAACGTGTATATCCTTGTAATAAAACTTTTGCTATAAGACAGCTTGTCATGTAACTTAGTCTCTGCCTCCAAAATTTAGCTCAATGCAGAATCTGAGAAGTGCGGACTATCATAGCATTGCACTGCAACAGAACAACACAGGAGGGAAACTCAATGCCATCTTATATGTTAAAATAGGCCATCTTAGTAGACCACCCAGGGTTCCAAGTCAGTCAGCAATTTTGATACCTGCCAGTCAAAATCAAAAGTGGGGTAACTACTGTATAAAACATCTAGTATAAATCTGCCTATACAACAAACTTTAAGCAAACACTAGACAGCTACCGGGAATCTGATGGCAGAAAGAAACCTGATATTTGAAAAGCAACAACTGA
Source organism: Lagopus leucura (assembly GCF_019238085.1). Lineage (NCBI taxonomy): Eukaryota > Metazoa > Chordata > Aves > Galliformes > Phasianidae > Lagopus > Lagopus leucura. Next base: position 5,543,280 of record NW_024962278.1, on the reverse strand, counting down.
ATCATAGGTGAAAGAAAGCAGAAATGGAAGGAAAAGAACGGAATTTTCAGATCAGTGCTTCATTACAGATATTTTAGCCTCACATCAACATAAAGATCAAATCTAGCCACCAGTGTAATTTGTAACCATAAAAACTCTGAAAAAAATGTTATCACATTGTCCTGGTTAAAGCTCAGCTCTGAATCTTCCTACAGTTTGAAAACTAACTAAGAGAACATTATAGTTTCCTGCTCTATTTATCTTTTCAGATTTTAATGAGCTTTGATGCACACAAAAGTACACATATGTTGTTTTGTAACACCAACAGCAATAACTACAAATACAACGTTTTGTCAATACAACAATTTAAATCATTGCATAAATATAGTCTAATTGTTGGATCTCATTTAACTTCCACTTCTATTGAAAGAACTGCCATGCCTCCCTGAAGGAGGCAATTTACACCAATTTATACTGAAGGCTGCTAAGAAAACTTCATTTCTCTAACAGATTTACCAGCATGCCAGAGTAAAATACAATATTTTCATTCTGCAAACGTAGAACACAAAGAATAATTTCGTCTGAGAAAAAATTCGCTAGGACATTCCAAGAATGTCTAGCTTGAAATGATTTAATTTGTGCCCAAATGAGCAGAGAGCAAATAACATTCCATCCAATATTTTTAAAACGGGATTTAAAGAAAGTAGAGTGCTATTGTACGTTTACTTTAATGAAAAAACCACCACAACCAACAAAAACTCAAAGCAACAAAAACCTCACCACACACACACACAAATCAATCCCCAAAACATTGCCCACAAAATATTCAGAGTAAATGTAAGTTATCCAACGACATTCAAGTTCCTTTTTCATTTTTACCAGTTCTCCTTGAAAAGCATCACCAGTGGCAACAAAAGTGTCCTATCTCCCCAAAACCAAGAACTATTTTTATTCAACTACTTCTGCTAATAAATCATATTAGTATAGGCCGAGATGAAGATTTTATTAAAGTCTGAAGAGGAAGCAGGTGCTATTATCTAGTTCTGCTATGAGTTTCTTTGAACAAAGAGCTCAAGTAGATCTCGCAAACTAATCCTAACGTTCTCTGCAACATTAAAAAAGAAGGTACATCCATTTTAGAGAAAGAGGAAAGAAACTAGGAGTAACAACTTGTTTAGAACATAACCCATAGATTTCCATCCAGTTAAGGATGCCCAGCAGCCTAGTTGTGTTTTTTTGTTTGTTTGTTTTAATATTCTCTTTTACTCATGACCGCTTTGAGGACCTCAGAAAATGCTGACGTTACCATAGGATGAGTGAAAAAAGGTGTAGGAGGAAATCAGAGGTAGTGACACACTGATCAACAGGAAGAACAGAGGCAAGAGCTCCATCAATGTACAATACTGTATATGCATATACGTGATATTCATCTTCTGAATAGGGCTGCTGAATCAATGCAGCATGGAGAGTGGTGTGGACTGTGTGTGAGATCATGTCATCAGAGCAAGTTCTCTTTGAAAGACACAGCTGTCTCGTGAAGGTTAAAAATTTGAAAGAACAGGGTTGTTATTTTTGGAGTGGCTTTCAGCATGCAGGCATACTTCTAAGCATGACATCATTTGGAATATCTCTCTCAAATGGGACGGCACAATTCTTGTATTTTCCATCATGTACCAGTTAAATTGCAGGAAAATAGAACCATTTTTGGGAATTGAAAACATGAGCAATGTGGATTTTGAAATCCACTAAAATTTAGATACAAAAGAAAATATCTGTGCTTAGATACCTTGAAAGAGCAATTAAAAATTTAATTCCTCAAAAGCAGACTTCACAGAATGTCTTAACACAGGATTTTTAAATTCCAATATTACCTTAGTAAGTTTTCCTACTAATTACTAACATTAATAAGTGCAAAAGAAAAAAAACAATCTTTTCACTTCATAGCAAACTAAGCATCATTTAAAATGAAGAGATTTGTAGATATCCTTCCTACAAGATCAAACTCAAAAATTCATTGGAATACGCTTGGCTGTCTTTCAATACTTAAGTTTTCTTTTTTTTTTTTTTTTTTTTTTTTTCCATATAGCTGCTTAAAATCAATTAAACAAGTTCTACAAAACCAGTTCTTGAGATAACAATGCATCAGTGATTGGTTGAGGTTGGATACAAGATCACTATTGAGAGTGTTCCCTTCCTAAGTCTTACAGGTCTTGGGCATTGCAAAGGTCAAAGAGAAACGAAAACCGTACTGAAGATCCATCCCTGGGAGTACAAGAGGTACAGGTCACACACTTCAAAAAGCTTGTCCCTTAGTCCCTTTGTGTTTGTATTTTCCATTGACTTTGCTACTTCATACACACGCTGTCTGTATGTATAGAAAGACAAATAGCAGTTTGGCTGTGGCTTCATCTGGGATGGAAATAAATGGGATCTCTCACACTACTGAGTTGCTGGCAACAAAGCCTTCACAGTCAAAGACCTGACTTTTTATACACCAAACATTGATATAAATGTAGGCACTAAAATATGTTAAGAAATCATTCATCCATTAAATAATGCATCAGAAATACACTACCAAGTAACCCAAAGATATATTGAGAGGCTTTTTATTTTTAAGAGCATGCATGATGAATGTCTCAATTACATTAGAACAGCAACTATTAATCATTTTATTGTATGCAATGACTACTGATACAATGAGGGAATGGGAAAAAGGACCAATCTCAAAGCTAGTGTTAGTCAAAGGTTATACATTTCAAGGGAGATAGTGAAGAGAAAGCACCATTTTCTTGGAATTTTTTGAGGTCAGATATTCCTGGCTAAATTTATCCCAAGAGTAAGTGTTCTTTCCACTGGCAGTGCACCAGAATTTAATGTGGCCTATAGGATCCAGTGAAGTAAATAAGAGTATTTCAACATGACTTAGATAGGTCATTTTAAAAACACATCATCTTATATGTACAGCGGAGAACTTCATCTTCACATCAATTACACTGAAGTTATTGCTAGAGCAGATTTATTTGCTTGTTTTGTTTTTGTTTTTCTTCTTCTTTCAAAGCCTTCCAAAAATTAATTTCACCCATGGAAGAATCAAAGCACAAAACTCTAATGTGAGACAAACCTGGAGAAGTTTATCCCTCTAAAACTGCTCAGTCATAAGGTCTTTGCATTCATGCAGCCTTAAGTGTGAAATCATTTCACAAAATCAGTTTAGGACTTCACTTTTAATGAATCAAACAGAACATCAGCAGAATATGCATCTTAAAGGCCCGGCCTACAATGTTTTACAGATCATTGTATCCTTTCCACACCATTATATTCAAAATAAGAAATAGATTATTAATTTCTATAAAATTAAATAGACTATCTGGCAGAGAGTTCATGGTCAGGGTGGAAAATAGACAAAACCTGATACCGTTAGTCAGTATAAAAGAAACCTGTCATATTTTCTGAATTAGATGAAAGGATCGTTAATGGCAATCTTCACAGGGTGATTACCAAGGGTGATTCAGAGATTCACAGCAAGACACTTTGCAGTATTTTGCCTTGGAAGCTGCAAAAGTGTAAAGGCCACCACTGTCCATTCTGTGATACTGTCAAGTAGCTTCTTGCCATGACTCAAAAGGTAGAAGGATATTTGTGATGAGTGATATTATTAGATATGTGCTGAGGTTGAAGCAGTTTCAATGACAAGAAATGGAATTGGTCAAAATGGGATGGATTGGTCAAAATGGAAACTGGGATTGTGGCGCCACATCCAGATAATATACATCAAAGGCAAGTATTTATGATTTTTTGAGTCTCATGTTTGTGACAAGGGCATCCCACAATCCTAATCTAGTCCTGGTCTAATGTCTAATAAACCGTGCTAAGATTAAGGAGAGATTTATCACCGGGGATAGAGCATACAGAAAATAGACACTCCCTTAATAAACTTTCAGTGCAATTCAAGCACAAAATAAGCAGGAGACAGCTCAGAGCCAAATCAGGTATGACAAATATCTGATCAAGGGAATATAGTGAATATCTATTTGAGGTATCACAGTCAACTCTCACCTAAGAGATGATCAGAATCATACCAAACAAGACAATAGTTATCAGCATGATATGAAACAAAATGATTAGTAGTATAGAAGAAATGCATAGCCTACTAGAAATAACTAAATGTGAGGAAAGAAGCGTGAACGTAAAAGCCCTGATAAAAAGGAAGTTGGACTAAGGATCCATGTCTGTTTTGTCAAATCCAATAATCTTCTACTATGCCATCAGCATCCAAAAGGCTTTAGCAAGCCAAGGAAATAAGAAATATATCAATAAGTAGTAAGATTACATAGAAAAAATGCTTGTGTTCAAATATGGAAGAATAAAGGAGTTTGCAGAGGAAAAGGAAGGCTATGTTTTAGGAGCGATTGAAAACTCCTTATTAGATTCCTTGATGTTTTTCAGCCATTTTACTTTCTCTTTCTCACCAAAAGATGCTAATACCTGCACTTCCCATAAAGTTCCTAGGATTTGTGAAAGAAAGATCACACACTATTTCATTTGGAAATGCAGCAATAAATATTCTTGAGCTACTTTTCAAGAAAGGTAAAATTCCTGGTGAACTATGACCAAGTGGTTCATTGGCGACAATGAAAGAAGTAATCAGTACAGATGTATTTCAGAGACACTGATCACTACTTCAGCAGACTGGACAGACTGCAGATGTTTCTCAGTGAAAAATACCAAGGTACGCTTCCCTGCACAGCCATCGCAAAGGAAAAGTTCACTGACTAGTAAAGTTAGGAACATCAAGATAACTGAGATTTTCTATCGCTGAAAATCCAAGTAAAGTTTTTCAATTCCAGTATGCACCTCACATCAAAACCTCCTAGCTCTGTCTTCAGAATAAAGCTAATTGTTTATGTGTATGGAAGTGAGGTTTCACTGTTCATCAATATTTGCAGCTCAAGTAAACATAAACACAGAGTATTACTGAAACAGATGAGCTGCAAAAAAGCAAGAGTACCTATGAAAACCACAGCAATTTTTTATTACCTTTTCACAATTAAATGGAGTTATAAGGAGGAATTAAGCAACAAATGGCACATTAAATGCTTGGCTATGGTATTTTTAAGCTGTGGCATTTACATCTTTCCTCTCTCTTCACATCATTTCTGCTGCTTAAAGTCTTTCCTATCCTATGGTCTTATGCATACGCTTAGTTTCTATTGGAAAACTAACTTCTTGATATAGGTGAAACAAAAAGTAGTTCTCATTGTTTCTTGGTACTCCCAGCTCATTGTCTTTGCCCCACAGTATTCTTATTGTTTTTACTGTGTTACTTCTCTAAGATAATATCTGAAAAGTAATCAGTAACTTAATATGTCCTTTATTATGTATCAGTATCTATGACGCATGAATAAAGACTTTCAGAACGAACTAAATTGTGGTGGTTATTTTTTTTTTTTTGTCATTTGTTAATTTTAGTTTATTAAAGTTAGATAAAACAGCTAAGAAGGCCAAGGTGAAATGTGCTCAGGATATCTCATTGCTTACAGCAAGTAATTTTTCTTATCAGGAGCAGTTCAGTGTACTTGCAACTCCTTGTAGGCCTGGAAGTTCATCTCCAGGGCATGCTTTTCCTGACCATTTTCAAGTTACAACTCATAAATCTGCATTTTAAAACTCATGCTTCTAATCTATGAAGAGTGAATGAATTACCTCTGCTTCTCACCAGTAAGATTATAATCTCTAATAGCAAAATTCTAGCAAGTGTACCAGATGTAACTAGCAGAATCAGGGATCTTCATTTCTCAGCCTTAAGCAGATTTTCAGGTAAGGGTTTTTGCTTCTTAATCCATTTATTCAAATCCAATTGAATTAAAAAAATGCAAAGCTAATACCAGTAAGCTGAAAGCTAGATATGTCCTGAAACCTATATAAATGTACTTTAGGTGACAAAAATGAAATTCATGAATTCTACCCATCTCTTCTCCACTCTCACCCTCTCCATTCCCACCCCACCTGCAAAAAAAAATCATTATAAAAAAAAAGCCAAACCAAACTACCATCTAATGGATATTGTTTGGAGAGATCTAAATAAAGATTCTGCAAAATAATCTCTACTCATTAAGCAGCTATGCATTATTAAGTAAGATATGCAAAGACTCCCCTTGAAGACATCCACTAGCATCACTGAAATAAATTGGAAGAGAGAAGATATCCAGCTAACATGGAGAGGTGAAGTACTAGCACAAAGAAACACATTCTCCAGTTCTAAGCCCATCACACAAGTGGAAAAGCGGACAGCTTATGTTGTAAGGTGGGGTGCTGATTCACTAACTTGTGGAGAAATCTGCAATCTGTACTTCTGTGGTTACAATGTTACAAACAACTTCAGAGCAGTCACCATTTCTGCATGACCTAAACTTGTCTGCAAATTTCCTAATGATCCCCAAAGTTCACTCAAATATCATCGGGGAACCACATAAACTGTGAAGATCTCAAGCCAAGAAGCATGCTTTGACAAGTGCTGAGTAGACTCTTGTTATATTTCTCCGCATACATAAGCAGCAGAGATTCTGTATTTCATTGGCACAGTCCCCCTAGTACACTGTGCCAAGCAGACTTACATTGCTGTATCATTAATAACTTTTCTGTAGTAAGCACTTATGCTTTTTAGCACACCTACCACGGGGACATATGGTCTACTGCATTAGTGTTACTAGGATCCAATTTCACCTACCAGGAAAATTGCTCTTTCTCCTAAATCCACAGATCAGAATTTTCCTGTCCTTTTTCCACAAACAATTGACTGAATCACCAGAAAGTACAGCTAAATATTGGTGCACACTATTCCGTGGGCATCTCCCTGCCTTGTCCTGAACTGCAGAACATTAATGCCAGCTGTTTGATGATAAATATTAGTGTCCAATTCACCTTGTTCTAACTCAACGCATAGTCACGCTTTCTAAAAATGTCCTGAAGCTTTGGGCTTGGGCCTACTGTCATAGTATGTAGTTACATGCTGGTTTATTTTTCCTCCTTTGTGTGAGAAATATTATTTCCCCTCAGTGCATTTAGAATTTCATTTCAAGGAAACAATAAGAGAATTAACCAGAAAATTAAGAGGTCATAGAAAAGAGAATTCAAAATTATGTGGGACATTTCTTCCTGAACTTCCAAAGCAATGAACAAAACGTAAAAACCCAATGAAACAAAGCTTTATGCTACTCCTACAGACAATTGCAGGCTCCTAGGAAAGAACACCCACACACACACTCCCCTATTGCTTTTTAAGTAGAAAGATTTGCAATATTAACTTACTATACTGTGTCTGGACTTCAAAATAAGCACAACGATTTTGTTTTTTAAACACCGTTTACCTTGTGCCATAAGTCTAAATGCTCACAAGCTGAGGAAGGAAATCCTGTAATACTTTTATTATATAGAAATAAAATTGCGTACATATATATGTATACGCACATGCACAACTGAAGTCTGTTTTAAAATTTGATGTTAAAGAGCCACCTTTTCATTTACTCATGCAGACACTTTCGGTTGGGTCATAGTCTCAGATGACAATTTCCTTGGACATGCGAGTCTGCCACTTACTTCGATCCATAAAAATCTTCTAATTTAAGTAATACCTTAGAAGTATTTCAAAAATAATTGAAGTTTTTGATGAAAACACCATTTCCCTTTATTAAAGCAGCCTGTTTGTATGAGTTCCAACAAAACATTACTATTAATAACAAGGTGGAATATCTGTCCATATAAAAAGAGGCATCCTGCTGTGACACACTATCTTGTTTGCCTTTCATCACTGAGAGAATTATCTATGCAGTTCCTGCTGGGGTAAAGATTTATGGTTTCTCAGACTTTGGAAACAGTTAATTAAGCAGCTACACTGAGCTGCACTAAAAGTAAGTCAGAACGCTGTAAAAAAATGTGAAGTAAACATCCATCATCAATTTTCTGGTTCCAACTGGAGCAACAAGAACAGCCTAGAAGGAGACGTATCCCTTTTCTGGGCACAGAATAACAGCTTTCAGACTCACGTCCAGGCACGTTCATAGCTAAATACTTGGACAAGCAGGGGAAGAGAGGAACAGAAGAAATTTCTTACCTACTTGGAGCCTGCGCTCAGAATGTCCTGTTTGCAGAGGAAGACTTGTCCCCCAATTAGCAGTGCAGGTGAGCTAGATTCAGAGCTGCATGTTGCCCCCACATTGTTGACTATTATTACTTGGGATCAAAGAGGGATTGGTCTGGCTGCTCACCGATAAGAGAACTCTCACTCCCCTGAGAGGCTCAGAAGTAACTGTTCAGGCTTTGATCACTTTGCAAAGTTCCCTTTCTTTATAAAGAAGTTCACGTGGCATTTGGGGGTAAGAAAGGAGGAGATAGGAAGTTTGATGTTTTAAATGAGGCCACTCCTGGAATTCCCCACTACCTGTCACAGAAGCTCGAAGAGCTCACTGCACCATCTCATCTTCAGCGTTTTTGGCCCCAGGCAATGAGAGAGAGGGAGGAGATGATTGACTGGACGGCTTGTTAAAAACCCACCAGAAGGACTGGCTGTGCTCTCCCAGATGCAAGAAAGGAATCAGTTAACATGTGGGTTGCAGCAGGAATGTTGCAATGAAAGAAGTTTTTTTTTCTTTAATATGACTACGGAATTTTCAACCCAAAACTTGGAGGCAGAAACAAATAATTTGGTGCCTACTGGCCTCCTCACATTAATGTGTTAATGCTTGCTCAGTTCAGAGCTTTGAGCAACTTACATTGTTAACTGTGACACCTACTTACTGCTGTGATGTCCAAGCAAGGTCCTGCTGTCTAGTATTAACTGACCCTTTAAAGATCTGCTGATACTATAAAGTTTGAAAATTTGGCCCCAAATTTGGCCCCGATATCCCTAAATAAATTAATAAATAGGATAATATATTGTGCTATTAGCTTACATGTGGAGAAAAGGAGAACTGCAAAGGAGAATTAGGTCTGAAAGTTGGGAAATTCTGGGACGTGCAGGAAGAATGGCAGATTTTTAAGAACTGAGAGCTTATACTAAGCCTTCTGCCACACAAGCAGTTCCAGACTAGTAGTTTTCTATAAAAACTCCTCAGTTTTCACTGTTACTCTTATTGCACACTATTCACTTTGATTTTCAGAAGCCAGAAAAAAAAAAAAAAAATCCTTTTACTCCTCTCTCTTTTCCCTCCTTCTCTCCCAGTTACTGCAATAATGGGGCTCTGGTTTTATTTTAATGCTGGCATTACACAAAAAGTCCTGTAGTGTGGGGTCAAGTATTTGCTTCCTAGGCAAAAATAAGATTCCTCAAACAATCCACAAGTCAGCACATTTGGCTTATCTGTACCTACTTCATCAATCATTTTCCGCTGTCATTAAGTTACATGAAAGGTGTGGATTCTGAGCTACTACAGTTACTGAAGGACTTCAGCGCAGGAGAGGAGATAACTTGCACTCCATTAAGCTGTGGTTCTTCTCCCTCTGGACGCCCTGTTTGCTGCATCTCAACCCCTTTCTCCTCTTTGTTGCTGACACTTGGGAGACCCTATCCCCCAGCCCCTGCCCTCTCCCATTACCAGCACTTTCTCCTCTCCAATGCAAAATGGTTCTCTACTGTTGTGAATACCTTTCTTCTCACCAGAGACATTCAGAAGATACAGCATTACAAAGACTAACGGCACGGAACCTGCTTACTAGCAAAACTGAGCTACTAGAATGGTATTTTCTACATATGCTGCTGTTTAAAACTTTGTGTATTGCTTTGTATCTGAGAATGACTGAGGGTTAGTAGGAAGCCTCTAGCACAACTGAAACACTCAAAATGTTTTTAATTTTTTTTCAGATCTGTAATTAATGCACAAGTTGCTTTAGAACATACACAAATAGGATTTTACATACATAGTCTATATAAAAATCAACCCTTTGAAAGAGCAGGTAATAGCAGGGCAAGGGGAAATGGTTTTAAGTTGAAGGGGTGAAGATTTAGGTTAGATGTCATGGGGAAATTCTTTACTATGAGAGTGGTGAGGTGCTGGCACAGGCTGCCCAGAGAGACTGTGAATGCCCAGTCCCTGGAGGTGTTCAAGGCCAGGTTGGATGGGGCCCTGGGCAGGCTGGTCCAGTATTAAATGGGGAGGTTGGTGGCCCTTTCATGGCGGGGAGGGGGGTGGTGGTGAAGGGGGTTGGATCTTCAGGATCCTTAAGGTCCCTTCCAACCTGGACCATTCTGTGAAAATTATAAATACATACACACAAAATTAATATAATAATAAATAATACTCTTTTACTAATCCAACTAGAACTACTCAAAGTCAGACAAGAGCTGCAGTGGTTTGCATATAAATCAGGAGGAATGTTTTTAATTGGTATTAAAATTTCCATAAATGCAGGTGCGTGGCCAAACCTACAGAACAAATATACAATTACACTCCCATTGCATTTCCTTCCTTCTGCCAGAATCAGGCTACTGACATATTTCACAAACTTGGCAAAACAAGGACAAATATTTACTGAGGCTATTAGTTTTGAAAATACGCCATACAAAAAAAAAAAAAAAAGTCTTTTTGGAAGCTATGGCATTTGAGAAAGATTTCCAAATAATTATTAATATCTTTTCTGATTTGCCGTGGCCTTAATTAATGTGCTTGTTTTCCTAGCAGAGAATAGCTTCTCTAGAATTTATTCCCTGCACTGTAAGAGGTGATGTTTCCTTACAACTCTCTAATAACTTCTGCTTTACGACTTCAAATGTATCTACAAACACCAATTGATCAATTTTTACAGTAACTGCATAGAAAAAAAGCTGAGCCTGCTCCACAGAACAAAACACGGTAAGCTTGGCTCCAGAGAAGAACAGCAAAACCACAATTTTTTGAAGAGGAAATCGATACAATAGCAAACAGAAGTGCAAATACGCACTTTCACTGGAATATAATAATTAGAAAAAGAGGGTTTTTTTTATTTTTTATGATCTATAGTCTTCTGTGAGCAGAATCCTAGCTTTAACTCTCATGTAAAGAAATTGCCTTCAGCTGAACACTGGCAAAAAACCAAAGTTCCTAAATTCCGCTAGCCTCTGCAAGAGATGCTTTGTAAATCTGCTGTGCAAATATGATGAGTAACACCCCAAATCCACTGCAACTCCATGGTGTATGGCCATAGTGCATTGTAGGTAATAAAGCCCAGCAGGGAAAATTGCCTCTGACAATAACACAGACAATACATTCTCACAACTTTTGTACAATCTAAACTGAGCCTTGTAATACTTGAGAGAAGAAGGATGTTACCATGGTTCTTACATTATGAACTTCCAAATTAAGCACTGCATAAATAAATCAGCTTCAATAACAACTTATCTGTTTATTCACTCTTAATGTGTGAATTCATGTGATTTGCGTTGAGTAATAAGATACTTAAGGCTGAAATTTTCAGTGAAATAATAGCTAGTTATCTACAGAAAATCAGAAATGTTTGACATGACATTGCTACAGGACTTGAACATATGCCTAAGTGTTTTGCTGGAGCAGGGCCCAAATATGAACAAAATCTTGTTAACCCTCTGATCTGTCTTGGCTGAAAGTCACTGGAGTGCCTTCAGAGCATTTACTTTGCATTCTGGCATGAGGTAAAGACTGATGCTAATTTTAGCCTTACTTCTGACTTTCCTGGGGTTTCGTAGGGTTGAGTCAAACCAAAATGCTATTTCAGGATAGGTGATCTGTAGCAGCATTCAGCTGTATTCTGATATTACATAGAAGGAAATATTTAGTGCAGAACTACTGTGCTTATGTGGTGACTGGTAATCCTATTTATAAAAAGTTAAATTGCATTAAACACATAAACCATGAATTTGTCTTAGGCTACAGATAAGAAAATGGCTTCTGGGGCAGCAGTTCAGTTCCAGTGCAAGTGGCAGAGAGAGGGACTCCTTACCCAACTAATGCCGAGCAACATCCATCTACACATTTTTGCTCTCAAAACAATTGTTCTCAAGAGAACAAGCTACGCTTTTTGTAAATTAAAGTCTAGGAGCAAAACTACAAATCAATTCTTGTTGCTAGACCTGTTTTTTATACAAGGCAAGGAATGTTCTATCTTTGTTTCCTGCCAGCAGTGGCTTTTTTCGTTGTTGTTGTTGGGTTTTTTTTGTTTGTTTTTTTGCTCTTCCTTACCCTTTACAAATCAGGGAAAAATATCGTGTAAGTTCCAAAGTTTCAACCACTGTATCTGAAACTAAAACCATGTTGCAATGGGACAGTCCTTGTTGCTCACCTGACCAGTCCTTTAATTAAAGCAGTTTTCATAAAGTGTCCTAAGTGCAGGAAAAAATTAAGGCACAAGGATTTAATTTTATATAAGTTTTTCAATGAATTGCAAATATATACAATCTGGTTTAACGCAGTGAAGGAGAGGGGTTTGTAGCAACCAACCAGGCTCCATTCTTGCATGTTCTGAATACCTCAGAGTAGTCTGATTCCCAAGAAGAAATCATCAGAATTATATTGCTTTTATTGTTTAGAAATATTCCATGAAACAGTGTAGCACAGTGTCATTTCAGAAGAACATCTAATGCCTCAGGAAGCATAGAGGTTTATCATAACATGCATCTTAACTAGTGCTTACATAAGTAAGAACTACAGGATTGTTCCTGTAAGCCTTTAAGCCAGAAAGTCTGTATTTCCTTCTGAAATACTGGCTGTGGAAGAAGGTACAGCAAAGTATCAGCACAGTTCATGCACTGGGCAGTTTTTCCCAGTACTTAGAACTAGACATCAGCATTTTATCATTAAAGAATATCTTTCCAAGAAGAAAGTAAAGTCTGGGGAGGAAAAAAAATATATATATAGATTTCTTCAGTAACTCACAGCTATTCTTCTAGATTTTTAAGATGTTAATTTCAATGTTATTACAAGAGTATAATTTCCAAACAACTTTTACATGGTTTATAAAATTTTTCACAACATCCCACACAATGGTGAGACACTGGAACAGGTTGCCCAGTGAGGCTAAGAATGTCTTTTCCCTAGAAGCATTCAAGCCATGACTTTGGGCAACCCTGTCTAGAGGGAAGTATCCCTGTCTATGGGGAGGGACTAGATGATCTTCAGGGTCCCTTCCAACCTAAACTATTCTATGATTTTGCAGTATTTCCATTAAACCCACTGGGTATCTCAGATTTTTTTTCCAAAGACAATCTGATCTGCACCTATTCATGATAACTATTGTTGCAGTGCCATTTTTGACGCCTCAATTTTATGATCACTGAAGCAAATGAGTAAAATCTCACATATATTATTGGTGCTGGAACAGACAAAGACTTTCATGCTACCTAATCCAATAGAACCAGTATAAGATTTTTTATTTTTATTTTTTAACTACTCTGAGCCTCAGTTTGTCAGATGAGAGCTGCCATGCTTAATGTAACAAAAATACATACTCCAGAATTTGTTAATCTGAATTGTACCTTTTCTACTTCAGATTTGCATTTGAACAAACTCACAGAATCTCAATGACTTACCTGCAGAATTTCTATAATTAACACTTAACCTTGTGGAATATATTTTAAAAAGAAGTGTCATTCTAGTTCCTGTTACTTCAGAGATTAAATTGCAGAACCTTGTGATTAATCATAGTTTAACTAGGAAATCATATTCTCAGGAGAAAAAAAAAAAAAAAAAAAAAAAAAAAAAGATTTTCTATGACTTTTGTGGGGCTGGAGAGTGAGAAGGAACATTGCTTATTAGTCTGAATGCTTATGGAAACAGATAAGAAAAGCACTATGAAAGAGTCAAGTTACATCACTTAATCAAATTAGTAGAAATAAAAAATATTTTGTAGTGTACACACTGCATTTAATTTCATGCAGTGGAATCATACATTTACACATAAAGATGAGACATAAGCAAGCTAGAGGGAGCACTTTATCTCTACTGTTGAACAGATGAAGATAAACTCCTGAAAGACCTGCATGTACTCAACTAAGTAATCCAAACTAACTTCAGAAAAGTGAGTCTCTTAGGTCAGGACTCTCTGCCCTCTGCCAATTGGGGTTACCTAACAAAGATCCCCTGCAATGCAGTACCTTTCTAGAATGAGCACAAAAAGACTCAGTGTAAATGCCCTTCATAGGACCCTGGCCAGTACAGTATGCCATAGATCTTGGTCAGGGCAATATTTTCTGCACTCCCTGCTGCCACAGCTAGATTGATGCTAATAGCTGAGCTGCCATGCTATGCCACTCTGGGATCTGCCGTGTACATCTGTGTATTGCAAATCTTTTTACCTCAAACTGCTTTGTAACAAAACAATCCTTTGAAACCATGTCTATCTTACCCTGTCTCTCCCTCCTCATTGCTCTCAAGTCCGAGACACCTGGATCAAGGATATTCAGAAGTAACAACTCTATTTTGACATTGGTTTTTGTAATAAATTATAATAAGACATTGCTAATTAATATTTCCTTATGACACTTCTGGAACTGAATTTACCAGACTCAAAGGTTAATTTTCTCATCAAAATTAATGCAGTATTTCACCCCAAAAAGAGAAGTTAAAGTCCTTTTTGACTCCATTTGCAATTTTCTTCTCCAGTACCCAAATACACACTGGAAATTCAACACCACCACCACTAAGCACTCTTGTGAAGTAGTGACAAATAAGATCTGCAATGGAAATGGCAGGGAAAATTAAACAGACAGAATGTAATTACTTGCATTGGAATCTGGCCAAGATGTTCAAATTAGCAACAGGACAATGAGAAAAACATCTTGTAACAAAAATCTGAAACCAAATAACACTTGGAATGCTGTTTTTGCCAGGCAGATGCAATCTCAGAAACCGGAGGATGGTAGCAGCAGCCAGAAAGCTAAACAAGACTGTGATCATAACATCAGGTGGGTTGCAAGAGCACGTTCAGGATATACTTGAAGATTGTGGCAGACCACATCAAAGCATCCCTCAGGAGCAAAGCAGAAAAAAGCTTCTAGGCAAAAGAATTGGAACTCACTGGAACATGGCTGATGGACTTTGCTCCAAGAAACACAGGAAAAGAACTAAGCAAAAATTATCAAGTTCATGACAATTTGAGCAAAGGTTGTGTGTGCATATGCATGTTAAGTTCTATGTATTCCGGGGGAGAATCAACAGTCACAGAAATTTGCTAGTTGTGTTGGCACATATCCTCTTACTGAAACTCATGAGCACTATTGAAATAGCAGTTTACTTTCCTCCGCCCACCCCCAACATTAGCATTGCTGACCATAGCTTGGAGACCTTAAAGTATGCATAATATTTCACAGAGGTGGATCCTGCTAAAGGGGAATAGAAGCACAGCCTACAATAGAAGTCTTCAAATCAGAAGTGGGTGATTTTGAGAGCTCTGGAAAATTCTTAGAGCCATAAGAAAGGGGAAGAAGAGAGGAAAGAACACAGGCTATTTGAAAAGAGAGAAAATTGTCAAGCACTTGCAGCAGGAATCACAGTTGGCAGTTCTAAACAATCTCAATTGTCATTATTTCTGTGAATTCTGGGGGGTGGGGGATGTTGAGGAACTCTATATTACACAGTGTACATTCACTCCAGCTGTTACAAACTTGATTTTGGATGTTAACAGGTCATTTCTTCAATCTGTAGAGAAGCCAACCTCAGAATAAGCAGTTACAAAACATGCTCTGCTGCTTCTCAAAGTAAGGAAAGTGCAGCAAAACTTTGAAGGGGCTTTGAATATCAGAAAAAAAAAGTGAAGTTCATAATATTTCTGAGTTACGAGAACATAAAGAAGTACAGAGGACCATAACAAAATATGCTTAAAAATAATCTCAAGGAATAGCACTGCTCAGAAATTAAAGGTAGCATGAAAACCACCAGTAAACTATGCAAAACAAACAAACAAACGAACAAACAAACTCTGTGAGCATTTTCCTGATTTGGGGACAAGGAAAGGATTTTGTCATCCAGATAAGACAGCCTGGTTATACCCATAAGAAATAACATATTCCTTATGAGGTACATGAAGAGTACAGATAACCCAGCAAATTGGTTTCAAGTGATTACAGTCCATATGTTTTCCTAATGCCTGGTCATATACCATATCATTGCTGTTACAGAGCCAACTGAACCCTTTATATCCCTGACTGAGGGCCAAAAACTGCAGCCAGATTCCCTTTGCAAATGGATTGTACTGGGCAAGAGCACCACAAGGTACAGAGCAAGGCAGACAGTCTCCATGAACAGGAAAGCAAGAGCTGCCTGCCAGCTACCTAATTGTGGAGTTGGTGTCTGCTGGGAAGCCAGCTGCCTTCGCAGCCTTCCAGATGGAAGTGAGAATGTAAAAGAAAGCAGACTATGAAAGGTACTTGGAAATCAAATAAACACCACATACACTACAATTGTGACCTGCTTTGACTGGCCCTCTTTTATGAAAAGCACTTCATGGATTTTCTATTTCTGCACATGGTGAAATAAATTGAGAGTATGCAAGAAGGTGATGACACAGGAACTAAATAATCTCTTACATTTGGAGCAGCTGTCTTCAGTATCCAAGTATACAAGCCCATTTAGCAGCTCCAAGTGAAGACTTCAGAGGTTCCTTTTCATTTATCACAGTTTAGAGCTGTACATGGATCTTGCCTAAAACCTTCAGTTTGCAATCTGTAAAAAATAGGCTATATTTCTTTTACTACTTCCATTCAAGGCAGTAATGATTAGACTTCCAGTTCTAATCAATCGTAAGAGAGAGAAGCTTTTTGGAGCCCAGAAGCAGTATGACCCCAGTATGAACAAGGAAATTTCTTGCTCATACAACACTTAGATGATGCCTGAGATAACATGAACGCTTATCTGAACAAGCTTTCTTATCAGAATATAGATTTTATAGATTAGATAGATAGATTTTATTAGAATTATTAGAATTAGATAGGTTCTATGTTTTGCGGTGATGCAAAAGATTAATTACTAGCCTGCAGATGAATGAAAGTCCTCAGAAAGTCACCATGATCTTTGCAAAAATCACACATTAATTCTCCTTAAGTATTTACCTAACATACATAGTAGCAAAATCTAGGTTGGGTCCCTAGAATTATACAATAGCCTGATCAAAATGGGCAGTCTTGAAAAATAAATTGTACTACCTTTCTACAGCCGATTTGTGGATCTTTCCCACAGACACAGATTTCTGTCGGTAAAATGAACTTTGAACCAGGTTCACAGACAACACAAATAATTTAAATGTTGTTGCTCAGAGATGGTGTGAATTAATGGAACTCAGCTGACCTTAGTTTGATGACAGACTCCACCACTAGAGATTTGCTTTTAGGAATTAAACTCATAAAGTCACATTGCAAATACTTTCACATCCTCTCATGAATGCTATGACTGTAGAAGTGCATATGTTCTTTGGCCTTACAAACATAATTATTAATCAGGAAAATACTCAGCAAATCCCTCCCTCTCACCATCTCCCCTCCTTTTCTGGGTCTGCTTTGCAGAACTTTTTCTCCCCACATTTTGTTCCAGAATTAATATTCCTCTGCTACAGTTGCTGCAACTGAATTTAATTAGATTTTTCCACTAGGTATATTTACTATGAAAATTAATCCTTCTCCATCCTTCCCTCCCCCCCCCTTTTGCCTAGTTTTGTACATGACTCACTTCTTAAAATTATTAGGGTCTATACTGAAGAGCTTTCCCTTCACTTCTAAGTGGGGATCTGACCTTACAAGTTTATACAAGGAACTTCACAAAAGCAAACAAATAGTTAAAGCAAGCCAATTAAGTTTTATAAATAACTTCTTAGGCAAAAAGCAAGATTTGCTCTGAGTAGCAATAGATGAAAAGGTCCAGCTACACTTTTAAGGGTGCCCACTCAGTGATAAAAGACTAAACAGGCAGTCTTGTGGCTAAATTAAATGGTAGAATGGCAAATCTCTTCCAAGACTATGACTGTGTCATTAATGGGCAGATGCCAAACCCAAGCCCACATAGATTCACAGACTTGAAAATTTCAATGAACAGCTACTGGTTAGATAGCTTAGAACTCTCAGTTTATATTGCAGGAGTTAATCTCACTTGTCAACATACATGCAGCTGTCCCTGGACCATATGAAAAGCTTAAGTTTGTTCTCCCATCTTTTCCTCCTGTGCTTATAGTTCATGTTAGCATTAGAAAAACTCTTTTATTTTTCCATCATCAAGCTCATATTTACCAGGAAATCAGTTTTGGCATCTAACACTTGCACAGCATCCTTGCTTTCTGTTTTTATCTTATCTATGACCTTAGAAAGTCTCCCGTAGCGTTTCCACCTGACGCTGTTGTAGCTAAATGCCAGATATCTCCAGGTATAACAGATGGCAGAGGAACTGTCTGTATTTTCAGTTCAGAGTCAATCTTTTCAACAGGTTATGACAGTTTATGCCATTATCTTTCTTCTTTTATGCTTTTCCTGACTTTTCTTTTAGGCTGCATTCCGCATTAAGTGTGGGCAGTTGGACTGGGGAAGATGTTTGGCGGTGAAAGGTTAATTACAGTTTTGAGCTGGGGGCAGATACGAGGTAGTTCATATTACCAGAAAAGAGAAGATCTATTACTTTAAGCATCTTTGTAAAAGGATCTATAAAGATGGCTGTTCATCATAATTTCTGGCCTTAAAAGCCTTCTGTCATTTCAGAGTGTAGGAGAGAGTGGATGGGGCAGAAATCCAAGTTCTATTTAGTATCACTATTGCTTTTTAATGATCTCTTCAGCGTCTCAAATGATCATTTAATATCTTCTGTCATCATTTTTTTCAGAGTCCTGCACAATCGTCAGCGTTACTCTCTGTTTTCACAGTTCCTAGCTCTCTAGCATTGCAAGGTGTCAGCAAGCTTTTACTCTTGTCTAAACTGGCTACGATAATAGTTATATCCATCATGACTTAGATTCAGTGACAATTCATTGTGCTCATCCTAAATATCCTTACGCATTTCATTATTTCCAAATCCATTAAGTCTGCTTTACCCCTACTCAGTTCGAGTTTGTGCTGCTCTATTTCCTTATATTCGGAATATCATGCGTGGCATATTCCAGCTCAGTCACAGAAGTGCCTGAGAAATGTTACCATATCTCATTTGTGCCCTTCCATTACAATCATCTCACTTGAAAATATCCATTATTAGTTTTAATGTCTGGTACATTTTATTTTCTTTCTTTTCCTTTGCTTTGGTGGTATTGAAGAAATATAAGTTATTTACATTTAATTCTTTTGTCAGAGTTTATATTTTCTCCTTAATACCTTGTCATCTTTAACTCACTCCTAGACTCTCAATAAAATTTTGCTATTTTATCTTCATCAGGTTTTTATGTCTACATCTTCATTAAATGCATCCATTCATGCTTTCAAATGCCTCTTCTACAGCTAGTTTTAGCATTAACATTCAATTTACTGTAATTTAATTTGGCTAGATATACCTTGAATGTAGTTTTGGTAATAACCTATATTTCTTATAAGCTTATTTGAAATAATAATCAGTGTACATGCCCTTTTCTTCTGTTATTCCTTCTCATTCAGAGGATGGGTACTCCTTAGAAAACAATAAATTGTTTTCTTTCCAAAACAGAGTCCCAAGAATTTCTAGTGCCTAGTTAGATTTTTTATAAATAAGCTTATAGGGAGTTTCGCAAATTTTACTGAAATAAAAACTGACTTACAGAAAATGGTGATTTATTTCATCATTTATACTCCTCTAAAAAAGCAAAGCACGCACTACCATTGGAAAAACAAAATCTGTTTCCTGCAAAAATAGATTTCAAGCCCAAATATACAAAATTACAAGGACTAAATGACTAATACTCAATTCAGTAGCATTCAAAATATGCGAACCGATGCAACACTGTAAATGTACATAAATATCTCCCTTAAACACTGCCAGTATAAAAATCTGAAACTCAAACATTTCTTTGAGCTTTCCTGAAGGTGTATTGTTTGTGTGCCTGGCAGGGACAGAGCACCACACTGTCCCAGATTGCTGACACTGTTAGTTT
Organism: Lagopus leucura; assembly: GCF_019238085.1. Classification (NCBI taxonomy): domain Eukaryota; kingdom Metazoa; phylum Chordata; class Aves; order Galliformes; family Phasianidae; genus Lagopus; species Lagopus leucura. The sequence continues at coordinate 5,523,273 of NW_024962278.1, read as the reverse complement.
GAGGGAAGCGTGTATTGTTCTGCATCTTTTTAGAGTTAACTTTTTCTTTCCAAGCACATTTTTCAGATTTAGAGTTAAGAGAGAAGAAAAACAACTCTATGTGGATGCATGTTCAGACTCAAGTAAATGTGTGGCTATTTATTTACACTGGCATTGAGACAGGCTTCCTCAAGATACAAAAAACTTAACACCAAACACCTGATTTTAGGAAATTTTAGAACCTCAGAAAGCAGCATCATAGGTAAAATATGCATTGACAACATTCATTTTTCAAGTGAATAGAATAATCCAATGTTACTTTTTCTGAAGTAGTTTTGGCATAAACTAAGTAGAGCCATACAAACCTTAAGGTTGGATTAGACCTCTAAAACAGTCGAGTACAACTACCAGTCCATCCCGACCATGACCACTAACCATACCCCTCGGTGACATATCTCCATGTTTTTTAGACACCTCCAAGAACAGTGTCTTTACCACCTCCCTAATCACCTGTGCCAATGCATTAGCACTCTTTCTGAAAAGAATTGTTTTCCTAAAATCCAATCTGAATCTCCCCAGCACAACTTAAGGCCATTACTTCTTATCCTGTCACTGTTACCTAGGAGAAGAGACCAACTCCCACCTTGCTACAAACTCCTTTCATGTTGTTATATAGTGATACTTCCCAGTACGTTCAGCCACTCCCCCTAAGACTTGTGTTCCAGACTCTTCACTGCTTCACTGCCCTCTGGGCATGCTCCAGGGGCATGCAATGGCTTTGTTATATTGAGGGACCAAAAACTGAACACAGTACTGAAAATGCAGCCTCACCACTGCTGAGCAGAGAGGGATGTTCGCCTCTGGTCCTGCTGATTACACTATTTCTGATACAAACCAGGCTGCTGCTGACCGTCTGGGCCATCTGAGTACACTGCTAGCTCACATTCAGCTGGATGTTGATTAATGCCCCTGGGTCCTCCACAAAGCTTTCCAGCCACTCTGCCCCAAGCCTATAGCATAGCATGGGATTGTTGTGATTCAAGTACGGGATCTGGCACACAATCTTGCTGAAGTTTGTACAATTTATCCATTTGCCCATATCACTCTAAAGAGACTTCCTGTCCTCAAGCAGAACAACACTTCCTTCAAATTTGCTGTCATCTGAATACTTCATGAATGTGCACTCAATGTCATCATCCTGACCATCAGTAAAGATGTTAAACAGGGCTGGCCCTAATAGTGACCCCTGAGGAGCACTACTCATGACCAGCTATGTAGGAAAATAAATAACAGTAGAAGAAAAAAGCTTCAAGCCTACCACTGTCTTCCTCAAGAAGGAATCAAGTCTAACATTCCCCTCTCCTCCACCCCCAAATTTACCAGTTGCCTGAATTTATTTATCAGTTATTTCCAGAAAGCCTTATTCACAGTGACTTTCTACCTTCTCTCTCAATACAGGTGGGCAGACGAGTTGACATTATAGCAGAGGATGGCAATGCTAGAACCAATAAATTAGATGATAACGAGGCTCAGAGCCACAATTCCTTAACTAAAATATTTAATTTTCTGAGGTTTTGGATAAAAACATGGGGTAGGAGTGAGGAAGGTGGTTTAAAAGAGATCTTTTAGGAAGAGTCAGACAACAGGGCAGGAAAAGCAGCAGGGTCAGCAGTATAGAGATTTCCAGGATCCTTTGTGTGACCTGAATGGGAAGCTTATCAAATAGAGCATAAAGCTGGTCTGACAAGATAACAAAATCAGTGGCAACAGAAAAAAAAAATAAATCTGTTAACTGAAACTTACACAAGGTATTTTTTTTTTGCTACATTATGAATACCCAAGCACACTTAAGTGACACATGGCACATCTTCTGATGAATGGCTGGAAGTTTAAACTGTTGGTCTCTGATCATACAAAAAAAAAAAAAAAAAAATGTTCAACAAGTTGTTTACAAAAAGCTAAAACTCTTCAAATTGTGAGATCATGACAGGCAATTCATTCTAAGTTAGAGATATCAAAATAGTTCTCAGAAAATTATCTTTTATCTCATGTCATTATTAGCTCTCTATCTGTGACTCTCAGGTTTTTAGTATTTTATTTCTGTTTCTGCCTAGGAAATAGCAAAAGCAACTTATTTGTTCCACCTGCTCAGGATAAATAACGTGAAATAGGGCTTGTGTGAAGCCTAGATTGGTTTATTGTCATACAGGGTTTTTAACCACGCTTAGCTTCATATAATAGAACTTCCACCATCTTCTGCTAGCACTGGATATAGGACAGGCTTGAGAATCCAGATTAGGAGAAAAGCATTATCTCTTATGCTTTGTATATTAGCATCGATCTCCAGAAATAGGTAATAACCAATACTGCCAAATTTATCTTGCTGTAAATCATTCCAAAATCACTAAGGTCCCTTGGGGGGTTCTACAAGAATTTTACAGAATTAACAAAAAGAATTTCTTCTGCACTCATTTGATTTTTGAAGTGAAAAGATGAATTAAATGTAGTGGAAGACAAAAGATAAAGTCTTCAACAAGTCCAATACATGCTATCTGCTGTAAGAGAGAATATATATAACAGCCGAAGGTATTGTCACTTGCAGCTTTTGTTAACATATGACCTAAAAACTGAAGAGTGACTAAGAACAGGCACACAAAGTAGAAGGCCCCTCTACTTCAGTATGTTTTCTCCAATAGTAACAGTAAATGAAAGCACAAGAAAAATTAAGGACAGGGTAGGCATGAGTATTTGCAATAGCTTCCAGCTATTTTCTGTACTTTCTCTACTACCTCATCTCTCCACCTCATTGTCCCCAATACTGCATGGATTTCTCTCCCTTCAATAGATCCAGTCCCTACATCAAGGTTAATTTAAACTTCATCATCCACAACATCCACAGCAAGGAATTCCATGAGTCAATTATTCATTGTGAAAATGTTTGATTTTAAACTCAGTTCCTTTCCGTTTCTTTCAAATTCCTTATAATTCTTGCATCCCTAATTTCTCTGAAAATTTTTGAACACCTTAATCCATTCATTTCCAGTTTGAAGTACTGTACCTTACTCAGCTCTTTCACATACAAATGCCTGCCACAACATCCCATTCAACAGCAGTCCTAAGCAAGGTCTATGTGGACTGCACTGCTAAATAACTCTTCCAGCTTCTTTCCATCATGCCCATATACAAATGATTGTGAGAACAACAAGGTAACTGTTTACACCCCTGCTCCCAATCTACTGAAAAATAAAGCAAAAAAATCCCCAAACCAAGAAGTTAAATTTAAATCAGCACAGTAAATCTCAGGTGTCATTTTTACAGATGCTTATCTGCTAACCATCATTTCAATTACCCACACACAAGCATTACTCGCACTCTACCAGAATTAAAAAAGAAAATCAGATACTAACTTGCTGTTTGAGAATTTGTGCTTTTCCTCAGTTATACCCAAGATTTGGGGGTTTTTTTTGTTGTTGTTGTTGTTAATGCTATGAAGCTGTTCTAGCCAGCTCTTGCCATGCTGACAAGAAAGCACGTTTCATCCATTACTTACTCTTCAAACCACCTAAAGAGAAAATTAGGCATTGCACTTGATTGCAATTTATTAATCAGACAGACTGTCACATTGCTTTTTTTTTTTTTTTTTTTTTTTTTTTTTTTTTTAATTATAACTTTGAAGTTGGAGAAAAAGTTGTAGAATATCCAGCCTGGTTTCCTGAAGATTCATTCCAGACCATTCTCATATTTTATAATCTATTATGTATTTTCCAAGGTTTTAAATAAATCATGAGAAAGCACCAAATTACATAGCTGTAACACATAGCAGGCTTATTTCATATGAGAAAACAGGTAGCATATAATCTACTTATAAATTACCACTGATTTTCTGGCTCACTAGGTCCTTGTAACCTCCAATAACAACCTATGTCACTTAGAACTGAAAATTATCCTCCCACAAAATTCACACCTGACCATTACTTCAGTTTCCTACAGCAAGTAAAACATTCCAGTTGTTGTTCAAGTAAATGCTCTTGTGGAATTACTTAGCATTTGGCCATACACAATTTCCTAAAAGAAATACACATTCGCAAAAAAATATGAATACATGCTACACTGATACATATATATTTTTTATCCTCCAATTCTCACATTGCCGAAGAGCTTTCAGGACATTTTAAAGGATTACCATGGGAATAAATTACATCAACTTCATATCTGTGGTATATGATTCAATAAACCTCCAAACCTGAGACTACAGCAAAGCAAAACAGGATTCTTCACTTTCATTGTGGACTTGCCACATCCAATTTCAGAAAGGGTACAGAATTAGTAAAATAAAACCAGATGAGATTTTTTTTTGTCTCTGAAAGTTAACTGGCAATCATATACTGGAAACATAGTGACAAAAGATGATTTCCAAACAAGAGGCATTTCCAAAGCAATTATTTGATTTTACCTCCTCCAAATATTGTTTTTTCAGCTTTTCATTTAGTGTTTCTTACTTGACACCAGTGCAGAGGGGAAGTTTTTCACTTATGCTAAAAATCACAGAGCTGTCAATTGTTCTACCACCTTTATTTGATTATTTGCTTCAGTATTAATTCTCCACTTCAACTCTATTGAACCAAGATGATGACTGAAAGCACTGCTGCTCTCTTCCTCTCATAACCAAACACTTCTCAAGATCAAGGGATAATATGTACTGAATGGTAGTCTGTTACACTGTAGAGTTACATTCTTCTCTTCAAGGTACATATCAAAGTGGTGCAACAGATTATGACAGTACCAAGTTATGTTAGTAAGAATTTGCTCTATCAAGCAGTGTTATTTGTGCTCTTTGTATCTGTTGTAGTTTCCATAGAAATAAATAGAACTTAAATAGAGCTTCTCTAAGGATTGACAGATTTGTGAAAAAGCACAGATGCAGAAGAGAAGGTCAACTACAGATTAGAACACACTCAGGATGGTCATTTTCATTTTTCTGTTCTTCTGCTTATTTCATGAGACTGTTGAAATTTGGAGTTTATTCATTCCTGTAAATTATTCTGCATTCTCTATAGAAATTAGTGTCATCCAGAACTTTTGTTGTCAGTACAGTTGCTGCAAGAAACCAAGTTTAAATTTCTTGTTAAAAATACACTTCAAATGGAAAGAAGCATGCATAACAATCACGTAAAAGCGCTCTCATATTAGGTGAGATACATATTGTCATGAGGTAAGGTTGCCATTCCCTTGTAATATTCCTTATAATAGCATGAGGTGGATTTCAAAGATCTAAGCAAAAATCCTAGCTTGAAATTGGAAAAAAAAGATCTTGAATTTGGAAGAATGTGTCAGTAACATCTCATTTACAGGAAAAACACTGACAAATTTTTCCAACTCTAGAAAAATAACAATGTCAGACTGGTACTAACAGCAACTGAAATGCAAATTTCACCTGCCTGCCAGCATCTTTGCCATGAAGAGTTAGACAAGTCAGTAATTTAAATGCAGGAGCCTTGCCCCGGGGAAGCAGTGCCAGTGGTAGCAATTACTTTTCAAAAGTAAAAAAATAAAATTCTTAGAGTCTGTATTAGTGAGGTGTCTATGCCTGGAATATTTTATGAGGAATCTAGAAGCTGAAACTGATTAGTACTTCTTGTTCGGCTAACCTAAAGTGTGCTAGCCTGACAAACATGAGCCATTTATTGAGATAAATCTATAACCCCTCACTTTCTACAAGCATCTTAGATAGACTGTATTTCAGCAGCAACAGCCATCTAGGTTCTTTCTCTCATGCACGCAAGAACAACTGTGTTAACAGTACAGTTAAACTCCTCCAGTTTTGTCCTAATGGGCCCAAAAAACAGTTTATATCCTACTCATGAGGAACTTTCCTTTAGAATTTGTAATCTCATTAGGCTATTTTTTGTTTAACACATTGCACTGTGGGAAAACAGTTTTTCGCTCATTCTCCTATAAGTTACCACAATGCCAATTATGTTTAAAAGCAACAAATTTGTACAACTTAACAGCTGCTTACACAAGATTGTCCAGATTATCCTTCAGAACTGAGATAAAACAGTGCTAAAGAAAAAGCTCAATTTTAAAAACACTTGTTCTTCAACTCTGGCTTATTTCAAAATTGAAGCAAAGGAGTAAAGATGAAACATGAGAAACTCAAGAACTGTCATCAGCACAGAGAAGAAGTTGTTACCACGTACACACTAGATTTTATCTGGCTTCCTTCCCTATCTCTCACAGCAAATGACAGTAATTACTGCACAATATGGATTTTGGACAGTACAAAACAACTGGGGAGAAGAGAAGGTAAGACTAGAAGCTTAAATCTAGCAAATATTTCAATATATTTAGTAGGATTTTGACATTTAATAGGATCAAGTTCATTCAAATGGGTGAATTAGCAACAACTCAAAATCAAGGTGTGGTGATGACAAAGGAATATATTAATTTTATGAAGAAACCAAACACGATCTAGTGACCTCGCAGAAAAACCTCACAGGTGTAACCTGGCAGAATGTGACTATTTATATAATGACATCAGACCATATAAAAACACTTAAAATGAGGCTTGGTTGTTTAATGACATTGAAACCACCCAACATAACTCCATGGATACCTGTGTGGAACAAAAAGTACTGAACATGGTGAATAGAATCAACTCGTGGTAGATCCCTTTGATGTTAGCATACATTTATGCTGCTTTGTAAAAATCTCTGTCAGTATGATGAGTCATATTTTTAGTATTCTCTATTAACACAAAGAAATTATTCATAATCATTAATCATGTGGAATGCTTTGGACTTGGCTCCCTCCAGAGCTACAAAATCAAAAATTAACCTTTTCACTAAATTTCAGCTGAAATTTACAAGTACCCATTAAACAACAACAAAACTTCCTACCAACCTAGCAAAAAAGCATTATAAACAGTTGCATGATTCGTAAACTTACCTGTGCTTGCAGGGTTGGGTTGTCTAATGAAACAGTGTTTAAATAGAAATTTGGCTGCTAACACGCAGTGACAATCTGCATTCCTTTAATTTCTGTCCATTCCTCAAATTTCTCATTCAAAACACTGTGTAGCTTTGCAATGTTGAGAATTTGAAAGTATTTACACATCTTGTTTATTCTCCATTTTCTGTACATTTCCTGCAACTTTCCACAATATATTATCACCACATGGTTATTTCCTCGTTTTCTTTCCTATTTTTTCCTGTGTCAAAAAGGTTCTTTATATATGAAAGCAACAAATTGAAAGAAAACTTTAGTTCTGAGTACACATGAATTCTGTAAAATAGTACTTCATAATTAACTGTTTATCTTCTGCACATTCAGATCTCCGCTGACTATACAATCTGTTCACCTAGAACACTGAATTCTGATTTGTTTTAGGGTAAGCAAATATAAACAAAAGGGATAGAACATATCCCATCACAGGAGTTCTTACCTCCCCTTTACTGCAAGATAACAATGCTATTTTACAGTGGAACACACTGCATTCACCTTGTACATCACTTGAATTACAAAAGCCTAGCTTAGGAGTCTCTGCTTCATGGCAATGAGGCTTTAATGTGGAAAAATTTAGGTAAAATACTGCACCAACCATAAGCACCACAGGCACTTACTAAATAAATGACTATGGCAGGTTTAAAACCAACAGAAGCCTCTTGCACAGGGAGATTCACATATTACATAGGAAGATTCTCTGGTACAGACACAAGTGCAGACTGTAGCAACACTGCATGCCTACCACAGCTTCTTGAGAACTTTGGCTTTGAGGCCAAGCTGCTTATTATAAAGCTCGGATTCCAGTCTGCCCTCCCTCTACTCTCAATTCAACAGCCCAACTGCATATTCCAAAGGTTCAAGTGTGCAGACAAGAACATGATGCGTGCACTAAAATACAACTGATTTACTTGCTAAATCACCACTGTGGTAGATACTTTTAACACCTCCTTTATCTCCACTCCCCACCCACTGGAACCAGTAACCAACAGAGATCAGGCAGTTTGTTCTCTACAGACATACTTTTCCACCGCTGGCTTCACAATGTAGCAAGCACTTTGGAAGCAGTAGCTCTTGTGGAGCATACTTGTCCTGTTTTTGTATTTCGTGTCATGTCTACATCAAAGAGATTGTTATAACACACAGATCAGAGATCGGACACTGTGCAACAACACAGTTAATTCAGTCAAGCAAAACACTGAAGACCAGCAGTGCCAAGGAAGGATAACTTGTTTGTCACATCAGGACAAAAAAAAAAAAAATAAAAAATAAAAAAATAAAAAAAAAATCACCAAATGCCATAGTAAATGTTGCAGATGGTGAATTTATTAAAATTTATTGATTGCTATCCAGCCAATTCCTTCTGCCATGGTTGTAAATTGACATGATAATCAAAGACTATAAACAAAATTACAGTGACCTGAAATACTTCATAATATATTAAAATCCCTAATAAAATACCATATAGTAGCTACTGCTTTAAAAATTTTTTTTAGGTTGCTTGTTTTATTGCTAGAAATTACCTGACATTTTAGCTAGATTGCTTGAAAACAAAACAAGAACCCAAAAGAAAACAAAAAAAGCAGAAGTTTGTTTGTTTTTAAACAGCATGAAAACAGAAGCAGGTCTGTTAATTTTAATTTTTATTTTTTTTAATCTTTGCACAATTCTTAGTTTAATCTGGCTAAAGTCTTGCAAAAGCAGTCAATGATTGTGGAATGCCTGTGACTATCCAGCTGATTACACTGCTTGGAGTGCTGAGCACTTCAGTAGAATAACAATCATGATAGCTACTAACTTCTCTGTAATCCTTTCTCCTCAAGCAAGTTTTGTGTAGAAAAAGAATAAAAATTCCAATCATAATATGTATGTCACACTTCAGAAACTCTTCCTGCCCTTTCCAAATTCCTATTACATTGACATTTTAAGTATAGAACAATGACTAATAGATGTGAAACATGCAAGTGAAGTTAAACCTGAAATATTTGTAGCAGTAAACATGATTTGGACTGATTCATATAGTGAACTCTCCTTTCTACAGTGGAAAATAATTCCAGTCATCAGAATTTAGAAAATGTTGTAATCTATCAATATCTGCTTTTGAAACCATTCTCTATAATATTGTGAAGGAATAATGTTTAACTGCTAAAAAAAGAAAAAGTTCTCTTCTCCTTATTCTGGCCTATGTAAACCATCTGAAACACTGGAGCAATTTTTGATGTTACCTTGCTGACTACTTCCAATTTCTGTCTCACCTACATAGCACCTGTATGTTCTGGCCCTAACCTACACATACTAGGAAGGAGTGGAAGGGAAGAAAGTATGAAGATAACTGAACAATGAAAATGAGGTAAAAAGGCTGCTGGCAATCAGTTAATACAAGTCAAATCTATGAACCAAGGTAATAATTATGACAAAACAAAGGCTTTCTACCCAAGCCAGAAGGCAGAATTCCTAATTTTCTCACAGTATTCTTTCCATCTATGTATTCCCCACTGTCTCCTACTGTCTTGAAACAAGAGCAAGGCAAAAGGACCATGACGTCCACTACATCCTGTGCTGCAGGAACTTTTCAGTGTCTGAGGAGCTGGAGAAACCCAAAATAGAGCAGATGAAAGTTTTATGTTCTAATACTGTTTAAATAATATCCTTACACTGCATAACTCCTCATCTAAGCACCTGCTGACAACGTTCGAAGTTGGAATAAATTGCAAACAGTTACAATGCCCAGAAGAACATAAACTGACAAAATAAAACAAACAACGAAAAACAACCCACAAACCCAGAGGCTGGTACTAGTGATTTTGATGACTATGAACTCTGCTCTCTGACAGCTATTTAAGATAATCAACATTTCTGAGCCGTATTAATGAAGCATTACAATTTATATTATAAACTCAAACAAGCTGCATTCCTCCTTTTCTCACTCCTAACAAACATGGAGAGTATAATGCATAATAGGAAAGATAAGGCATTCAGCAACTTACAGTAAAATCCTGTTTGCTTATCAAGGAAAAACAGTCCTGGAGAACTGGCTTGCATATCTTGTTTGTTGCCTTTTTTTTTTTTAAAGATACATTCAAAATTTCACCCATAGCAGGAAGCTATATGAAATGGGGCTTCTCTGTTCACTTTTTTTAAGCTGGTAACTAGAACAATTAAATGTTTTTTCACTTCCTTCTGTCTCTAGAGACTGAGTTCTTTAGGCATTATTTTTGTAAGTCTAGAAGGCTACTCCATCGTCCTAGAAGAAAAGAAACTAAGACAGTTAAGAAGATTTTACCTTAGCGCTAGTAAGAAGACTTTCTAGCCCTGAAGTTCTTGATTTGGTATTTCTCAAATGGAACACATTATGTGAAAGTCAATTACTTTCAACAAAGAAATAAAGTTCGTAAAGGAAGAGTCCAGTGGAGGGCCACCAAGTCTGACAACAGACCTGCAAATTTTTCTGATGCTGATCTGAAATGAAATCACCCCTATAGACGTCTGTCAACAGGACATTAATTTGTTTCTGTTTCCTTTTGCCCTGAGAAAACAAGTTATGTTCAGACAAAATAAGAGGAAAAAAAAAAGTGAATAATCAATTTTCCTACTGCACCTCAGGAAAGAATCTTCAACAAAACACAACCAACTATCAGTCTAGGTGAAAGTGGTCTCTTTCCATGTGGTTCCAAGACAACTCTTCATCCAACACTTTTGCACAGCCAAGTATTCAAAGAGTTTCAGTCTCCTCCTCTCTTGATACCATTTACAGAATATTTGGCGTTGGGCAGAAAAATTCATTGAACCATCAAGGTTGGAAAAGACCTCCAAGACCACCCAGTCCAACCATCACCTATCACCAATATTTCCTCTCTAAACCATGTTCTCAGTACAACACGTAAATTTTATTGAACACCTCCAAGGATTGTGACTCCACTACCTCCCTGGTCAGCCTGTTCCAGCACCTAACCAGTCACGGAGACTTGTCAAAGATCAGTACTTTTGACCCATGTCTCCTGCATTCAGCTTCTAAAAAAGACTACACAAGTTTAACTACTGAATTTCTAGCAGACAAAAAATGTTCTTTTCAGTCTGCTTGCACAGCCTCAGGCTTCATTGCTATCTCTGTTCGTGTGAGAGCCTGTGCTCAATCAACCAGTCTTCACTTTGATTAGGTTACTGCTTGGAATATTACTTCTGAATAGAAAGAATTAGTGTTTGTCTTAAGAGACATTATTTTCAGGTCCTATATGAAAACTGCAGCCTGAAAAGAAACTTACGCAGACCAGAGCAGTAGAAGGTTGGTTTATCTTGTCATTTAAATGGCTTCATCTTGTCATTTAAATGGTTGTTCAACACACTGGAAAACTAAGAAAACAAACAAGCCACAACACAATGCTCTTCAGATGACACTGTCACTTTTTTCTCTTATACCATTTGCATCACTTATTGAACTACTTATCCAGATAATAACAGTATCAGTAACAGATAAGTAAAAGACTCTCAAAACTCCTTTTTCCAGACAGGCTGAAAACGGTAGTCAGTAGTTTCACTCAAATGAAGACTGTCGTCCATACTACATATTTCTTATGAACTAATTAAAAGCTCATCACTATGCTCTATGCATTGCTGAGTGACACCAAATCAGGTATCTGTTGTAAGGCAAAATTAAAAACAAAACAAAACAAAACAAAACCATTTACTGGAGTGTTGGAAATCAGTTCTGTCTAATAAGGGATTTATGGCTATGCAGAATTGGAAGAGGTATGACATATTCTGAGGCTACTTTTGTCCCATTGTCTCTAGTCAGAAGGAATAAAAAAAAACGATTAAAAGATTAGTTTTGAAATCCAATCTGTAATAAACATAACTGGCAATCCCCATTTCCTCTTTCTCTCAAATGTTTTAGGTTGGGCTCATTCTTTTTCTCCATAGAAACCCAAATGCACAATTATTCTTCATTTTTGAACCTGGTGTCCAGCAGCATGGTGATAACTTATTCATTTTAAGACAACTAACTGAAAGCACTATTTCAGGAGTTTTCTCTTAGGGCAATTGCCCTTTTAATTACAGACAGGTGATGAATGCTCAGTTTCCTGGGAATTATTATGATAAGCAACATAAGCCTCCTAATTACTCACTTGACTTCATCACTAACTGCTGGTTCCACACAGGACTACTCAAAAAAAAAAAAAAAAAAAAAAAAAACCCACAAAAAAACCAACAACCAAACAAAAAATAGAAACCAAAAACAATATTTCATCCAAATGCTCCCCAAACTCTGGCAGCTTGGTACTGTGACCACTACCCTGAGCTGCCTGTTCCATGCCCACTGCTCTTTGGTGCAAAGCCTTTTCCTATCCTCCACCTGACACTGCTCCATGCCATTCCCTCAGGACCCATCACTGTCACAGAGAGCAGAGCTCAGCAGTGCCCTCCAGTCCCTGTAAGGAGCTGTAAGATGTCATGAGGCCTCCACTCAGCTGCTCTGTGCTGAACCCAGATACTTCAGCTGCTCCTCATACGTCTTGCCCTCTAGACCCTTTACCATCTTTGTCGCCCCCGTTTAGACGCTTTCTAACATTTTATATCTTCCTGATATTACATTGCCCAAAGCTGCACCCAGTGCTCAAGTTAAAGCTGCACCCAGTGCTCAAGTTAAAGCTGCATCAGGCAGAGCAGAGTGGGACAATCCTTCTTCTCACCTGGAAGCAGTGCAGGACCTGAGGCACCCCAGAGCATACTGCTGGCTCAATGGAGGTCTGCGCTGGAGTATTATTGTGCAGAGGACATGAAGGTGATGAATAATTCCGGAATTCCCTGACTTTGTAGGCCATAAGCATATAAAAAATGCAAGACAAGAACACGTAAGTAAAAATTTAACTTTCACAATGCATTTCAAAGCGTAAAGAACATTCTTCTACTGCAAGTAGATCAATAATGTTTTTAACCTGTGTTCTATTTTCTTCACTGATAGCCTTGCATGCTCTTCAGCACAGAATTGATTCTCTGTTCTGGCCTCTGTTATTCAGTCACCTGAATATATTATTTTCGGAGAACAGGTAATCATCATAACTGAAAGGATCAAGCTTGTATGCTTGCCATGCGTAAACACAGTCCTTATGAGTAGTGTTCTCAAGCACATGCAACTTAGAAGCACTCTTTCGATGGGATAACTAGATTGTCTCAAAACTATCATTACAAGGGACTTCACAATCTACTAGTAATCACTGTTTATGTATTGAAGTTTATGTATCAAAGAAACAGAGATATCTAAGTGAGGCTTGAGAGACTTTTTACTTTGGTTTGGATGTTTCCATACCTGTGGATTGTTTCATGTCAACAGAACTTTTCACCATCAATTCCCAAGTTCTTTGAAGACTAATAGAGCATGCCTGATACTATATCAGCTCTTTAGCAAATTACTTTATTTCAGTTTTTCCCCTTCAAAGTGATCATAATCTTTATGCATTCATAGAATCCATTTTAGACATCATTTTCCTAAATACTGTTTTAATCATATTCTTATCAACTGTAATCCTCCTATGAATTACCATGTGTAAACATAACAATTAGCAAAGGCTGTGCATAATGCCCAGACGTTTTGGCTGCTTAAATTTGTTTTTCAGCAATTAACTCCAAACACTTGAGTTAAAATGTAGATATTCACTCCTCAATAACAATTCAATACTTTGAAGAGAATTTTGACTCCAAAAATTTGCTGTCCTAGACTAATTAAACAGGATATTTGAGCTTTTCCAACTAGATTTACAGAATGAGTACAGAAAGCATCCATCTATCAGATACTAGTCACACTGCTCTGTCACCTCTGCAGGCAAACCATTCTGTATGGAGCAACAGGAGATGGTTCATGAGATCTGACAGCTCACTGACATATTGATGGGGAAGACTCACTCTCCACAACCCTTTTAGCCATATCCGCTCCCAGCCATGAAGTCCTGCCTCATCCTTGCTTGGTCATGTCTTTCAACTGAGCTGATTCAGCTCATTAACACAGAAGAAAATTCTCTAATTTATTTCACTAGCTTAGTAAGACATCTCAGACCACAGCAAGGTCCAGTGAGTACCTGAACTGGTGAAACAGAGTACTCTAGATTTTGAAAAATACCACAGTTACAATAATTTCAATCAAACAAGTACCAGAGGAGGGGAAAATAAGCATCACAAAAAAGATTATTTTTCTTACTAAATTGTGACAGATTTGTCAATAGAATGAGGAAGATAAAAAAAAAAATCAACTGCTTTTTAATCTGGTGTACAGGTATTCCATTTTTTTTTTTTCGGTGATGTAACTGGATAACTAAAAAAAATTGCAACAACTTACAGCAAACAATCTGGCAAATTGTACAAAAGAATCATTGTAATCATTTTGTGGAGGGACCTAAGTAATAGCATTTTAGAAAAAAAATACACTTTCTTTACAGTATTTATTGTTAAGGAATCTATTCCTTGGGGAATCTGGCCAAAGCAGGAACTCTTCCTATATTGCTAAATTGCACAAGTTTACATACTTGTCTTGATAGGATCAGCTTCAAGTTAATATTCAGAAACATCCAGGCAGCAGAATCAAATCTCATTCAAAGCACAAAGATGTTACTACAAAGATGAAACACTGCAGACTTTTTTCCTATATCCAAGGGTGGAAACTTCAGCTGAATTTAACTTCAAAGTTTTAGAGGGTATAAATCATGATTCTTGAAACTTCTACACTATTTGTTGGACAAACCCCTTGAAACAGGCTAATAGCCAACACAATCTGAATTAAGCTACCAATCTGAAGAACAGTATATCTAAAAACACAGTTCTCTACCGTACAACCCCAAACTAATCACTACATCCAGAGAGAAGTGTTTTTTCCTACTCTTACAAAACTCAAAGTTAAAACACAGTCCTTCATAGCTTCTGAGACATGACAAGAACTTTGGCAGGAATGGAAGAAAACATATCATCAGATACATCTTGAAATTATGTTGATCCTTATGTTGTTCTCTATCTGCCTGACAGATTCAAATGAGGAGACACTCAGTCCATCAAAAACCTTTCCTCTACAGGTGAGTTTAGTCAGACACGATCCTAACAATATATTTCAGAATGTTATTTAGGTCGCATATTCCACATTTAGAGAGAATAGGGCCAGCAGCAAATAGAACTTTGTAAACTGTTTCTGTCACCCAGACTAAATTAGTTGGACAGGAAAGCCCTTTCAGTGTTAGTCCTCAACACCAAAGTTGCTAAAACACATCACAGAAGCCCTTGCTGTGAAGTCTGTGCTATGAAGCCATATCACTGTACAGTTATCATTCAGTTATGATATTTCTGTCATGGATCATTAGCCAGGTGCTAAGGAGACAAATGACAGCATTTGTCACTTGATAGCTTGCACTGCTTTAATACAAAGAACTTATTTTATTAAAGTACAAATAGTTCTACATTTTTGATTCACATTCTGCTTGTTTATGGCAATTCTGTGAAGACATTACATTAAGAAAAGTTTTAGTGGGGAACGAATTACTTTCTTCCATTCAATTATCTCCCAAGTTTAAAACCTTAACGGCAATTTATTTGCTGAATTAGCAGTTTCCAGGTGCAGCTTGCTTTCATGTAACATCATATTTTCCTTTCCATTATACTAATTTGTTGGTTTCAGAAGAGCATTATAGCCAATCATTTTAAGTAATAGCCACTGCCAATTTTCAGTGGCTACACTCAAGTGGTTTATATCAAAGCATTGTATGACAGCATGAAAGTCAATGCTAAAGTCTTGTCATTGCACATAGCATGCCATAGCAAACGAGTGGAGTTAAACAGGTTCAAGAGCAAAAACTGGACTGGCTCGTAATGACCCAATGGAGCTATGTGCAATTCCATGGGCATTATACAATCACATCATATCTCAAGGAAATCAGAACAATTACTAGAAAATATGGAAATTTTGCCTAAACTACTTGAAAAGCTGTACAACTGCACAGAGCTCATCTGAACTGTACAGGTGTGATTTATTCATTTAGATACTTAAGATCATAACAGCTTTTAGTGTACTTTTGCTTTATATAAATGGCCAATATTTTTTCTAGGAGAGAAACATCTTTCTTCTCTACAGCCAAGTAAGGCAAAGTTTAAGGAACAACAAACCAAAGCCCACATGTTTTATTATGATTAAAGTAGAGAGCAGCTAGCCAGATTAAACCAAAACATTTTTAAGCAATTAATGTAATTGATTACTCAGAAGCAGGCGACAGTAAATAATTACTCAACACGTTACAAAGGTGAACATAATTAGAATAATTATGTATGTCAGGCAATAAATTATTCTGCAGAGTACTGGTCCAGTGAAATAAAGTTTATAAAACAGCTAGTTTAAGAACTGCAGCTGGGCAAAATGAATACAACATATGAAAATGTGTTCATTGAGCAATATCAGATACTTGAAAAATATCTTTTCCAGATCTTACAAAGTAACATGAGGTGCAAGTTGTTAAGGTACATGAGTAAGACTTAATAGAGGGGACATTGCTGTTAAACTTGGTATCATATGCACTTGAAAAGTTTCCTCACAAACCAGCTGATCTAACTATTCCAAGAAGGAATCTGTCCTATCCTTTTCTCCCTCTAAAACCAAATAGATTTAAAAAAATATATATATTTGTTCCTCTACCAGAATTACTATAGCTGCTGATGCTTAAAATACACACAAAACCAGTTTGCATAGACCCAATCATCTTTTCTCTATCCATCTCCCAGGTCTTGTTCCTTTTCCTCTCTAAGGAGGATACAACACATACAAAGAGCATAATAAGAGTATTTGATATAGCAAATCCTCAGCTAAAAGATGCTGTTTTTCAATAGTCACCACCAGTAGCTATGCATTTTCACCAGCAATTAAGATCCTGCAGCAAGATCCTACACACCACACAAAAAAAATATATACCAGTGGAGATGAGTCAGTGCCACTATCACCACTGCTGAAATGCACCACCACTGTCTCACTGTGCTCTCACCCATTGTTTCATCTCCATCAGCGTTTACCAAGTGTCACTGAATGCTCGTCGGTGCCACTTTTTTGAATGGAGGAATTCACTTTCATGCTTTTCCTTTATACACATTTCCATGTCAGACACCATTGTATCAGACTACCCCTCTGCTGCCATCCATCACACACCTACAAAAGAAAGTTCAACCTCCACTGAGATGCCATCAACATCCAACTCTGACATCAGTGGCCAACGTAATAAAGTAGAAGGCATTACTTTCAGATCAGCCCAAGTATGTATAGAGACAAGGTATTACACAGCATGTCCCTCCATTGATTTTTGGATCGTGAGTAATTACTGTTATCAGGCTTTTCTTTCAAGACAATCCAAGAGCCTCTGATAAGATTGTTATTATCAGCCAGAACCAATCTGATAATTTGTCTGCTGGATCACTGCATATATATAACAGAATCCTTTTGCTGCCATCTTTTCATTCAGAGTTGAGTTCTAGAATAATTTCTCCAAACAGCTAGAAAACTTAGTAGTTACTGATGCAACTTCAGGCAGCATCAGATTAGTACCTTTCCAGGAACTTAAGATAATAGAATTTGGATATCCATTAGTTATGGATATTACAAGAACAGCACATGGAAAAGCTAGAGAGAATTCAGAGGGAAAGAAGAAGTGCAGGATAGGTTTATTTTTTTGCTTCCAGAAGATTAAAATGTGCAAGAAATTATATATAATATGTATACACTCACACACACGCTTAAAACATAAGTGGGTAAGCGACGACTAAGTATGAATAACATATCAGACATAGCGTATCTTTCAGCAGCTAACTTCCAAATAGGAATGGGTGACTTACTGTGGTACACAATGCATAACTAGAAACAGCATTGTAAGATTGTAAGATCGCGATGAAGAAAACACAAGCCATGTATAAAGAAAAGCTTACCGTCAGTCAAATGCATTAGTTCACAGGAAAAACAACGTAACTAAGTATCAAAAAGTTCAGGGAGATTTTCAAGGGGACTCAGTCAGACTTTTCAGTGGTACACAGCAACAGAGTAAGAGATAACAGATACAAACAGAAACACGAGAATTTCCATTTGAATATGAGGAAAAATGTCTTTACTGCTCCAGTACTCTGCCGTGCTCAGAGATCACCCAGAGAGGCCAAAGCCTCCTTCTCTAAAGTTACTAAAAACAAACAAACAAACAAAAACCACCTGGATGAAATCCAGATCAGAAACCAAAATATTTTCAACTTTCCAAAACTCATCCTGCTTAAAAATAAAGGCAAAATTCTAAACTTTTACCCATATCAGGACGGAAACCTCACCACTATGAAACTGAAAACATTTTTAACTAAGAGAGATAAAGTTTGGTTTCAGAAATTATTTAAACAATCATTCTTCCAGAGTCCAGATACAGCAATAATCTAGTTAGGGACCCACACACTCGGATATTTTGCAGGTATTTAGCAAATTTAGAGAGGCGGCAGGAGACAGCAAGTTGGTGTGTTATGAACTTACAGTGTTGAATTTAATATTTCATCCTCCTGAGGGCACTGGCAAGAGACATTAATTGTACAGCTACCAGAAGACGCAAGAGGAAGTTAACAAGGAATCTTATGGAAATATTTATTGATTGCAAGAGAGTAACTTTAAACCACTAACGCAGTGACTACATAACAATGTATTTCACGTCAATTCTGGGCTAACTTGTAACAGCACTGACTTCAGTACAGATCATCAAAATCAGTCATCATTTTACTGGAACTTCTTAAACTACTAACCTCATGTTTTACACATGCATAAAAACGCATGTGTAAATATATATATGTGTACATATAGATATACACACACAGATACACACACAATTAATAATAAATTCCCTCCATTATGAGCAGGAAGCTGTACAGGCATTTTCTGATAAGTTTTGGAGCAAAAGTAGGTTTGCTTTTAGGTTTGAAAAAGCCCAAACTGGTATCAATTCTTCATGGTACTCCTAGAAGACAAACAGCATACTTAAGATTTGTCAGAAAAGTCTTGTGTTTCTGACTGTGCAATATGCACTACTCTTTCTCCAAGGCATACATTTTAATTAGTAGGATGTTGTTGAACTACAGAGACAAGGAGCAGATATCAGACAGAATTCATAAGAGTAATTTTTTTGTGCAAAATACAGATGTAGATGGGAAGATTACCGACCATCTTGTAAAGAATGAGGATGACCCTAAAAATAGAGCCACAGAGCTGACCTAAATGGTAACCTCTGAACAAAGAGCTTGATTAAAAAAAAAAAGTCAGAAATTCTACTGAATGAATGATCTGCCTTTATCTCAAGGTCCAGTGATAAAGCGTGATTAATCACCTAATACCAAAAACATACATTGAGAGTGAATATCTACCTAGTTGTTCAAAATAATTAAACTTTATACTATAAATAATATATAAAATCAAAATAATTAAACCTCTCGAGAAATTTTAAGTATATGCAACAGATTGCTTTAATTTCAAAATAGAATTGTTAAGTCATTTTGTCTGTTTTGAAGACATCATTAATCAAGACTTAGGAAAGACACCCTTCTGTTTTTCCTCCAGGTTCTCAAGTTCTCTGTCTGTTAATCATATTAATGGTTAGCTGGGACTCATTCTACATGCCACCTATAGACTTATTAGTGTTTACTATTTCATGACATACCGCTTATTTTGTGCTACTGTAATATAAAAATATCAAGTTGGCACGCGACAAACCATGTTGTGCTTCAGCTCTCATCTGAACAATATTCATCTTCAAAGAATTGGCTTCTGCCTGATTCCTGATGGAACCTGCTGAAGTTACTTAAATGCCAAGTCTCACGATGGATATCGAATTTGACAACCTAATTTTCAGATCAACTAGTAAGTTTCTCTAAACTTTCCTGAATTGCAATGACCTTGAACATCAATCAGACAAACATGCTGCAAAGCTTGCCGTAATCTCATCCCAATTTGAGCTTGCATAACTGGATGCCCACTCAAAAGGGAGAGCATGCTTTGCTCCTAAAAATATATTTTTCAAATAGTGCTTATGTATACACAAATTCATCTTTAAACAGTGCTGCAATGAACAGAGGCAGTCTGGTGCAATCAAACAAAAACATATTGGTTGTCATGGTGAATAAAGCCATATTGTAAGCTGAACGCATTTAATTTTATTAAAGCTCTTACTCAGGCATCCATGAAAGTCTTTTCTCATTCGGAACAAAAACAAGTAGAACATAAAAATGGACTTTGACAAAGTACTTATAAAGTACAGTATACAGCTTCTAACTTAAGGTTATATTTATCACAACATTAAAATAAACTCAGATGTTACCAATAAATACTGCTGGATTAGTAAATTAACTAAATGTAAATACAGCATGTAAGACTCCTATATGCCAAACAACAGTTAGCAAGCCTGGAGCCGTAATATCTTGCCATTCAAGTTGTCAGCAGACAGCATCAAATGAACCATTTGTCTGACAGACCTTTTAAAGCAACACTATTAAAAAGTGGACAGCATATTTTTTTTCAAGGACCCAAGCTACATATTAATTTGTAGAGGATAATTTACTTGATGGCAAGCAAAACACACAACAAAACTGCACTCCATATGCCCATAGAGGAGCTAAAGCAGATTTATGCACTCTAGGTACTGTGCCAAGGTGATTCTTAACACTATTCTCTGTATTTTACCTTTTAGTTCGGGATGTCTAATCATAGAAATATTTCTCACAGACAACGCTAAATGCCAAGCTAATTTTTAAAGTATTTCACTGCTACAAGAATATCTTATATTCTGCAGTTTTGGTTCAACTTCATGCCTATGTGGTCAAGAATACCAATGCCACAAATTTCTTTATTTTCCTCCAGCTGCCACTGGCAGACAGGAGTGTTTCAGAGGCAGAACAGCCCAATATATAAATATTTACTTAAATATTCTGTAAGTAGTACGTGCTGTATAAAGTCATCACTTCCCAGCATGTGACATCCACAACCTTGTTGCTGTTATTTTACACCACAATGAGGACTTGACTGTGCATAACATTAAATCACTGGAGTTCTCATTCAGATAGTTTATGTAATTATGGAGGATGCTCTAGATTCTGATAAAAAGCAATACCATGGAAGTTAGTGAACAGTAGTCTGTGCTTTCAGTCAAGGTCTAGGGGCAAAGTAGGAAATAAATGCAAATAAATAACTTGAACCAAGAATCTCTAGAAAAAAATAGAAATCTGAACCACCACGTTTGGTTATCTAGATAAGTTAATTTTCAGTAATGTTGTAGCAGTGCATTAAGGTCAGAAAACAAAGTCATGCAATTTCATTTTTCATCATCAGTTTTCCTGTTTACGGTTACATCAAAATGTGAGCTGTCTTTTGGGAATGCTGCCCCCAGCCCCGTATTTTTTCCTCTCTGATCTCAGTGTTACAGCCCACTTTCATAATGACGGTTGATAGGAAGGCTTTACTTTTTCCCCTGCTCTTATTCCCTTTAGATTTAAAAAGCATGTGTGAAAGTATGGTGCACCACTAGCTGGGAACAAAGATGCAAAACAGGCTGTTAGCAGCAAATACACAGGTGTTGCTCCAGTGAAAGTTGCACCGCAATTTCGCGAACAGGAGCTTCATGGGTTGAAGCTGCTTTTGATAGCAAAGCCAGATACACAAAGCAGTCAGATGATCAGCCAGAAAGAAGTAACAAATACTGCAGCAGAATTGTTTTTTTTTTGTTTGTTTGTTTGTTTGTTGTTTTTTATATGAGGGCTGTATCATGTAATTAATTGCAACACACAAAAAAAGAAGCAGGAATTACTTCTAAATCCAAGATCAACACCATAAGCCTCCCTCCCATCTTTTTAGCTGGAACTCAGTGATATTAAACACCAGCATCTTCCAAGTAAATTTCAATACTCTTTCATTTGAGGCAAAGATAAATCCCATTCCTATACCACACCTTTAAAAGAGAGAACCACCCCCAAAACAGCCTAGGAAATACTTTTTTTTTTTTTTTTAAATCAAATATGTTCTGGACACAAAGAGGAAATGAAAATTGTATTCTATACAATATTTACTCAACTGCTAAAATTTTTAAGATTGGCTTCAGTTTTGTTTTAACTTAAAAACTAAGGAAAAACAAAACCAATAACAGAAGTAACAACAACAGCAACAAAGACCCAAACTCTAAGCTGCGATCCTTTAGCATAGGCACATGAAGTTAAAAATTCACTAAGATTTCTCTGACAGTCTGGATGGTTGACAAGGTAGGGTAGACTGCAGCTCACCATTGTCTTACTGTTTTCTGAAGTAGTGAGAGCAGAAAATGAAAAAGATCGTTCCATAATAAAAGCATATTTGACAGACACAAGTGGGTTGTAAAAATCAAATGACAGCATGACATTTTCATGGTGGCTTTTGATCTTAACATCTTTCTTAGCTCTGCAAACAAGTTGCTGAGCAAAGAATGCAAATACTCCACATTTCTGAGCTGTGCTAGAGTAGTTCACCAGACTCTCATATAACCTGATCACAAAGAGCAAAGGCTGTTATACACAGGTAAGGAAAAAATAAAATCAGAATTTGCAATTTAACTTGAGTCTGCCAGCTGAATTGTTACTATTCTGTTGCTACTTTAATTATCTTTGATAGAAGGAGTGAAAGTGCAGATTCATTCTTAATATTGAAATATATGTCTGTATATTTGCATGTTATTCACTTCAGAACTATTTCAAATAATAAAGCAACAACAGAGAGAATAAAAACATGTAAAGGTGCTGAAGGAAAGGGCAGAATTTATATCAGACTGAAGTTGTCAAAATCACTGAGCTCGGTTAGAGTTTGCTCTTTAAGAAAAAATTCAAAATCATAGCTATTCATTCACATTACAATAAATGCCAAAAGAAATGTGTGGGTTTTTTTTTTTTTTTGTGGGTTTTTTTGGCCTTAAGGTTAATCACTGTTGCTTGCAGGGTGAAGTTTTGACTCTCTTATCCCCATTTTCCCTTTTTATTTTAAACAAAAGTAGCATTTAAAGCATTCTTTTTATTATGAAATACTTAGAATTTAGTCTGCTAATTTTAATACCTCCTACTAATTATTACCTGGTTCAGAAACTTTCATATGTATGGGAACATAAAGTTCTGCCCCCTTTAGCAAGCCGTGTCTCTGTCTAAGTTTTTCCTCAGCTCTGGTGAGGGAAGGCTGTTTCTGAGAAATGATCATCTTTCAGTCCTATGAACCTACAGTCAGATGAGAAGCCATCACTTAGCAGCTAAAAGGCAGAGATCACTGAAACAGCTTAGTCTGGCCACCATCATTCATATTTCAGAAAACACAGTACTGACAGGTTAAAAACTAATGCACAACCTTGACAACTAATCTGTAACAGATACATCTACAGAGCACTTTTTAGTGACCAGATGATTTTCAGACCCACTACAGATTAATCTAGCTTAAATTCCAGTAAAGACACTGAAACTTTAGCAGCTTCTGCTTAGAACTATGGTGTTTTGTTAGTAGTAGAATTCCTTTCTTTGTACAAGAAGCCTTTAATCTCTGAGTATACAGCGCACTTAAAGAAGAAATTAAAAAAGATAACAGGGTTAGTCACCCTAAAAGCCAAAGACTACATTTGACAAAATACAAATCGCACAGCACTAGCTTATCAGATAACTAACAATCCTCCACTGCCAGATCACCTGTTGTTTAATTCTGCCAAAAATGATGTTTCTTTACCAGAAGCAAACCACAACTCTAACCATAGGACAATTACAGCTTCTGCCAATTTTAACTCACTGAGTTATCTGCCAGCAATAACTGAACAGCATCTTTAAGAACTGACTCCGTGCAATAGAAATACAACACAAAACAAACCAGTCTGAAAAACTCAAGACATCTGGGGGAAAAGAGGGGTGCAAAAGGAACAGGGGTCCATATTCAGTCAGTCACTCAGGCTCTGACAAACTTCTACAGAATTCCTACTTCGCCCAAAGCAATGAGGCAACTTTCAAACAGAAGATATCACAGCTTCTGCAATTCTTCTAAGCATGAATCTGAATGAACATAATCCTTTCCTTCACAGATAAACCACAGAATATGTAAGATAAAGTCTTCAAAACACAATAAAAGTTAAGACTGATATTTGTTCATCTTGAACTCATTTGGGTTTCGATTTTTCCCACAAAGCATGCTCACTTTTTTTTTTTAATTCAGTTCATTGCGCATTTTCTAAAGCATACATTGTTTAAGGCTTGAGGCATTCATTTCATGCTCAAGGACAAAAAGAATGAGCTTCTATTCTTAGGGAAACACACAGCTGGAAGGAATGTTGAAATACTCTAGTCCTCAAGAATCCAGCATACGACCTAGGGCAAAAATATCTTAAAAAGAGATGGTATGTCCACTTACCAAACGAAAACAATTGATGTTAAGAATCAGACTGAAATTCAAAGATATAAATCTGCATTGAAAGGGAAAAAAGAAAAAACAAATGTTGCCTTCAAGCAGATGAATGATTCCACTAAGAACATATGCAGATGCTTAAAAATAGTTAAGTTTCATTGACATTTTATCTCTTCAAAAAAGATAGGATAGGCAGCACTCCTATGGAACGTAGTTACTAAGGGCTGAATTCCAATATTTTTGTGAAGTAATATCATGGTCACAACTGGAGAAACTCCTGAGATCTTACAGTAGC
This sequence comes from Lagopus leucura, assembly GCF_019238085.1. Classification (NCBI taxonomy): domain Eukaryota; kingdom Metazoa; phylum Chordata; class Aves; order Galliformes; family Phasianidae; genus Lagopus; species Lagopus leucura. The sequence continues at coordinate 5,498,590 of NW_024962278.1, read as the reverse complement.
ATGACTTCACTATCAGTCAGTCAATAAAGTCAATTTCTTTTCACAAGATATTACTTAAGATCTTAGTTCTGCTGTTTTGGACTTAACATCCAATCTCAGCCCAGTGCACAATGACCTGCCTGCTAGGTTATTAACATAGACAGAAAACTACTAGGAGCAAGTACGTGCCCTAGGACCACGTGGCACAAGACATAACATACTCTAGTCTTGTTCTTGTCCTACCAAACTCTGAACTCAGGTGCAGACCAAAAAAGTATGCATAACAGGCCTTGCTACATGAGGCACAGCTGACCCAAGAGTCTGATGATGTTGATCAGCTGCAGCTAATACGTAAGACTGCCCAGTGGAAAACAAGGAAGTTGACAGTAGAATGAGCCTCTTGACAGAGCTATAGAAGTTTCCATGAAAGGCTTATCTTCAAGACTTGACAGTATTCATCCTTCTTCTGGATCACTGCTGTAACTTAACTGAGCGTATACTATATCTACTTTCAGTTTTCCCCTAAATATAGAACTGTCCAAACAGACTCTGTAAATCTGCACTGTAACTCATTTAAATGTTGTGAAGGAATGGTACTTCAAAACTTTGTGAATAACAAACTGTGCAAATAAGCTAAAACTGAGACTTCCTTCAGCAATAAGACAGCAAGGACCTCCCTAGCCTACTATCAAGGCTTTAGGATTGTACACAAGTAATAAAAAGACAAGAAATAAAAGCAGTACAGACCTACTTCCCAGCACAGTTCAAGCATGTGCTAAAATAAGTATTTGTCCTTTGTGCCAGTGCTATGAAACACAGTTCAGTTATTAAATATGAAAACAAGTTACATTTTGCTATTTCCGATACAGATATGTCATTCTCATGATAACTGAGGCCTTCCGTACCATGAAATCTAAGTTTTGGAGTTAGTGAACGGCAACATAAGTAATATAATTAAAGGACGCATAGCAAAGAAGACTTTTCAATAAGATACAAGCCCTATGAAGCAGGTAAAAATGAAGGAAAAATTACTCACCCCTTTTAATAACAACTTAAGAGGAGCATGATCCCTATCCAGAGAAATATGAATCCCTTAACTGTTAACCTTTAAATGAAGGTAAGGAGTGGTGAAGCTTCCAGTTGGTCAGGTGTATTGCTTGCAGCTGAGCTCCCTGGGTTAGTCATACCTTTTCACCTGGTGCTTAACCTTTGTTTCAGGCTGTGACCTGGCAATTCTACTGCATGGGGCCTATCATTTTGAGTTTTTCCTTTTAACAAAATGGGGAGGGGGAGGGGAGGAAGAAAAGCGCAGTTTGTTCTAAGTATAAAAAACAGGGAAGCGTAATAAGCATGTAAGATTCAGGAACCCACTTCCCTCCAAGTACCCACTTGCAGCTTGAACAAAACATTCAACTTAGGAAAATAATTCCTAAGATAGTCAAACCAAAAAGGATATTCCCCAGGACACAACCACCCCAGCAACCATAGCTGAACATTTACAGGCACCTGGTATGAACCAACAATTTATGGTAACAAAGATGCTCTGAACAGCGTACCATGAATATAGCCCAGGGGAAAAAAGTTGTTTTCAAAAGCGCACACCAGAATTTCTCAGCAAACTTTCCTTGAGTTACCTTACCTCTCCAGCAGATCAAGTATCTTCTAGGAAGACTAATCTCAGTCTATGTGGAGATCTCATTAATCAAGACTTCTCCTCTACAGTATTCAATTTTTTCTTAGTTATTTATCAAATACATTTTTTTCTTTAAAATACAATGCAACCTTCACCATTTTCCTTCTTTTCTGCTATTTCTGAAGCTTGTTTTGTTTTGTTTAAATATTTTTGAAGAGTCCAGGACCCTCCCACTACTTGCTCAAGAACAATTTATTGTTCCCTGGAACAACCTGCTTGAGTTACTCCCTCCCTGATTTTCTTGTTCAGATGTGTGAAAATTAAGGCAATTAAGGCAGGAGAAGCCATCGTTATTCCAGTAGCAATTATTAACTTTTGCAATAAAATAAGTGACTCGCAAACTAGGAAGGAAATCTTTCCAGTTTTCTATACAAACCAAAGGATCAAGAAAAGACTTCTGTGTAAGTACTGCTCTTCACTTACTTTCTGAGCACTCAGTTTAACAACCTGCCTGAATGAAACCTTTAGGTATGACAGGCAATGAAACGTTAAAGCCAAGCATATATTTATCCTTCGTAATAAATGACATTAAAATTTTTTTCTCCTCATCCTTCTTATAAACAGTTGGAAAAATAAACAACTCAAAATAAAAACAGAACAAACAAACAAACAAGAAGTCTTCCCATTGGCACTCTCTGACAAATAGTAGAAGCAGCCCAGTGTTTGAACTCTGTCTTATCAGAAGCCATATTGATGGTACAGTGTGAAAGAGAGGGGTGTCACTGAGCTGCACTTTTGGAATATACCTAGTGGCTATGTTCAGGATATTATTTCTGGAGTTTTTTCATACCTAAATTTGTCCCTTTAATGCAAATGAAAGAAGAAAATCTCTTCATTTTTCTAGAGAAATATTATACTGGAATAAAAAATATATACCAAATAAAGCCAAGTAAAACATCTAATTCCAAGTGGACTGTGTATAAAAAGTAGACCAAATTCACTCTGCATTCCGTATACAGCATTCTGTTCAAAGACATATGGCCTGAAAACATGCCAAATATAAGTAACTCAGAGCTTGGAGACAAAACATAGCATGTTTCACATTCATTTTTCTTGTTTATTACGTTCTCAAATGTCACTGTAAGGACAATTTGATAGAGATCTTGAAATCTGGCCAATTATTTGTCTGTCACGTCATGGAAATCATTCCAGAAAGATGCATTCTGATACATGTCTGATTCCAAACTCAGACAGTATGCAAAATCTAACCTGGTTTTGTTAAATGTTTATTCATATCTTATAAATGCTTGACTCGTGACAAGAAATCTTATACATGCTTTTTAAAATTGGTATTCTTTTAAGTGTTGCTATCTTAATATTATTTCAAATTGGCAATAAACAAAATGGGTTAAATTCTTCAATCTATAAATGCGCACTTATGTTACAGAATTTATTTTGAAATGAACATTCTGAATCAATAAAACAACAAATACATTTATAATGAATTAAAGTAATTTGAAATTGCCACGAGTGTGAAAATAGAATAATTAATTTCTTACCTAACACGAATGAAGTTTCTACAAAATACAGAGAATAAAAAGTGAAAAGCCCTAGAAAAAAAAACAAAACATTGTGCAAACTCAGAGAAAATACTGAGTTACAGAACTCTTATGAACTGTATTATTTGGCTGCAACTTTTTCATCATCAAGAAGAAAAACAAAGCAAAAAAAAAGACCAGAATTTTCAATGCTTTTTGCCTAATCAAAGTGAAGTCTGCTTTTCTCTTTGTAGACAGAAGACTTCCCTAGTCTGGCAACAATCAGGCTGAGTAAAGTGAAAACTTCTGTCCTTATTTTGAGCCAAATAAGTAATTAATTGAATTGAATCTACAGTGCCCATTGTACCTGATCCATACTGAGTTCAAGTGTGCATTCTGTCATTAATTTGTCCAGCTATTTATATACTAACATATGCTTAATAAATAATGTCTTCACTATGCTGTCCTTTGAGCTAGGCAGCTACTCTGTGTTTAGCTCAAATCAAACTACCATCATTTGGAAGTACTGTAGCTCACATTCCCCAAAGCACTTGGCATGTATAATCAGAACCAAATTTTCAATAGAAGTAAGCATGCTGTGAGAGAGGTAGTGTTGTAAAAATGCTCCCACATGTAGTCCAGCTGGGAGATGCTGGATCTCAATTCATATTCCATGTTTGGTATCTAAATGGAAACTCATTTCCTTTGAAGAGTTGTTCCCAACTGGGAAATTAAGATGTTAAAAACAAAACCTAGGGCTGTCTTGAAAATCTGGTCTAACCTTTTCTTTTAGAAAGGCTTTGACTTCTTTTATTTATCTACTACAAAAGACACAGCCAAACCATATTTTCAGGTTTTTTTGTAAGTAGGAAGAGATTAGCAATCATTAGAATTATCTGTTTCTTCCAAAAGCTAAGAGTCCCCTGAATATATGAAAGACTTGGAAACTGAAGTTTGATAAATATATCTTTTGGTGAAATTGCCTCATTCACACTCTTTTACCTTCATCCAATTCCAATCCCCTGTTTAGGCAGTAAAGCTGCATGTAGAACACACTGATGAACAAGAGCAGGAAAAATAACCTGTTGCCATGGTTCTAGCTGAGATAATTTTTTTCATAGCAGCTTTTACAATGCCGTGTTTTGGACGGTTGGTGAAAACAGAAGTAGCACAGGTCCTGTATTTTTTGCTGAGAAATGCTCAAGCAGAGCCAAGGATATTTCTGCTTCTCTTGCTGTCCCATCAGAGAGGAGAATGGTTGTATACAAGCTGTCCAGGACAGCTGACCCAGACTGACCAAAGGGATAATGCTTACCGTGTGACACCACGCTCAATAATGAAAGCTGGGGGAAAGAATGAGGAAAATAGGATGTCACGAGTGATGGCATTTGTCTTCCCAAGAAATCACTACAAGTACTGAGTTCTGCTCTCCTGCAGGTGAACACTTGCCTCTGATGGAAAATAGTGAATGAATTCCTTGTTTGGGTTTTTTGTGCACATGGCTTTCACATATGCATATAATTACTAACCTATCACAAAAGTTACTGTATATAATAAATAAAAAAAAAGGTGCTTTCCGCCATCAAAATGAATCAAGTAGACTCAAGTGGGGAAGGAATGCAGAAGAGAAATTCCATTGTTGACAACAGGAAGTTGCTTTTTCTGTCCAGCTTCTGTATCTTCTCTCCAGTAACAAAAAGTAATAGAAAAAATAGAAAGCAAGACCAATTACATCCTATTTTTCCAAGTTAGAAATAAGAAAGAAAAGTAAAGAAATACCTGGAGAGATAATTTGATTTTTCATAACAAAGTAGAAAAATTCATTGCGGTAAAACATAAAAGCCTAGTTAGCACAATACAGCAGTGTTTTCTATCCATTATAAACAAAAGATAGAAAACATAAGCTGTTATTAGTAAGAGAGCTAGAAACTAAAATTACAGACTCACAGTGGAAAAAAAGTTATTGGTTATTGCTTGCATGTAATTATTGAGCTCTTTCTCAAGAAAGGTCGGTATGGTTGGCAACATCAGCAGTTCCAGAGAGACTTACTGTCCTCAGCAGACTGATTAAGAAAGAAAGAAATAGATGAGTAGTTAACACATTCTTGTCCATCTTTTCCACACCTCAAAATTCAGAAATCAGTACGCACTGAAAATAACCTAGAATGATAAGAACGTTTTTTTTATCAAATAGATTGTCAGGAGAGAGTGATCAGTCACCTGCTCTAACATGCTTTAAAGATTTTATATCATTTCAGGTAATGTGTCCTAAAAATTGTGGATTTTTCTACTAGGTCTCAGGTTCTTGGCACCTTTATCTACATCAGGTTCCATGTTCTTAGTTTTTTCTCTATTTCTCTATTATTATTACTCTTAATTTATTCTATGATTATTTCTAATTTAAAAATGAACTGCTAGTTCATTAAAAAAGAAGGAAAATGTTATTGTTGTTTGGACTTGCAAAGTCCACTCTGTAACAGTGAAGGAAATGGAATGGTGTTCTCTAATTTGCAATGATGTTATCAGTGACACAAGACAGTTATGCTTAACCTTGAAAAAAAAACAAAAAAAAAAAGCCAGGTTTTGCCCTCCAGTAAGATTAAAGTGGGATTCATCAAATTAACTATAAATAATGAACAAACAAATTTTGATCTGAAACAATGCAGCAGGAAAAAAAAATTGATTATAAATTTAAAGAGCTATTTGCAGTACAGTTTAGTAGTGGCAATGTTTGTCCCAGCTGTTAAACTCTGAAAGCCCATTTCCCAGACTAGTGCTGAATGTATTATTTGCATATACAGTACATCTTAATCAATGTCAAATTCAAAACCAGCCTCCTGAATATATTTTGTACTTTATATTCTAGTGGGCTTTAAATCTTTGTTTAAAGGCTTCTGTCTGTTCTTTTTATTTGGAATTTAATTTAGTCATGGAAGGTTAATTAGTTTTCAGATTTATAATTAGAGCAGTGAGTCAGCTCTTCCTCACTACTCTTCCTGTCTTGTGGTATAGCCAGTTTTATACTAGAGTATCAAAAGAAGAGAATGCAAGTCATAATTTTATGTAAATATAGCTTTGGAGGAAATGGAGATGGAAATCTTTTCAATTCTTGTCTGTGCAAGAATTCTACTCTACAAGATTTCATTAATAGGACAAGGAAGAGAGAGATCCATGTTGAAATGTTACATCTCATTTATTGGGAACAAGGAGGCTGTGCTTTTAACCAAAAGATGGGAAAGATTGATTATATGAACACCTAAATGTTCCACAAGAATATGTCAACTTAATTGGCATTTGATAAAGCATTATCAAAGCTTTCCTTCAACATCAGCATTTTTATGTAACCGATAATGATGTATTTCAAGAACCTTATTTTTCAGGAAATCTTTTTGTAATTAGATAGAAAGTAAGTTAGTCTAATGTGACAACTGTTACTGCAATTGAAATCCAAGATTCAGTCAGAGACATCTACTTAGCAGCTCTAAAAGAGCAAAATCCTCAACTATGTTTATTTACTATAGCTTGGTATATGTAATAACAGGTCATCTATGTGGCTTAGCATCATCAACAGAGAATGAATTCCTTGGGCTATCTGTGCAACATATCAAAAGACATACATTCCTCATCCAGAATAGGCTGGTAAGAAAAATTATGGCTGTAACAAAAAAAAATTCCTCATCAGATGCAATGTTATGGAAGCAAAGGAGACTTTGCGTGAAGTCAGTTTAACTCTGCATGGAGAAAAAGTTTTTGGTTATCTTATTATTGTTAAAGGAACATCTGGGAATGCCCAAAGTAAAAAGACAGAAAAACCAAACTTAGAAAAATTTGACAGATTTCAACCATTTGGTGCAGTATGTATGCCTTCATATTAATAAAACTGTATTGAATTTTTATAATATCCTGTAACAACCTTGCTACCACATCAGTATCCTTTACGTTAAAAGAAGCAAATTTGCAGTAAAGATACTAATTACCAAGCTGATTACCATAAATGCCTTCAGCTAGAAAGAAGTAAGTGCTTTCCAAAGGTGTCTAATTTAATTCTCAGCTAATACCCAAGGACAGATCAATTACAAAGATCTTCTTCTCTCCATAAATGGTAGTGGGAGCCAAGAATAGATGCCTAATTTCTGGATGTCTAAGAGACACATGCAGAAAAAGCAAATATGTTTTAAAGGATTAGCTAGTGAACTGAATTTTAGCTAATTATAATTTATAAAGGCTAAGTGTCAAACTCTGAAGCTACACATACAGTCTTGGAGGTTATGCTATTTCAGCCTGTTCAGAATTCCTATTTTTTCCTCTACTCTTTTAGCTTGAAAATAATGAGTCATTCATACAAAGGATTTGTTGGAAAGAGCAACAAACAAGGCATTGCCAGCTGGCTTTCAGACATCACATAATATTTCTTTAGATAACTCAGGAAAAAATGACATACACATACGAAAATAGATTAGAACTCGGTATGGAAAACAGAAGACCAACCAAAAAAAGATTTTTTCTGAGTTTACGAGCACAAATCCAGACAAGAAGAAAGGCCTTATGGCATTAATGCACAAGAAGAGATACCTGTAGATGTTTGCACTCTCATGCAATATTTCTAAAGAATTTAATAACTGTATGCATTCTGAACAAACACATAGATAATTATTTCAGAATTGGTAGTATAGATCAAGCAGAAAACAATTTGCCTAACCAAATTGGATGTAAGTACTCTAAAATTGTCCAAAATCAGAGCAAAACTGGAACAACTTAAGCCACTAGTATTGCACTAAGGTGACTGTAACACTATTGGACCCACACAAACCAAAAATTTTCCTCATGTTATATTTCCACATTCAGTGAAACAGTGAAGAAAATGCTGTGCAACAACTTACACAGTGCTTGCTGACAATATTCTATTTTAAAATAATGGAGAACATCACAAAACATGATCCAAGCCTTTATGACATTATTGCCTGAACCTCTGTTCACAGAAGGGTGCAATTCCACTTACTTAGTGGTAAAAATTGTATTATTGTATCACAGCGGTGAGAAGAAAGAAAGCCTCAAAACTTCTGTAGTAAAATTTTTGCATTCCTTTAAAATTTAACTTCCTCTAATTGCCTCAAGCTACTCCATGTTAACTCTTAACTAGGATGTTTGATCCATGGTTTTGATAGAATAGTCACTAGAAATAAATGCCCTGTGCCATTTTAAAGACCTATATACTATATAAAGCCTGTTGGGAAGAGGAAAAATGATTTTCAGGCCTATAATTTGTTTCATTTTTTTGCCTATCCTTACTTTTTTTGTTGATTTTTTTTTTTTTTTTTTTTTTTGCACATTATTTTCACTGAAATCTGTATTTATTCTCTAAGCTAAAGTGTTACTTGAGGACAAATATAACTGTTTAGGACTCTGCAAAATAAATTGTGACTTTGTAGAGAAAATCTGCACACCTGTATCAGATTTTTCAGAAAGAGTAATGATTTTCCTTGGCAATAAAACCGTGTATTTTATATCACATTGACAATGTTTTTTTTCAGTGACTCTTTCCAGCCTGCATTGTCTCATCCATACCAACTGGTTTGAAGTTACTAGCAGTACAGTACGTGCATGCTTTAGTGCCCAGAAGCATTTTTCTATCCCATATTACTTACAGAAAGAATTACTACTAGAAAGAGAATGGAAGAACAGAAAGAACTGTTGAAATTGTGGGCCTGCTTAAGAAGTGCGCCAGTAATACCATCTGCTAAGGATAACGTCTCACAGTGTATGCTCATTACAGTGGAAATGTAAATGGAGATACATTATCCTGATTAATCAGTCAGAAACAATTACAAACATTGAAGATACTCCTGTACAGGGAGGTTATAGTCACACAGGGACAGTGTTGAGTACGCTAATGACAAGTTCTAAGTCTAAATGCAGTTTTAAATAGCATTCAAATGAGAGGCTCTAAAGTCACAAGGCAGTTGACACAAGATTTGAGATACTGATGTCAAGAGCAGTGCTAAGTGCTCTGCTCCAGAATACCTCAAGTTTGACTGATGCTCTTGCTTCTTCTATCTGTAACAGTGGGAGAAGAAAAAAGCATGTTTGAAATGAAGACTAGCAAATATTCACATTACTAATCCAGGCAAATAACTCAGGTGCACATGTCAACACTTTTCTAAAGGACGGTTCAGGTAACCTATTTTACAAATCAACCATTCTCCCAACTCCAGTTTCCTCTAGTGTTAGCTCCAAAGTGAGGTACTTAACAAGGGCAATCTGGGTTTCCAGCAGTTCTTGTGGCAAAAGAGCCCTTTCTTCTACATTTCTGCACTGTACTCTAGAAACTCCAATATTTTCCCACCTAGATACTCTAATATTTTCCCATTTTCCCCGTGTAGAACACTAATTTACCATTTAATATTTTTGTATTAATAATTAATAGAAATCCCTAATAATAATGTGATGTTAATCGGCAGTAAGCATTTCCAGTTTACTCTTCTGAATGTGGCTGCATTGTAAGTTGTTTCATTCACTTACCCTAAATTTTAAAATACTGTTGGCAGACCTGCATGCACTTGAAGATCATGAAATACCAAACACATGTTCTAATTCTGCAACTGGCAAGTATTCAGGGATCTGAATATCTACTAGTCGGTAGAACATACACTCAAGGACCTACAAAGAAAATTCCTTAGCCTGTCACAATATCATACACATTTCCAACTCTCCCTTTGCAGGTGCACCAGATATTGTAATAGCAGTTTCCAGGCCAGATGGATTTCAAGCCAATTTTGAAAGACAAAAAGAGAGAAACTGTGCAAAGTTGTGATTACATCCCATGAACCCTGGTGAGGGTCAGTGAAAAGCAGACTGCAGACATGGATGTGTTGCAGGCACTTCTGGCTATTGAAGAAGTTGTAATGAGGTGTCACTTAGAGCAAGATCAGGCTTGTAGGCAAAGGAACAAAGCATGGCACTGAGATAGCAAGTAATCTGGGTTATTCCTTTTGTTTTTCTCTCCTTTATCCTAATTTATTCTAGTCTCATGCTTTGCATATCTGACTTATGTTTTATTTTATATCTTGACAAATAGATTTGCTTTTGGAATAATTTACAAATTTCCCCACATTAATTTTTTAATTGAGGAAGATACAGCCTGATAAATCTGTCTTTTCCAAGATTTTTGAAATGATATTTTGAATGACATTTGCATTTAAACTGTACTTCGCGGCCTGAATCTGAACCACTACAGTTCCACTGCCCTTAACTGATTTTATCTCACGCACTTCAAACTACCAGCTGATATTTCTCATATACTACTCTATACTTAACAAATCTTTTTTTTTTTTTCATCCAGCCTGCACATGCATTCAAACAATATCCTCCTGGAAAGATAACGGTTGGTTTTAAAGGTTCTGAAATGAGAACATTTCAGGTTTTATTTCCGTGTCATTGATCCTTATACAGATGATAGTCTTTTTTGTCTCCATGTATCTTTCAAAATTTTCCAGCTATCATCTGTCCTCAGACTCCTAATAGCCATATTTGTCCCTCATGATCTTCACTTACCTTAGAACCCTTTTAGTGACATTTTCTCTCCATTTGTCTTCATTACTCTGCACTTGTGCTCCTTTTGAATGTCTTCTCCACCAGACCAGAAAACTGACAGCATCTTTTCTTAATCAGTCCCCAACAATTTTAAAGCTATATCTCAAGCCTCTACTGATGTGTTCAAACAATGTTTCTGATTTTGTCTCAACCTCTCTGTAAAACTGAGTCAAGTAGCAACTTTACATTCTCAGACATTTGCTTCTGGTATCATCAACTGACATGTCTGCAAGACATGAACTCATTCCTCTCCTAGAGTCAGGACAATCTGAGAGAGGGGGTTCCATCCACTTCAAAGTTTGAAGAGATGTGGTTGACACAGACCACTGTGCCTGTGGGCTGTGACAGGACCAGCTGTTTTGAGTGATTTGCTCACCTTGCCCATAGCTACTACTTTCTGAAGCAGAGTTGGCTGAGTTCTTTTTCAGTTCAAATTGTCTAAAATGACAAGAGACAGTCATTGTAGCCTGAAAGAGAGGTTTTTGTAGGGTAACTCCGAGTATTAAATGCTCTGGCTTTTAGGAAGGAAGGCGTGTGAAAACTCTGAGCTGTCTTCAGTAACATCTGAAGAAACCTTGGACAGCAGGAGCTAAAGTAGGCAGCAAATTCAGCAGTTCTAGAAAGACACTTGAGTCTGTTCTATCAACTGTGCCCACATTCTGAATTTGCAATAACCCCTTACTAAACCAGTCTCATAGCAGAACAGAGCATTTTTAAAGTTTTTAAACTCTACACCCTTGTGTATTTGATATATATAGGATTAACTTACTGCACATGCACTGATGCTGAACAGTTACTCTGTGAGAATACTCATGGCTCAGTACTCCAATATAAATTAGGTACAGAACTACAGAGACTGCTTATCACATCATTAAGTTTTTAGTATTATCTTGCTTAGAAAATAAGTCATATATGTCTCTCAAAACTAACTGTTATGTGAAAATGGAGGCAGACTGAAGTAAAGTGTGCTTGGAAGAACTGAGATGACAAATTTCAAAGGTGAGATGAGGTATGAGTTGTTCATTAATTTTAACAGCTTAATTTAAGTAATTTGAAGTACCCCAACAATTTTAGATAATTATGAGGGCTGAGCTGAAAGTATTGCCTTCTATTTTATTATGTTGGTCCACAATGTCAGAGGCAGATGTTGGTGGGATAGCAGTAGAATTTGAACCTTCCTACCAGTATTCCTTCACATTTCATTGCCGTGTAATAGATGGCAGCAGAGGGGCAGTCTGACAAAGCAGCATCTGACATGGAAGTGCATATAAAGCAGAGGTGTGGGATGGAATTCATTCATTCAGAAAAAATGCCACCCACTGATATTCACTGACACTTGCTAAATGTTGATGGAGACCAAACAGTGGATATGAGCACAGTGAGGCAGTGGTTATGGTGACAAAGGTTCATCTCCATTGGTGCAGATAATATTTGTTGCTGCAAGCAGGATCTTGCTCATTCCTGATGAAAATGCATAACTAATGGTGACTGTGCAGAAAAAGAATGTTTTGTAGCTGAAAATTTGCTCTATCAAATGTGCTCTTTGTGTCTGTTGTAGTTTCCAAGAAAATAAAGAAGGCATTACTTTTGGAGCAAAGTATAGTTACTTTTTGGCAAAGACCTGATGTTTTCAAGACCTTAACTGTAATGCTGAAAGACCTGAAAGTACCAAGCCTTCCTAGAGGCATTTTTACAGCATGTTTTTCAAAGCACTCAGAGGTAAGCAAAAAGATCTTCACACAGTCTCATTATCACTAAACAAAATTTGAGGAAAGACAAATGAATTTATCAAACTGGCAGCTTGTTGCTGAGAAATGACCACTTCAAGGATGCAATTTATCTACTATTGTAAGGCTAACATCTCCCCTTCAGAAGCCAGATGATAATAGATCACATCAAATAATGTGTTCTAATGTACATATAAGGTGGAATGAAATATCTTCATAAAGATGGTGATTGCTTTTGGCATTCAGAGATTTTTTTTACTGTGGATCTTGAAGTAGAATTTGTTTAAATTATTTGATAATAACATGGTTTAAACATTAAGTATCATTAAAGTATTCACAGTACAAAAGCATTCATGCTATTTAGAGTTTTAATAAGTGATGTTATTTGCCATAAATATTTTACAAGAGGCAACAAAACCATTAACTTCAAATTTGTTTAGCTTAATATCACTCCTGTTTACTGCACCCTGTTTACCTCACTAACAGACAAGAAATCCTCAAGCTAGAAGCACTTGAATTTACAAAACAATTGTATATGGCCTTAATCATGTAATCAACCCTCTTATTATTGTTTCACCTTTAGCATTTTCTGGGTCTGACATCTAAATGTGTTTTAAGTAGTGTTTATAATTCTGTGGTGTATTCATTGTTTTTTAAATGAAAATAAGTTGTATATTGACCAATTCAGTGACCGTCTGTGGGTGAAAATATGCAGGCATGTCAACATAACATGCACAGGAAATGTGGCTCAGCAAGAAAAAAAATATATACATAAAATACAAAATCTCTAATGGAATACTTTGAGCGTTAAGCTTTTAGTCACATGACCTAGCCAGCCTGTAAGTGAAATAAATTTGCCCTGTGCTACTTCTAAGAAATGATGAATGGGCTGATGCTTTCCTAATCAGTTTGTGATACTGACAACATCAATAGTACTCTCGCTTTCATCTCTGAGCAAACAAGAACTGAAGTTATGTACTTTTTTTCTGAACTGATGTTTGTAACTGAAGTTACAAAACTACACCAGTATGTGAACTGCAATCTTCAGAAGTGATTGTGTTCAAAAATTTCAAGACTGAGATAAGCTAAGTATCTCTTGTCTGCCACAGCCTGAATACAGATTTAAGCTTTGATTTTTATATCAGGCTTAGGATTTTTGTTTTGGTTATATCACAGAATTGTTTCTGAGACAGAGAGCTCACACAGCCATAGGAAGAAGTAGTTCAGTGCCTACAAATGGCAAACATCTGGTTGTACTACCAAATATTTGATTATCTTTTATGTTAAAAAACATAAAATCAATGGCTTAAACATCATCCCAGTTCTTTGTAGCTGTTGTAAAGCCCATACAGCCCTTCTTCCTTTTTCATTTCATTTTCTTTTCGTTCAACATTTAAGTTAACTCAGTAAATATTCTGTAACTGCGATGTTGAAATTAATCTCTAATTCTATTTCCTTCACCAAGAGAAGCCTCTGCGTTATCTCTTTTTTTTTTTTTGAGAAATATTTTTAATGTTTCCTTCATGATTTCCCTTTCAAAATACAAATGTAAACTGTAATAAAAGAAAATAAACAGCATTTTAGTCCAAACAAGTTTCCCACATTGATAATTTTTCTTTAATATTCTGAGTTTTGTTTGACGTATCCTACTATTATTACTATCAATAAACAGAAGTTTCTTTTGCTGTGTCTTTTTCTTTTTTTTCCCCTCAGAATTAGCATAGCAGAAACAAATGGGGAGGGAAACTACAGGGACAGCGCAGTGAATTTTCAGGAGTTTGTAAACATGAGGAATCAGAAATAACTTCCATAATAGTATGCATTCAATTTCAGGAAAAATAACATGAAATTTTCTTTGTTTTGATTAACTGAAAGCATTTGCCTTGTTATAGGTGATCTTCGCTGTATTAATTCCAGCCAGAGGAACTAACCCTTGCTGCTGAGTGGTTGTGGCTTGGTTCCAGTTGTTCTTGGTAACATAGAAGGGAAGGTCTTTTCCCCACATTCACACCAAGGCTTTCTCAACCTCTACATTTTGCAGCAGGGATCAAGTTAGCTGAAAGTTTGGTCAAAATCTTATTTTGAATGACCTGCTGTTCTCAAATCCTTCTCTGCATTTCCTCTTTTTGCAAATAATTGCTGAAGTAGCATATCCTAAGAGGATTCTGCCTATGACATTCAGGCATCCTGACATTTGAAAAAGGACCTGTACTAAAGATACGCTAAAGCAGCACAGCCTCTCACTGGAACACTACAATCTGGTCACTTGATTATTTATCCTTCACTAGAAGCAGTGAAACAAAAATAGCCCTAATCCGAGGAGAGGAAAAATATTGATTGTTTATAAAGATATGATTATTTTCTCTTTAACTATTTCTTCCTGCCAAGTACTTAATCTGCTCAGAATCACATCACAAAGCAGGCTAGGGATAGAAACATGAGACGCAGTCCAGCAGGACATGTTAGTTTTCAAGAACCCGAGGGTTGTTATATCATGTATTTGAAAGAGATTTCAAATATTTCAGCAGAAATATGGCAACTGAATGGATCAGTGTCATAGATGCTCAAACCAAAACCCTTTAGAAAAAAAAAAATGTATAATTGAAAAAATAGGGAAAGCTCCTTCCTAGAGCTCCCTTTACAATCTTGTTTTCCAAGAGATGTACACAGAGTTCTATGACACAATGCTTAAATCTCCTGAAAATCAAACTATCTTCATTTGAAAACATTAAATCCACACTCTAGCGACGTGGAGAAAGTGAATACAGCTCTATAACTCCTCATTAAGATCAGAAAGAAAAAGTAGGGAAAAAATGTAGTTTTACTTAAGATGCCTGTCTCCACTGAATTTAAATTTAGAATTGAGTAAAAAAAGATAGACAGAAGACCATTTGCATTTCTGCATTATATTCATTTTCTAAAACAATATCAGAGTGAATTTAATGATATCTGAAGATAAAAGTTTTGGACCATTTAAAATATTGGGATTCCGAAGTATAAAATAAAATCACCACTGCTTGGTACAAAGATCTCCAGTAGCTTTTAAATTCTGTGCAAGTACATCCTTATCAGTTACGCTAGATTTCAGAATCTAGTGCTCTCATTTTACAAAGAAATAAAGCATAATCTCTTTTTACCACTATGAATCATCAGTTTTCATTAAAAAAAAAAAAAGAGAGAGAAAAGAAAAGAAAGGCAGGGATGCAGCGTCGGAACCAGCAAAGACTTTAAGGCATAGAGAGGAAGGGGAGCCACGGGGATGGGGAGGAGAATGCTTCAAACATCTGAAAGTATATTTGATCTTTGCTGTGAATTGATCCTGTGATTTTGGATCTCATAAGATCATTAAAGGATCTTTTTTTTTCACTTCAATAGACCTGTGTCAAACCTTTAAAGCCATGTCAGATAATTAATTCCCTACACTGCAGCGAGTAAAGATAATGATATTTTACCTTAACTACTTTTTTTTAGCTGAAGTAAGATTGGATCATTAGTTAAATTATTGTATAAAGCAGATAGACATATATTTATGGTAGGTGTTTTTCGTGTTTTTCTATTTTATTTAAAGTGACCTTTGATTCTCATGCCAAATCTCTACGGTTGGTACTCAGTACTTTCTGCATGAAGTTACTCTCCCGCCTTGAAAAGATTTAAAGTGGCAAAAACACACACATAGCCTGCTTGATCTTGTATGTGAAGATTATGTGAAACTTAGGTGGAACGGAGGTTGAATAAATGCTTTTTTTTTTTTTTATCATGGGAATTATTAATAAGATACTTATAAGCTTTAACAGCATTCTCTTAATTGTACATAACTAAATGTAACTTATTTGTAAAGTAGTTAAGAGGCTTACTGTAGTCTTTTAGTGAACTAAGCAGCTCATTTGAAGTACTTAATTTTGTTATGATAAAAATAATAGGAAGAAAAAGTATATTTTCTGCTCTCCAGTGTTTCTAATATTTCTGACTGTTGCATGGTGAGCTAAATTAATATTTCTCTAGATAAAACTCTATCCCAAATTTGTTACTTGGCTCTTATAATATCTTGGAGTCGAAGTATTATAATACTTTCTATTTTTAAATTAACACTTAATCTGCTCTAAATCATTCTGCTTATTTCCCCTAAATTAGTATCAGTTGTGTAAATCCATACAAATTAGTACTGGAATATATTTTAGAGTTTGCAGAGAAATGGGATGGTGTATCATCTGAGAAAAGAAGGAAATATGCTGGACCAGTATTCACAAGGAGAAGATTAAATAAGAAAAATTGTTCAATGCTACCAAATATCCCAGAGACACTTGCATACTAAAATATTCACAACTGTATTTTCAAAGCCAGTTACTTTTGTATTAAATGAATACCTGAATCCTTTACAGGGGCACATAATGTCCAGAGTGCACCGTAGTCTGGTTCTCTTGTACACAGGTTAATAGTACCCCAACAAAAGTGTTTTCTAGGATACCTTCTAGGGTACCCACAAATACTTCTCTATCGGACAGCAGGCTCATGGTATTTTCTTTATCCATATGGTCACAAATGTCAGAGCACAAAGTGGATTTTCTCCTTGCAGCACACTGGGATGTACACTTACATCCCACAGCTCAGTCAGAAACCATTCAGAGGACTACTAATTTCAGTGGGAACAACTTTTAGTTTTCTCATTCTGCTAAAACAAACAACTCATCTCTGTGTGAGTTTGCACTGAATGGGGACACACATCTCATGTTGTGATTAAATGCTAGGTTTACACAAACATGGGCAGGAGGAACAAAAATCTAAGTAGGTCACTGAACCAATTAGCTTATGTGCCATGATACTTGGGACAGAGATACTTGTGATAATGGTAAATTAACTCCTGGAGCAATCCTGGCAATGTCAGTGTTACAATTTATTTTATTTAACTAACATTGAGGGACTGATATTAATGATGTAAAATTTTCAAAAGCTTTTTGGTTTCTAAGCAGTTTTAATTACTGCACTTTACAATACAGTTCAGATTCCCATAGCATTCTAATCATGGCAGTACAGGCCAGGAAACGCTAGCTTCTCCCTTGCATCTGCACAGCACTGTGTCTGGTATCTGATATTTGCCTCAGGTACTTTAAGTACGTTCATGCAATACAGTCCCATTTTCAGTATAACTTCAGAGCAGCAGACAAAGATATACAAAATTCCTGTGTGCTTGAGTTCTCCATCATTTTGGTAGTTTGGTGCTTTTACTCTATTTAATTTTACAAAAGAACAGATTAGACACTATCAAAATGGAAGCATTGAATAAGGTTCCAAAAGTGTATGTTTTTAGTCCATAATTTCATATTTTCCTGGCAGATGAAATAAACATTATGTTTATAAAATTTGCAGAATAGTACTTTTCAGACAATTAGGAAAATATGCTCAGAACTCATACTGTTCTTGTCAGAAGTCTGGGGAAAAAAAAGGGCACTATTCAAAAGAGCAAGATGGATTTGCTACAAATAGCAAGAACTTTAAGCTACACAGGTCACTCCAAAATTAATGCCTCCAGTGGCAGGAGAAGGGAAGAAAATTCCTAAGGTATGATTAGTGCATGAGCCTTGCTTACTACTTACACTTGTGGCTTTAAATGGATACCACCGTCCTTCCCTAGACTTAATCCCAGGACTTTTGGGGTAAAGTCTCAAGAGATACACAGACATAAGGGTCACTTTTGAGGTAATTGCAGAAACCTGGCTGGAATGATTCACAAACATCTTATGATTCTGCGTATTTTTGTAGCATTGCCATGACAACCTGATGTGGTATAACAGATGCAGGGGATATAAAAGTCACTGAGATCTGACTAAAAAGATGTTGAGACTTTTTTTAAAAAGAAAAAAATACAGTGAAAATAAAATATAATTATATAAAAAGGAAAACCAGAATTTTTTGTGTAGAAATGGCATTCTCATTCTCAGCGTTATTGTTAAATTAGAAATATTGTATCAGGTAAAGCTAAAAAATGTAAAGCATTTGTGTTTTTTTTGTTTGTTTTGTTTTGCTTTTTACCTATCTCATAACAGAATTTCTAAGGAAGTACATGCTTTAGAAGTCATGATGAATATTCCAAGTGCTGCTCTGGCACTCCATGTACACTGGAGAACAAGAAATAAATAGAACAAATTCTACAGGTACTGATCCAGAGGCTTCAACAGGAAATAAAATCTTTACAGTGCAAGGTGAGAGAATTATCTTACCTCCTTGGTGCCATAGCATACAACAGAAGGACCCAAAATGGTACAAAAGACAAATGAATATGTTACTTTGAAAGAGATAATCTTGATCTGCTACCAGAGAGTGACATGAAATAGGTGGATCCATAATAATGATCTTTAGATCATAATAACGATAATTAAAAGGAGACAAGATATTCACCTGTAACATGGCAAGCATCCAAAAGAAAAGGCATACAATGCAGTTTCTATAGCTATGGTTTCCTTCATTACCAACATACCTAAGGAAGAGGGGACAGATGCTGAGGGAGTCTTGGGCTCGTATTAAATTAATTGCCATTGGCAACGTAGACTTAAAATCAATGAAAACATATGGGGATGAGTGTTGGACCATCTCATCTTCATAGCATTATAACTGGTTGATATGACCATCATGAGCTTATGTAAATGCTGTTAAAAATTTACGTACCTCAAACCACCTTTCCTTATCTCCCCTGCCCTACCAAAGAAACACCAAAAAAACCAAAAACCTCAAACCCCACAAATTAACAATGTAAGCATAGTTTTGCTTGCTGGTTGGAAACATGGCATCATTTCCACTTACACTTTGAATAACTTTAATATTATTAAAAAAAACAACTGTAAAGGAAGTGAGAATACAACTATAAATATTTGACAGAGAGACATTTTAAAACTTAGATATATATGCAAAAGAACAGCCCCAAACACCCTTCTTCTCCCCCCCAACAAAAGCAATGCTGCCTGACACACATTCTTTACTATTGAAAGAGCTGGGAATTTTTGCAGAACCTGGCAGCTTCCGTAATTTTTACAACTTTAGAAAACATAAGTTTTAATCAGTGAAAGCCTTGAACTGTTCATGAACAAAATGCGTGTTTCCTTAAGCTATAATCCATGAATGATGTGGTATTAGAAATTATGGCTTGGCATTAAGGGGAAAAAAAATAAAGTCCTTTAGTCTTTCACAGTAAGTCCTGAGCCATATGTGATGAAGACCATGTGAATGCATGGTCCAAGTTGAAAAAAAAATATTGCCAAGACATGTAACTTTTGAGTTAGACATTAAAACACTCGCTAAACTCTCTTCACTCAGCTGGTCATTGCCAGGAAACATGTAATCCCCATCAGCAATAAATCTACTGGCTAAGTACCATTTTTCTTAATGAAGTAACAAATTTAGAGAAGTCTCTAACCTCGGACTTCATTATCAGCATTTCTATTTCTGTAGGGGAAATGTAACCAGATAGAAACTGGTTAAAAAAAATAAAAGTAACTGTTACACCACAGGTTTTAAATTCTGGGTTTTTTTGTTGGGAGTTTTGTGGGTTTTTTTTATTTATTATTTGTATTCTGTCTTATTTACAATCAAAAAGAAGAGTATTCTGGTAATTTATTTTTTAATAATTCTATTAAAACTATTTTTAGTTATGGATAACAAATCACAACAGCGATTTAAACAAACAACTCCTCCATTATTTCCACAGAGGAATCCTCTTGTCTGCAGGGTTTGCATTCCCTTAAGAGTATGAGGACTGAAGCTTAAAATTATTCATTCATTGGAACTTCAGTTGAATAATTTTCTGTTTTTCTTACTTGAAGTCCTAATTAGATAAATTAAATAAAGGATTATGATGAATTTATTCTATATTCTTGGCAGTTTTGCATTTGCATCTCAGACAGAAATTTACTAATTTTCCAGAGCACTGAGCCCTGTGGTTCTGAGACAGGCCTGGAAAAGAAGCATTTAATGTTTGCATATTGATAATCTTCACCTATTTAAGGAAACTATGATGTAGCAGATCTGAGAGTTTTGCATTTCATTCTTTCTTATAACCTTGTTTTATGGTCAGTACACTGCCTTTATAAAGGGTAGTCACAGGATGCTTACTGATTTCAGTAATCGCTGTTCACTATGCATAACATGGATGCCAGTTGAGTAATAACTACTTGAAGGAAACAATTAAAAGCATATTTGAAAAGAAAGCTTATTGCTATTTTCTGACCACCATTACAAGGAGCCGACCATCACATTCCTCAGTCATAAAATATGGGTATCTATATCTGAACATTAATCCATTCCTTCCATTTGAGAACAACTTCTATTTGTGCTTGATCCAGAGGATTAATTCCAGGCCTAGCTTCTAAACTTCCGTAAGGATTCCCTACCTTTAAACATCACTTTTTATAAAATGTTGTCTAAGCATCTTTTCTTTCCCTTGTTTTTCCATATGAATTTATTTTGAAAGCTGATTCTACAGTAAGATATGAGATTAAGCATGTAGAACATCTTTTTAATATCTAAATTGTCATCTTCTGAGGTTTTGTCTGTTTCATCTTGAATTCAGGCAGCCTCCAGGTAGCCACTTTATGTAAGAACGAAGCACAGAAAGTACTACTGAATTCAATTCCAATTTCTCTAATCCTTCAGTTTCTTTTATTTCCTTATATAAAATACTCGGCTTATTTTCAAATAAACTTTTGGACTTTGATCTGATCAAAACAATTATTTCATAGCTACTGTCTCTTCCAACCCCACATAACTCTGAACTACTTTTGTAGCTGGGTACAATTGAAATTATAAACGAGCATTCATTTAGATCAGAAGACAAAAGCAGTACAGAAGAGGAGACAGAACCTTGCATTGCCTAGAGAGCACAAAGCATATTTCTGTTATTTTTCCAGTGAGTGGTAGCTAAAGCAATTTGGCCCTCACAGCTATCCTACAGTTCCATGCTGTAATGATAGAACTATAAAGCAGGTCCTGCTTCTATATTAAACACATAGCAGACAGGTAAAGTTGACTTTCCTTTTCAATGATATATTTTGTTTATCTGGCAAGATTTTAGCAGCAGGGAGGCTACAGGATGGCCTCTGTCAGAAGAGGCCAGAAGCTGCCACATATTAGATAAGAGCCAGTTGCAGCCAGCTGGTGGAGCTTAGTTACCTACTGGTGTTAAGAAACCACAAATGATCAGTGGTTTAGAAATAAGTAGTACAGTGTCAAAATGTGTTCAAGTGGCAGGATTACATGATGCTGAAAGCACTCCTCTCTGCTAGAGAGTTATCTGGGAAATTGCAGAGCTCCCTCAGGAGACAATCCCTCTCCTCTCCCAGATGGCTCCATCCATTCTCTGTTATGCCTTCAGGCTGCACTGAATTAAATGCCAACATGTTATGCATGAGTTTGCTCAAGGAATTACTCTGCTGTTCATCAGTAATGGTTAATTGACCAAGAAATATCACGTCCATGTCAAAAATGCTCAAATTAAAAATACTGTACAAGAAAAGTTTTATGTTATAAAATACTACTTCTAAGACAGCTCTTTCTCTTCATTTATAAGGTTAGTTCATTTTTGTTGTGAAATAATCCTAATTGCTTTAAAAAAATAATTTGAAAATTCTTCAATATTATCACTGAAAGGACAATGGATATACAGAATTTTATTTCTGAGAGTTTTGTTTTGTTTTTTTGGTGTTTTTTTTTTTTGGGTTTTTTTTTTTTTTTTTTTTGTACCAATTTATTTTTATTAGGAACAATATTATCATGTTATTACATAAACTGATGGGAGTCTCTTGCTTTGGCAGAAGGGGGATGTGATGAATCCCACTGAGTTTACGGAAGCTTTCAGGCACACGGAGGAAGCCAAAAATGCCTTAAAGATCTGCCTACTGCTTTTGCACTCTTGGAGGATGGGTGTTTTATCATTTAACTGTTTTCTTTACTCACTTCAGAGCAGACATACACACACACTGCTGCATTTTCCTGCTTTCATCTTTCCTGATAAGGGACAAACACTTTGCTCTTCCTGGCTTTCTGCCTTCCAAATCCAACCAGAATAATTGGAATCAGCATTCTGGGAGGCCTGAAGGAGGGCTGTGTGGTCAGCAATGCTCCATACAGCAGCTTTACTGAAGGACTGAAAGTCCTCCTGACAGTGCCTTCACATACCTTTTCCATTTTTTAATTCCAGCTAGGAGAAAAAAAAACTAATCCAGAGTATTTATATATCATGTTTTTGGATTATGGTACAAGATTTCAGTTCTGACAATTCAACAACAGTTTATTGGATTTACCAAAACATTATATGCTCAACATTCTCTTTCATTCCTAACACATTACAGAAGGAAACTCACAGACTCTCATATCACTTATATGTATTTAAAAAGGAAAATGTGGGAAGCGCTTCCAGCTGCCAATGCACACAGACAAGTACAGGCAAATGTACATATCCAGTAGCAGACATTTTTATAATCTGAACTATCCACAGTCATGAATTTTTTCCATACATTACAATGCTCCTGGAACTGCACTAATGAATTACTGGCTTTTGTGTTCTTATCACTGTATCTCTATTAAGTTCATTAATTCTGACATTGTCTCACTGTATTGTAGTTACACAGCTTTGGCACCAGCTTTTCACTTTATCTTCTGCAGAACTGTGTCAATCCCAGTCTTGTCAGTATTACATAGATCAAAACAAAATAGCTTTAACAGGTAGATCAAAGCAAAACAGCAGAGCATATTCTGGACAAGTATGCCAGTGCTTTCAATAATGGTTGTGGAGATTTTCATGCAGACATAGGCAACGATATTTACATTAAGGCAATTTATTCCTGCCAGGGGTCCCAGAAGAACTCTTACTTTATGAGCTCTGGTCTTGAATTCAACCCAGAATGAATAGGATGAATATAAATGGAATGAAGCCTTTTCCCAGATTGCATGATACATTCTGTATCTGATGAACAAAGTAGCAGACCTATCAGCTGGGCATTTCACTAGTACACTCTTTTTGTTATAATCTCATAAAATCATTTTTATAATAAATGAACTTATTAGTTATTATCATACAGTTATGCATATGTTAAAGTAAAACGCATTCCCTACATGATCTCTGCTGAGTAGTATCCCTCAATTCCTGTCACTTTAATTTTTAACACAGTTATAAAGACAGCACGTAATCCTTCATTCTGAAGTGTCTGACTAGACAGATTTTTGAAGCAAACAGCAATCAAGATTTTACCTAGAACTTCTAGAGCACTATCAGAAGATGAAATGTTTGCTACTGTCCTCACATAAGTATGTACTGATTTTCACTGTTTCCATAGCAGTACATTTCCAGTCCCAGAAATCCCAAGAAGCTCATGCTTACTACTGTTTATTTTCTGTGCTTGACACCACAGGATAAATGGAAAGCCTTATTGGATGGATACCCATTCCCCCTGGCATAACATTCATTTAATGATGTTCACAATTATCTTTGAAGCAAAGATACTGGCTTATTATGAGCTATCATTTAGCCTGTGGTCCCATGCATCTCACAAGAAATTGCCAAAATTGATACAGACTGCAATAAAAGCAAGCTGTGTAAATTAGATGTGTAGGGAGTTGCATAAAAATCACAGTGCATGTTAGGAATTAAGATGGGCACACTCAGTCTTCTGTATAGTAAATATCAGTATGCAGTCACACGGTAAAAGAGGAATATAAGGTTTTCACAAAGATGTGTCCATGGCAACTGACAGATTATTTTCACTTGTCTTCAAAGATGTTTCCAGCATGAAGGGTTCCATTAAGCCTCACAAATAAAAATTACCCTCAGAAAGAAGACAACGTTAAACTTACATTCCCATATTTTCCATGGGAGCTAGACATTATTTTTATTTGCTCTGTACAAATCTTCCATTTCCTGTTTTTATTTTAAGAAATTTAAAAAGAACATATATATATATATATTTCACTTCTTACCTTTTTTTCGTAAACTTTCTGACATTTTAAGCAGATTTCCTTTCTGATCAGTCTCTCTCTGTATTGCCCACGGGCTCTCTGCATATTCCTAGTGTTCTCCTCTTGAGTACCCATCCATCCAGTGGCTTTGAGGCCATTTCCTGCAGGAAAAAGAAATTTTTGTAAAAAACTACTCTGAAGACCTACAGATTTTTAATTCATAACAAAACAAAACAAAAAAAACAAAACAAAAAAACCCCCACCAACTGACCAAGCAACCAAAAGAGCCCCATAAGCCTCATCCACACTGAAGAACTTGAGCTGAATTCACAGTTCACTAAATTTCTCAAATGTTTCCCATCTGAAATAATAATAACAAAAATAATTAATAAACTGTTTATGTTATATCTATATAAACTTAAACTGAATTAAATCAGGGTCAATCAATCCAGAATTCTTTCCTCTGATCTTTACCATTCATTACCAAAGTTCTCTTTACCATTCAGTCTGAAAAATCATATAGACTTCTTTTGATTCAATAACAAGAAAAATGTCTGTCATCAAGCATAGCCGGAAGTTCATGGACCTATCCAATACTAATAGTATTTTTCTCCAAGGTATAAAGAGAAAAATGAAATGTCGTGTTCTGAGCTATCTTTTACTTCTAATAATATTAAATCTATCCTCGCTGTTTGGTCCCGGAATTTTATGTCAGTATCCCAAAATACTGCCTATTGTCTATCTCAGACTCAGATTCTACAGCAAGATCCAGCTTTCAGACTCAGTCACCACCTCATTGTATTTAGCACAAACTGAAATGGTGGAATTAAACATTCATGAATAGAACATAAAAAGCAGCATGCCAATTGTTCCCCACCCCTTCCCTTCCCTTTCTTGTTCTTTTTGGTCAGTCTAGCTCATTTATAGTTAAATAGATAAAACATGTTATGACATTGTGGACTGGTGTGTACCAGTTGTGATTTCTGAGTCATATACTAGAAGCAAAACATTCAACAATAATTAGTAGTTGACTGTCTCCAAAGAAGGAACAGGGAATCTCCCATTTACATCAATGATGCCACTCATTATGTTTAAGCAAACACTCATAAAAGCAGAATTCTTTCATGTGAAATTCAGTTTGAGTAAATCAAAATTCAATAGGCAAAATGAAAAATAGATAACAAATATAATAATCTTTCTGCACATGTCAACATAGGTACTTCTAAGGACAAATATATATATGTAACAAGATGCATCAGTGCTATAATCCTCCATAGCATGCCTCAAGGACAGAAGAATGATAAAATGTGCATTTGCTTTGCACTTGTCCAGCGTCAGGTTGCATATAACAGTCTAGAAATAAAAGCAAGTCCAAGAAGGAAAGAAGCAATGAAAAGCAAAAAATGTCTTCCCCCCGCCCACCATAGACACACATTCAAAAAGAAAATGGGTTTCATATTTCTGTACTGACTTTACTCAGAATGGTACGAAGGGATATATCCTTCACTTCAGTGCCATAGATGGCAAATAATAGATCATAAAATCTTGGAATGACTTGTATTCGAAGGGACATTTAAGCCCATTCAGTTCTAATCACTCTATCATTGGCTTGCTGCCCTCCATAGATCAGGATGCCCAGGGCCCCATCCAAGCAGGCCTTGAACACATCCAGGGCTGAGGAATCCACAGCTTCTCTGGACAGCCTTCGCCCATGCCTCATCACCCACTAATAAAGAACGTTTTCATAACATCTGACCTAAATTTCCCCTTTTAGTTTAAAATCATTCCCCCTTGTCATATCTCTATCAAACCACGTAAAAAAATCAGTAAAAATGAATCGCAGTGTGAACATTCCAATGTGGACTGATATAACAAAAAGAAAGGAATCATAGTTCACCTGGCTTAGGCTGCTGAAGATGACTCCTCATCTAGAAGATCAGTGGCTCCTTCATCAGACTTGCCTGGACGCGGACTGGTGTTTTATGCACGTTCCTAGCATGAGGTGTCCTGTTTCCACAGATAGTTTCTGGGAAATAAAATAAAATGTATGCTAATAAATTGATATATCAGTATCAGATATAATAATCATGAGTTGCATTCCAAAGTCTCCTGAATATTTATTAAAGTATACTGTTGATTTAATTTTGTGTTTTGATTTCTGAGTCACAGAGTTATAGATCACATTTTTAAATGATCAATAGCAACTATGGTAATTCATAAGCCTCTTACTTTTCATTTAATTCTATTTATTTTTAGAAAGCTGTTACTCCTAAATAGCCAACAGAATTCATAATTTAGTTTCAAAGTAAACAATGTATTACTAGTCATAACATAAAATTGATAGCATTAAAATCAATCACATTGCTGAAGTAAGAATTTGGCCTTTAAATGAATGTTATGTGGCTTCATGTGGAGCAACAAAGAGGGAGAGATGGAGGGAGACAGACAGAGACAGATTCTAAAGCTTGATCCTGTTTTGTGAAAGCAGGGAGCTCAGAAATACGTCTCGGGATTTTCCTGTGAATGTTATGCTTGTGAAATATTAGATTATCAAAATCTAACTGCCCCAAGATCAGTCATCACATTCCCTTGAGATAACAATTCATGACATAGTGACAATCACAGATAAAGTACAGAGCAGAACTTTCATTTTTCTCTTCTGACTCTCCAGAAATACGTAATTGAAAGCTAACTGAAGAACATGAAGACCATGCACGCCCTAGTGGGTAAGCTTTTCCTTTGAAAGGTCTTCTGCCATTATCCTTCAAGATCTTGGACAATTGCCTTGAATTAGGGAGGCTTTCTCCTACTTTTATTTTGCCTGCATCACACCTGCATTCTACAGCTGAGAATTTGAAACAGTTTTGTTGCTGCTGCATCCAGCACTGTCACTGTCACCTCAGTTTTTACTATGACCTCCTCCGCTTTATTTCATCCCACCTGTGTTATTTGCAGTTTCTTTCATTCTAACATTACCCATTCTGTCAGTAGCCTACTTAAAAGGTTATTTCAGATAATCACTTTACATTTCTGTTCCCAGAATCTGTTTTGACTGCAGGCCTGTAGCTAGGGTTATTGTAATGCACCATCCTAAGGCAAGCTGGACTATGCAGAGGAACAAGTCTGCCTAGGTAGATCAGTCAGTAAGTGATACTCTGTTTAATTGGTTTTACTTGTACTTAAGTGGTACTAGTCAAACCAACAAAGCATTTATCTTCTAATTATTCAATACAGATGTATGGGAAATAGAAAAAATATCTGTCTTTTTCAGGCTATGTGGCAGATTGAAAAAACTTCTGAAGGTTCAGGAATTTGTCAATTTTTCCATTGAAAGTTAAGGAAATACTAATACAAATATGGATGAGTTAATAAGATTTATTTTTAATTTCACCAATTAACAAACTGAAAAACACTGAGTGATTCGTTTAAAAACAAACCAAAAAGGTTTTGGTTTTTTGTTTTTTGTTTTTTTTTTTTCTGAATTTTGATGCATTTGAAAAGTAAGAAAAAGTTCAACATACATGTTATTTCCATGGTATCCTCAATGTCGCTTTTCATTGACATCAGATCAGTGAAGAAGGAGGTGATTTTGTTGTTGGAGTGTTAATTGCATTTAAAAATATATTTGCATAGCATTTTTCATAAAGAAAAAATGATCATTTACATAGCTATTTGCATACTCATTTTCAAATGTTTTTTTAAAATAAATGATCCTATAAATTCTGATTCTGAACTCCTTGACATTACACACAACTGCAAAACTCTCCTCAGAAAAATCAGTGCTGAATTATGGGAGGAAAACCTGATCTAGTATTAGATATGGAGGTTAGCACCCTGCCTGTGGCACTGGGTTGGAACTTGGTGATCCTTGAGGTCCCTTCCAACACAAGCCGTTCTATGATTCTATGAAACAAAGTTTCAGAAGAATAAATGAGACCATGAATGAGTAAAAGTACATGAGAGAAATTGTAACAACTCAGAAGTTTCTTAAAATTCTGATTGTGTAGAAATGGAAAATTTCAGTGAAAAATTTAAGGCATAATATTTCAGTTGCTTTTGTTTTTGTTTTATTTGCAAATATCTTACATGACATTATATGGTTGTGAATTTTTATGAAGGCAGCATCTCTTACACAATACAGCAATCTTCCTGATAGATTTTGATTGGATGATCTACTGAGAAATGTGAAAATCTGCGGCATCTTCAACTCTGGAAGTATTCTATTTTTAAATACTGCTGTTTGGCTAAAATGTTTAATTAAACTGAGGAGGTACTTCAACTTTTACTGACTTGAATATCCTCTGAGCTTTTCATTTTGTACAGCTAGAAATCAGACACTACTCAAAGGCATCCGCATCCCATCACCTCATGGGATTCTAAATTCAGCTGTTTTTGTTAGCCCCTCTTAAGATACAATGCCAATCTCAATGATGAATGCATGTATTTATTAAGTTCCTAGATGACACCATTCTTTAAAAGCTGAAAAACACAGCAAAAGAGAGGACTTGAATGAAATGTACAAGCTTATTGGAAGCAATCTACTATGAATAAATACAAGTTTTCTGTTTTTCAACAGGCAATTCCTTCAAAACAGCTATTGTATCACAACTAAAGAAAAATCAATGTCATGCTTCTCACAGAAAGGCAAATATTGTGTAAGAAGCAAAGTAATTACTTCCTCTATGTGATACTTGTAAGATCTCCGCTGGCAGACTGTGTCTAACGTAAGAAACAGAGGGATCAAGTGGAAAAAGTCCTAGGAATGAAATAATAAAAAGTAACCTGCAAGCACAAGATATGAAAAAGCTTTGAAGGCACTGGTTTTGATTAATCCAGGAAGGAGAGTTTGCAATACGAAACTTTATGTACACTGAAAATATATGAAAAGAAGGAAAGAAAAAGCAGCTAGTTTTTTTTGTTTGTTTGTGTTTGTTTGTTTTGTTTTGCCAACAAAGAATATGATGAGTAACAAAGGTCTTTAGCTGAACAGGGAAGAGAGCTGAGATTGCAAAGCACTGAAGCGGATTGCCCAGATAGACTATGAAATGATCACCTCCAACAAACCTGTCTGAGTTTTTAAAGTAAAACTGAGGAAATGAAGGATAGTTCTCCTTGATATTAAGTGAAACAAAAATAACACTAAAAGTGACACTGTTACAGCAAGTTCTGGCAGTGGAAGATGATGCCAGTGTGTGTGTAGGTGTTATTCCACAGAAAAATAGGACACCGGCTTCACATGTTGCCATTGTGACTTCAGAGCTTTGCAGTCTCCACCTGATAATTCTAGAGAGCATTTATTAAAAAAAATAAAGCAACTATATGCATTTATAGCCAGGATGCAAAGTACAGAATATTTTTGTTGATATTTAACAGAATGGCCAAGTAGAAAGACAGTGACTAAATGACTATATTTATATGGTTTTCCACTGCTCTTTTTGATTGACTTTATCCCATGTGATATCTTCCAGGACCCTTTGTGGAAAGCAAAAGTACACCAATGTAATTACTACCTTTTTTCCTATGAACATAGTATTAGCATAGAGCTAGAGAACACAAAGAGATGACACTTATAAGCAAAATAAATAAATAAATAGATAATCGTTTTTAATTATTTACTGTCATATATTGGATTATTTTATTTTTTTCATGATATCTTAATGACATCTTCATGAACTTCACATTTTATTTCTGCCCTATGAAACAACTCTTTACAAGTTACAGCAAGTGATTCTTGTATACTCAGCTCACAAGACAAAGAATGTTCTTTAGTAAAACTTGATTTTTCAAGTTACTGAATCTTGTTGTCCCCAGAGAGGGAAGTGTCAGAACAGCTGCATTTGTCTCTCTAGGAAGTTTTCTTCCTTTCTTTTTAAAGACTGTAAGAAAATAGATTATAAATAATTATTAAGATTACAAGGAAGTACAACACTTGCTTACTGATGGCATTTTAAAAGGATTCTCTTAATCAAAGTAGAGCAGTGCATGTTTCTGACTACTACAGTTCTGCAGTTGTTACATGCTTCAATATCAGTGAATCTCAAGGTGCTAGAACTGTTTATTTGGCAGAGATAAAGGAATACTATAAAGGTAGCAAATAGGGATATACAGGAGTGCTGTGAACCGTGTAGCTTCGTTTCCAGGCCCGCATTACATGACGTGCATAGTTATACAAAGGTCTGTACTAATTCATTTCTTGCAGCACAATTTGTATGCGGTATCTGCAGTGCTGAGTTCTACAAGAGAGAATGGTGATTTCACAGGAAAAGCAAAAACTTCAGATCAAATGGGCAAGAAAGGACTGAAGAACAAAGTGAAACAGAGAAATTGCAAACAGTTTCTGGAACAGAACACTGTTCTGAAGATGGAAAAGATAACAATAACTGGATAGGTTAAAAAAAAAAAAAAAAAGACAATCTAGTGAAAAGATTGAGAGGTAACTGACAAAGCTGTTCATTTGTGAAGGCTGCTCAGAAGTGAGGTCACAACACTTACTAGACATCTATCTAGTATTACTCACACGAAGCTCCCTCAGCTGTCCTCCAGCTCCACCTTGAAGCTGTTTTGTTGCTGTTCTATCGTTAATTCAATTCATAGTACATTTAAATTGTAGCCAGTTCCCTTTAAAGTAGTCATCAGCCTCGATTAGTTCTGACTCATGTAGACAACCTTATAAGACTAAGAGTTGGTTGTCTGAATTCTCCTTTGCTCCCAGCTAGGAAAATATTACTGTACAAACTAAACACTGGAAGTAAGTCAGGGATGGTAGCTGATAGTGCTAGCATAGACCTGCTAATGAGCAAGGATGAATAGCAAGCATGTTTTAATGGTAGACAGTAAAACTCACTGGAGTTAAGTTTACACTGTTTTCTTTTTCATTAACTTACACCATTGAGACAGCTTGTTTGTCAGCTCCCAAACAGGACAAATAATGAGATGTAATGAAGTATATATTATTTCTAGGACAGTAAGTCAGAATAAGAAAAAGGAATAAAAAGGTTGCCTGTGGGCTGCCACATTCAATTCAGTTCACAGACACATGCTAAACTCCCTAGAATTGGCCTCTTGACTGCACACAGGCCAAGTCAATCTTTTTATGAAAAAACAAAGAATGTGGCTTTGGTAGTGACTGTTCTTCCTAACAACAAACAAAAGTTAAGGCTCACAAGCAATTTTAGGCTTTTGATGATTGGCAGGCAATAAACAACATCTTGTTCTAACATACAGCATCCTTAAGCATATTCCAGAAAATTGGAAAAAACCACATTCATTCTAAGGTCACTGAAGTGATGGGATTTGTCATTTTTGACCTGCCATCAGTACAGGTCAAGTTACTATAGAATACGTTGGTACTTAGCTCTGGACTTCTTCTAATCTGTTACTATTCTGAACTGAAAAAAAGCTAATAACTATTTTCCCTGTTACATGGAAAAAGTGAGTACGATACAAAAATAAAAAAAAAAAATCACCTTAAAATGATTTTTGGGAACAGAAAATTTGATTCAAAGTGACAATTCTAACAACATTTTCCAATTTATTTTGAGCTTTCTTCAAATAAAACAAATTAGAAAGAAGAAAAAATATTTGAGCAAATGAGAGACAAGCTGTTAAACAAAAAGGCATAAAGTAGAGATTGCAGCACACAGGCAAAGCTAATGAAAAGATATTTTAGGCACATTTAGCATTTAATACCTGTAATAGGTTTTATTTATTCTGACTGAAAAAATACACTGTTAAAGTTGTTGCTATCCAGTTTATAGCTAACGTACTAACATCTGGAAGATGACCTGCTGTTTCAGATGCAAAAATGCATCTGAATGCATGTGACGTGCCAACATCCAAAAGTCTGCCCCTACTCTGTCAAATGACACTATGATGTCAGTTACCTATTGTACAAGATTTTTATAATGTACGTGAATAAAGCAGAACAAGACAGGATTCAAAAAAGAACAGAGACAGAGAGTTAAGGATAAATTGAAAACAAATGTCCCATCCTCATCCAGAACATTTTCATGATAGGGAAAAGAATGGAATGTTACCTTTTTCATACTGCAAATCAAGTGCATGTAATACATTCCTTGGAATGTAAATCTGCTCAGTAGACATCAAGTCAAAACAATTTGTTTTCTTTAAAGAAAAACTATTTTACCTGGGTAGGATTAAATTTTTGTTACAAGACTATCTAAGTACACTCAATTTAACATCCTTCCACAAGTCAAGGTGAATGCCCAATGGTAAAAAAACCGTAATAATGAAGTGTATGTTGCTTTCAATCTATAGATGTATTTTCATAGAAAGACATGGTGTTTTCAATTGTATATGTCCAGTAGAAGGAAGGGCTAAGCCCTCCAGGAATAGAAAATTCTTGGCTCTATTAGGCAGTGTGAGCTTTTCAGCTTCTATGTATTTATTACTTTCATATATGATCAAAATGATTTATCACCCAATCTCCATATTTTATTATTTTGCCTTGCACATCTTTCACTCAAGCAACTGACTATAATTCCCTGCAGTCATTCCAATAATAAAAGAAGTCTGTTAATGATTTCCTCCACAGATCATTTAATATTCATCACACCTGTATAACAAATGATTGAAGTTAGACAAGTAAAAGAAAGAATCTTACAGCTCTGCTCAGAACTGAAATTTTGAAGTGTTCCTTAACTGTGCTTTATTGTATCTTCATTATGCCAACTGACCCACTTCAGTACTGATCACCCAGTAGATAACAAGCTTTTAGTCAAATTCAAGAGCAAGAATTCAATACTGAATATTGGCTGCTCATGGTATGTTATCTTTGTGCAGGACTGATTTTATAGAAGTAACAATGTACGAGTGGGGAAAAAAAACCTATTCAGTCATGTCGAAACAGCAGAATGAACTCCTACTTCCATTGGATTGAATGAGGAAAGGATTTTCTCTTTGACTTTACATCTTCAAGATTAACCTCTTAACATATGTTTAAACTATTGGGCCTGATGCAATTCTGGATCTGTTTTATGTACACAAAAGACTTCCAAATAATTTGAAAAAATATGGCTATGTTATGAATCTACCATGTAAGAAAGAAAGTATTTACTGATAGGTGATTATTGGACTCGATGTTCCTATTTGGATTTAATTATAAATGCAATTATAAAATGTATTGAAAAGAAGGTAAAAACAATTAAAATAATGTGCAGGAAAAGTCGTTGCAAATATAAAGTTGGAAGGTTGAACCTTTAAGTTCAGAAACATTGTCTGAAATAACAAAATATGTTGGTGGATGTCAATATAAATATTACCATACAATGTTTTTTTAAGTGGTGAGTACAATCTTGGTGGCTTTCTAGTATGAGGACAAATCCTAGCGGTGGTTTTATACACATATCCATAAAAATGAAGATAAAACAAGGCACATAGTCCAAGAATTCTTGGGCATAACTCTTGCTTTTCTATGCACAGATGTTTATTTTTGAAAATGAGCAGTATCAAAAGGTTCCTGTATTTCCTCTTCACAGATGCTATCTCAAGATAGTAACGAAATGTGTCTTTTATTTTTTACATAAAATATTTTTCTGGCTTCTGTCTTTTTTTTTTTCTCCTGTGTGTGAATCATTTTGATAAGCTGTATTTCAGAATATACCTGTGATTAAATGCACTATAAGCACATATAGAATGCTTCAGTTAAAGTCTAAATATTAGTTTCTTACGTGACATCTCAGTCATGTACAACTCCTGTAAAAATACAGTAAAAAATTGACATTACCTCTTTAAATTCTTATGTTTCAGATATGATATATGCCTATTCTTTGACCAAATGTATCAGAGACAATAAGGATGACTGTTTTGTATTTTACACAGCCATAATAGAGGCATAATCCTGAATTAGAGAAGCTACATATATAAATTCAGGTTATACATTTGCCAAACCTATTTCTAATCAGTAATATTTTGAGAACACTGTTTCCATCGTGACTACTTAAAATGGTACTTCATTGTCTTGGTAATTTTCCTCTTGCCATAAAATGGGTTAATAAGGACAATTGGAAAGACAAGCATATAGATTGAAACAGTAAATGTCAATATGATTTAAGCATCACAAACCATCATAAGTGGTCTTTAAAATCCTGATACAGAAAAATGAAACAAAACACACTGAGTGTGATGCAGGAGAGCTAAGAAATGAACTTAAGCCTTACGAAACCCTGTGCAGTACTTAACTACAAATTGAATCTGATAACTAACATGATGCTTGCTTTGAAAAGGAGCCTAACCTTTTATATGCCGATTATTTGTTCTTAAAGATGGATATAAGGCAAAGATTCTGATATCAGAAAAAGTTATATGCTATCCTGACTACCATTGCATTTGTACTAAATCAGCATGCTGGAGGACCCATGGTGTATTCAAATGCCTTTGAATTTTTGGAGAATGCTGAAGTTTAAAAGCTGACATGAAATGACAATTTCATCAGATAGTTGGGGAGAATAGGGAAAATCCTACAGTTCTGGCTTTTAAGCTACATCTGAAGTGGAAAATTTTCATTTCACATTAGCCAGAAGGTCACGTAGCACTGCATGTTCTTATCTTTCTCAGAGTGTTTGAAATAATTGAATGTTTGAATATTTCTGAATCATTTAGGAGAATAAAAAGAAAGCAAATCACCTTGCTTTTTGTTCAATATCTTGTTCAGTATTTTTATTAGACCCAAGAACAGAATTCTGCATAAAAAGCCATCTAGCTATTTTACTACAACAAAAAATACTCCCCTCACTAAAGTGGCTACTTGCATTTGACATGCTGCAGTGCCAAGGCTGCTGTTCAGCTATGAATTAAGCCAGTTTATGTACACATTTCTCAAAGCACTTAATCTTATTGTTTGTCTGCTTCAGGGGAAGTACCTGGAAAAAATAGAAACTATTAATAAGGTGTAAATCATTATTTAGTATGGAAAGTGATTGGCAATGACAGGTACTTTTCATCCCTAAGAGGTTTTCAAGAGTTTAAGTCAATGGAAACGAGCTTTTTCTAGGGCCATACACATCCTCCTAAAGCAGTTGTAGCTATATAGTTTTCTCCATGTCTGAAATCTCTTAGAAATTAGGAAATAGCACCGGGCTTTGTGATTTTTTTATTTTTTTTATTTTTAAATCAAAGGACCGTGGACAACCAAACTTCTTATAAAGAGTAAAGCCAAGATAGCATCCAAGTAAAAGGCATAATCTTGACAGAAAAAAAATCTAGGTTTTGCCACAGATGAAGAAAAGAAAGGGGAAAAATATCCTGCTTCACAATTCTCAGGCATGAAAATTACTTCATAGTAAAGGTGGTTCATTGGAAAAAAATTTCATTTCTAAACAAATTTTTGTTGCATTTCCAATTAGGTTTCATCATCACAACTTAGGCCCCAGTGCTCCACTGTCAACAGGTTTTTCTTCTAAATGAAGATAGCTTACTTCAGCTTTTAGAAGAATGTGTTTGAATTACAATTGATTTACTTTCATTTTTTCAAAATAGATTTCAAAGTAATTTTTTCAGTGTTTTAAAATACATATTTTTCTATTTTTTAGTTGACTGTCAGAAAATGTTGAGGGGAACAATTGATTTTATTCAATCTTGAGGAAGCGATACTTTTGTCAAAGAAAAAAATTAACAGCTTTTAAATATCCTTCACAAAATTTATGGATTATAAACTTTATGGATTGAGACTGTATAAGGCTCTGTCCTTCATCAGAGCTTGTCACCTTTACT
Organism: Lagopus leucura; assembly: GCF_019238085.1. Taxonomy (NCBI): domain Eukaryota; kingdom Metazoa; phylum Chordata; class Aves; order Galliformes; family Phasianidae; genus Lagopus; species Lagopus leucura. The sequence goes on along the minus strand of NW_024962278.1, from coordinate 5,462,456 downwards.
ACCCTTAGAAAAATACTGGACAACTTAATGTACTTCAAGGGAATTAATCTAGGGAGTTTGGGCAAAGAAAACATATAGCCTGGCCTGAGACTGTATGGCTCCCAAGATCACTCTTTACTGCATTGCTCACTACAGAATTCATTCACTAACCCTGCAGAATCCAAAGTGTCTCAGTTAATACAACTCCATTTAAAGGTTGATGTTTGAGGCCAGAACCTCCCACTTAACAGCAGAGAAATGGATAGAAATGGATGCCTGGATTTACTTACCAAGGACATAAAAGTTCATCTGTATGAAATCGTTCACACCACTGGGGCATAATTATGTTTGTTTACCAAAAAGTATTGGGGGGGAAGAAAGGAGGAGGAGATACAAAACAAGAACAAAACCCTAAACAAACTCCTGTTAACAAGATCAGAAAAGGGAAATGATTTTTGGTTTGGGAACAAAAACATCCCTTTAATTATTTGCTGTATGCTCTTTAAAGTACTACTTCAATTTGGAGTACGTTGGTCAACAAAAATAGCATGTCATTGTTAATAAGTTTGAAGCCAGTGGCTGGATTAACAGAAAGTAAAATAACAGTGAAATAGAATAATGGTAATAACAGGTGGATGGTCAGATGAAAAAATGATTAATGTAAACCTACATGTTGTACGTGATATTGAGATTGGCAGGCTAATAGTAAATTCTATGAGGGATTCTGGGTAATGTGATGAAAAAATGAGTGATTAAGCAAGAACAGTTTCAGTTATAAACAGTAGGATCCTCTTTCCCAGAAATTAACACATGGAAAAACTATCAGAAGCTGCTTTCAGTAGGTCTGTTAGGAATCAGGAGTACTTATATGTAACCTGAGGAATAAACACACTGCCTGAAATAGCTGTTCTTTCTAACTTTCTAGCTTTCTTCTAACTTTCAGTGTTATGTAGCCTTCATTCCTAATAACAGAATTGTCTTCCTCTAGTATGACCCCAGTTTTCCTCAGTTAACTTAAATCCCCTGCCTTTATTTTAAAGTTGTGGTCTAAGCACACAAGACAGAAAATTTTAAGAATAAGTCTATAATTTGTTAGGAACCTTAAAAAACATTAGTACTGTAATTAATCCTCAGGTGAGTCTATTCATGTTCAAATATACTCAATATTATCATCATAATCAACAATTATGAGAAGAGAAGCAACAGGATAACGAAGCTGCAACGGCTGAGCATCCTGTCTTTCAAGACAGACTGAGACTGGTGTAAGGAGAGGTATTGGCTACATATTTGTATTTTACTGAAACACTAGTATGCCTGAACTGTTAATGAAACCCATTATATAAAGGGTTGCATGAGTAATATTCCATTTGCTGTATCAAATTGACACAGCAAAGTGCTGAATGTAATAATTCCAGTAAACTGATTAACAGTATCTGATGAGCTTTCTTTACCTCCCTGAGCGACTGAAGTTATCACTTATGTAGTAAGACCTGTAAAACAAACTGGAAGTAACTCTTATTTTGTAACTAATGGTAAATTACATGACACTTCTGCCAAAAAAAGCTTCACAAGCTGCCATACCAGCTGGAAATACTTCTGTTTAGTATAAGAAATGCAACTCTGATGAGCTTTTATAGACATGACTAATTCAGTTTAGCATCAATGTAAATTAATGTATTGGTACAGCCAATAGTAAAGCTATCAAATGAATGAAACAGGGCTGGAATTGTCAACATTTCTCCCCTAGCATGTATTTAAGAAGATAATTACAACTACATGTGTCTCCAGACAGTGGCAGAGACAGTCATACATTACATTCAAATGTGCCTGAGATTTTTTTTGGGAATGGACTTGAGCAAAACAATCTGTCTTACCCGCTGAACAGTACAGTGTGCATGCAAATGAAATTTAGTTTAGTTAACATGACAAAAGGGATAACACTGCAATTAGACAAAGAATGCACCCTATCAAGCAAAAGCCTGTCCAAACAGATGGCCTTTCCAATACACTTGAAGGTCAACAGAATCTGAATTTGCCTATGCATTTGTCAGTAATCACAGTATTTTACAGTCTTTTTCTACTGTATCTACAGGATGCAAAAAAAACCCATAAGAAACAGACAAAAAAAACTACCTGTGCATTACTTGTCAGTTAAAAGGTAGAGCCCATAAAGCAGTTGACAAAGGAAACTGAAAAAGAAATCTGTTGCTCTTCTGTTAAAGAAATTTTGGTAGCCCTAACTGGAGAAGGCTAATAGGGAGACTTAGCTCTGCTGAGGGCTACTGAGATTTTGGCTGTAATTACAAAAATAAGACAAATTTAGAAACTATGGGGAGAAAGTTTCCTCAAATATTCTTCCACAGGACTCACTTAGAGAACATGGGACCTTTGAAATAAAGAAAATATAGGAACAGACGAAGTCTGGCTTAATCGTCGAAGGCTGTTTTAATTTATTTTTTTCATTTGTGTATGCATGTATGGTTAATTAATTAATTTATTTATTTATCTTTTGGAATTCAGGTTTCTTTTTTTTTTTCATTAAATGCATCTCATGTACATTGTTCAGTGAAATGTACAAAATGGACTTTTATGGGAAGTATTAAATGTTTTAGTATTGACTGTACATATGGATCATCTACTAAACAAAGTAGGATATTCATATTTAAGGCTATTTACATAGAGAGAGATGGAAGACAGGATGTAAAATTCTGAATCTTAGCCTTTGGTTAGACTGCATGGGATCTTTTAATGAGATAAATATGGATGATATACTTTAAGAGATTTCACATGAAGATGTTCTATAAATAAAAATTGTCAAGTGTATATCAGGCACTGAATATTTCCAAATAACTCTGCCTTAATATAGTTTCAGTAATCAAAGCAAAATGCTGTATTTTAATGCACTGCTACAAACCTTACATAGCACTATTAAAATCAGTGACATTAAATCTACTACAGAAATTGTAAATAAAAACAATTTAAGTTTTTTGCAGTCAATTTCTCCAAGGCTAAGAAAATAAAGAAGGGCAGAATTTGATTTGAATTATATGACTTATTTTTCCTTATTTCTCCCTTTAATTTATATTTTAATACTCTGCATCATCACTCAGTTCCCTTCTTCTGCTTTATTTTCTTTACCATTCTCCCAAAATTACAGAAACCTGCATTTGAATAAAAAGCAACTACAGAATGTGATAGGTAACACAAGCCTGTTGTCTTCAGTGAGGCTTTCTTATGTTTCTTATCCTGTTCCTCTTGATTATTGTTTTTATATTCAACCTATCATTCTCTTCTCTCCTCTTTCCACATTAATTTTATAATCAATTCCTTTGTTTCAAAATAAAAAGTTAAAAAAGTAAAAAAAGAAAAAAAACCCTCAAACCACTAAAAAGCAACCCATCTTTTTTTGATAAATCAACATCACCTAAGGCATAATAAAAGTTAGAGGAAAACACTAATCAACCACAAACAATCTCTCAAGGAAATCCCTTAGCCTGTTAATCTAACCCATCCTTATGGTGGTCTGAAGAACATAAAACAAATTGCTTTCTATTTCTTAGCTATCTGAAATGATGCTCCCTTCTACCTCTGTTTTTTTTTTTCTCTCAACATCCTGCTTCTCTTTTTGCCATAGGAAGTTTTTGGAAATACCAAGCTTAACTTGGACGCGTGTAAGGATACACTCCTATAGCCATCACCACCTGCCTATCATGCCTGATGGAAAATAATTAGGTAACATTTAAACATTTGTGACAATAAGGCTCTTCTAGTTTTCCCAAGCTGCACAATACTGTTCACTGTACAAAACATTTTCATTATTAGATCCTTTTTCCTCATTTCTCCAAGCTCTTTGAGCAAGTGGATGACTATCACCACCTTGCTTTGCAGCACCGCGTTCTGAGATTTAATTTACTGCAGTAACCCGCAGCAGAATCTCTACACTCCATTTCTTTGTAAAGAAACACTAGAGGGATTTATGTTTTAAAATAATTATGCATCTCCACATGACCACTCCAAGCCACGGTAAGGATTGATATTCTTTAAAAGAAAAAATGAAAAACTGAGCTGTACCTTGCAACACAAGCTTTCAATCAAATAAAAAGACAAATTTTTCATTTAAAAAAAAAAAAGGGGGGGGGGGGGATTTGATTGTACAGAAAACACTTTTACAGCAGTGTACAGAAACAGTGGAAAGTCTCAGCCCTTAAATAGTATTAGCATTTTTAAAGGAACCAGTAAATACTGGAAAAGATGAACCATCTCAATAGAGTACATGTGGACTTCCAAACTCTTTAGATAAAGAAGGGACAAAAAAGCCATTTTTAATTTTCATGTTCTTTTGCAAGAAAGCAATTTTATCTTAAGAAAAAAAAAGGAAGGTCTTTATCTCAAAGTGTTAAGTAAGAATACAAAGGCAAATACAAATGAGAGTTTTGCACAGTAGAGGAGTTTAGCATTGAATTCTCAAAGGCTTATATCCTGGATGTGTGCTGCAAATGTACATACTTACATACATATATCTGATCCGAAAAAAATGGCTTAATGCTACACTGTCTGTGCTAAACATTTCAACAATCAAACAACAATCAAAAGCAAAACTTACTACAAAGATCTGCAGAAATATCTCATGGCACAACGTGACTTGGTAATAAAATTGCAGGTGATGTCCAATATGAATACAAATTAATGCACATAAGGGGAAAAGTCCCAAGTATGTATGTATAGGTACAGCTTCTAAATACTACAGTCAAAAATAAAACCTGGAGTCTATGAAAATATAAGCTTTTTTCTCCCTAGCAGTAAAGGAGAAGTTCAGAACTTTAGAGAAATGCATAAAAGGACTCAGAGCAAAATATAAAGTATTTTTAGGTGGTTTCTCAAATCAACCTCAATTTTAAATCAACCAAACTAAAAATTAACATAAAAATAAATTATAAATACCAGGGTGGGAAGGAGGCATAGAAAAGCTTGCATAAGGCGACACACTAGGAGGCTGTATAGTGGAATAGCTAGAAATTACTCTGGTTGGGCAAATACAAACAAACAAACAAAACTGGTTACAATCAATTGTAATAAATTGAATCATTTCATTTATCAGAATCACCATATGGTCGAACAAGCATTTATGTCAAGACAAGTGATAAGGCAGCATAGGAACTGACATTAACTAACTGGGAGGATAGAACAATCACACTTTTCAGGGACAATGATGTCTTAAAATGTCTGTAAAACAGCAGACTCGGTAGATCACAACAATTCACCTCAGAGAAAAAGCAAAAGAAGGGATATAAAGATGACAAAACAAACATTTTTGTAACTCAGTTCCTACTTGTAATTTTTCCAAAGAAACAACTGAAGCAAATGAAGTGTTGTTTCAGATTGTTTTCAGAATCTCCTGGGTATCAATTTACTATTACCTGAAAATCCCTTCTGTACAACATGGGTAATTCTTTGGACATGTTATAGACATTTTACCTATGCTAACTGAAGTGCCTTAGGCTACTGCAGAATCTATCAAACAGAAAAAATGTTTACATACAATTGTTCAAGTCAGAGAGTTTTTTTAAATGAAGTGTGGGGCTTTTTGTTTTGGGGGGGGGGAGGGGGGAGGGGGGCAAGGGGGGAAGTGTTGGGTTTTGGTTTTTTTGTTTGTTTGTTTCTTAATTGTATTTAAATTTATGTGAGCTCTCTGAGAAAAAAAAATGTTTTGACACTTCAGGTAAATATTTGCATCTTTCGATCTACTTGTACTTCCACTGCTTACATGACTTCCAAAACTGTGGGCAGTAAAAAGAGAAATGACAATTGGGAAGTGAATGAAATAACAGGACTGAATACCCTGAAATTTGTGACAGATGCTATCTGTAAAATTCTTTCAAACTCAGATACTGACAGCTTTCATTTATGCCTCCTCTATGCATAGCTAACTTACAGGTAAAACTCCATATGTAACATATTCAGAAGAATGCAGTGTTAAATCCTGAACATATACATGACAACTGTTCATAACTTGGAAATTACTAACTGGCTCCCCCTTTCATTTATTATTGTAGTTTGTTAAGTTACAAATGATATTAGAACACAAAAGAATGGAACAGTTTTTACTATCATCCTCATCCTAGAATAGAGCAAACCCAAAAATTCCAGTTTTCCCAATATCATTATTTCCCCAAAAGCTCAAAAGAGAAACACATCTTCTAGCAGATGCATAAAGTAGAAAGCAATCCATGATGAGTAATAATTATGGAACACTGATACTCACAAAAGCTGAAAATTGAAGAGAGTTATAAATTTACATCTGAGTTTTGAACTGAATTTTCCCTGTAGTGTTTCAGGGACACTTCTTGAGGGAAAATAAACTCATGGCCCATTTACAAGACAGCACGTAAACTTGTGGCCTTCAGAGAAAATAAAATAACGCTTTCTCTTCTTCAGTTGTTGGCTGCTTTTGTTCTTTCAATCTTGCCAAATGCATTCAAAAATTGTTTCAAGTGAAAAATGTTAATAACCGAGCTTCTTCAGCCAGTGAGAAATTATGTAACAAATCTGGGAAATCCATGTAGCAAAAATGTTTCAGAGTTGAAGGAGAGTTAAACTTGAATCATCAGAGAGATCTTTAAATAAAATCAGTGAGAGAAAGGCTATTAAGCATTCCAAAGGGCTATTTTTCTTTGGTATGAATCATACTGGAAAAGAAACTCAAACAAGGCCTAACAAAGTGAGATGAATTAGGCCATCATCTTGATGAAGAAAGACTCCAGGTGGCTGATCTTGATGCACCTGTGTACTGCTAATTTCATCTATGCAGAAAATGAAGAGGATGAGCCTATGCACACTGCATGTCAGAGTGAGTCATAATAGTTCTGTTATATATTGAGGTTATATTAGCAGGAAGGATCTGTCATGCAATTACAGAATGGCTCAGTACAAACAATATTTCTGTTGTTTTTAGATTTGTCTGAACCTGATATAGTTCAGACATCAAGAGGCAGGGACTAGTTCATACTCAGGAATGCTAGGATCAGCCCTGAGGAGATCCAAAAGTAAAATGGCATGTGCAAAGCTATTACAAAAGAATGGGCTGACAGTAGGAATAGAATTATTTATTTGGGATTTAGAAGACTTGAAATCCAGTGTATCTGATTAACTTTCTCACCAAGTCTCATCCCACTCAGTGGGTTTTGAGGGACGTGAATCCTTTTCTATCTCCTGAGTCACACTTGCCCTAGTCAGCAATAGGTCGCTACTGCGATGGAGACATCCAAGATTCAGAGGAATAATACACATTAATTTACTGAGAGTTTTCTTAACAACTATCAACAACTACGTAGAGGTAAAATTGGCTCATTGACTAATTATGACTAGTAAGCGTTACAGGTGAGACAATTTTAGGCAATGGCTACTACAAAGAGTAAAAGAATAGACGAACATAAACAGAAAAGAGAGAAAACTGGGAAAGAGAGACAGCAAAACAAAGCAGCTCACCACTCCTTGATCCAGCGACATGTTGGAATCAGGTGCGGATCTTCAGACGTGATTGGTCGTTGGAGGTGTTGTTGTTCAGCTGATGACTACTGACAAAGATAGTACCACAGTCCAAAGTGGGGGAGTCAGCTCTTTCTACAGTGACAGCTTCTGGAATCTCAGCAAGAACTTCTTTTTTCCCAACTTCCAGGCCTTGAGTCAGCCAATTAGAGGAAGCAGGGAGACGCCAACAAGTTTCCCGCCTTCAGAAGATACAAGACTATCATCTACCAGTCTGGAGCTTTTTGCTTCCAGGCCAAGTCTTCAGCCAATTAATACTCCTGAGCACTCCCTTTCAAGGGAAAACAACTCCGAAGAAATGCTTTCAATTGTAAATTTGTCCACAGAGTGCTGCTGGTAGTGTCATGTTGATTTGAGAATGTCCTTAACAGTCTCAGACACTAAGAGTCCCTAAACACACACATACAAATGTCGGATACATCTTCCACATCCAGGGAGAGACCTACCTGAATACTTCTAACTAAAAATTGCACCACAATGATTAAATTTCATTTCAATGCAGTGTCACACTTTCATCTCTGATAGACGAAAGGAGGGAAGGAAGGATAGAGTAGGACCATTGCAGAGAACTGAGGAATAGAAGCAATAGTCTCTTGTCATTTTAAGTGATCATTTTCCTGCTTTCTGCAAGTTGTTGTGATGCACCAATTTTATTCTCCCTTGACATCAGCTGGGAGTTTATTTCACTCCCAGATAAAAGGATAGTTCATAACAGAACATGCTATGATAGCACACATCATCTGGGCCTCCTCATTTTTTATTTCATTTTTAAAAGTTAATCATAGAATCTGCCCTTTGCTCTCATGGCCTTCCCTGCCACTCCCTCTGAAATCCCTGAAATCTCTCAAAAAAGCACAGAATAGATTTCCTTGCAGCAATTCATTCCAGTTTTTTAGCTTCATTAGTAAGGCAAATTCTCAGATACCAATACTGTCTGCAGCACAAGCATTTTTACATACACAGAGCCTCATTCATATTTATATGTATATGTATATTTTTGTATAGCATTTCATATATATTCATAGAATCATTGCATCATAGACTGGCTTGGGTTGCAAGGGACTTTAAAGGTCATTTAGTTCCAATCCCCCTGCCATGGGCAGGGTTGCTCAGTGCCCCATCTAACCTGGCCTTGAATGCCTCCAGAGACAGGGCACCCTCAGCTTCTCTGGGCAGTCTGTGCCAGTGTCTGGCCACTCTTTTGGGGAAAAACTTTCTCAACATATCTAATTTAAATCTCCCTTCTTTTAGTTTAAAATCACTCCCTCTTATCCTATCATTATCAGACTGTGTAAAAAGTTGATTTCCCTCCTGCATGTTAGCTCATCTCAAGTACTGGAAGGCCATAGAGACATCTCCTCGGAGCTTACTCTTCTCCAGACTGAACAGGTCCATCTCCCTCAACTTCTCTTCACAGGAGAGCTGCTCCAGCCCTCTGATCATCTTTGTTGCCCTTCTCTGGACCTGCTCCAACAGCTCATATTTGCTGTGGAGGGAGCCCAAGCCTAGTCCTGCAGAGGGGCAATTTTTTCTCTCACCCTGCTGCCACTCCTGTTTTGTTGCAGTTTGCCTTCTGGGCTTAAAGTGCTCCCTGCTACCTCGCGTAAAGCTTTTCATCCACCAGAACCAAGTCCTCCACATGGCCGCTCTCAGTGAATTCTTTTTCCAGGACTGTACACATATCTGGGATTTACCCAACTCAAGTGCTATACCTTGCACTTAGCCTTTTTGAATCTCATGAGGTTCTTGAGGGCCCACTTTTCAAGCTTTTCTAAGTCCCTCTAGATGGCATCCCCTCCCCCTTTTGCATTAACTGCACTACTCAGTGTCATCAGCAAACTTGCTGAGGGTCCACTCAATCCTACTATCCAGGTCATTGATAAAGATATTAAAGAGCACTGGAGCCCTAGGAGGACATCAGGAGGACATCACACATGACTGGCCTCCACCTGGACGAGGAGCTGCTGACAACAACACACTGGCTGTGACTGCCCAACTAATTATTTATTCACCAAATAGTTCACCCATCAAATCCATATTTTTCCAATTTAGAGATAAGAACTTGATGTGGGACCATATCAAAGGCCTTACAAAAGACCAGGTAGATTACATCAATTAGTCTTCTTTTGTCTATTGATGCCGTCACTCCATCATAGAAGGCTACCATATTAGTCAGGCACAATCTTTGGTGAATATACATTACATACATACATTATGATAATATATAAATTAAAACAATATGCATACACAATACATATGAAATATATATCTATGCAAACCTCTGGATTGTGAGGACAGTATGAACTATTGGTTGAACATTTACAATCCTCATTTATATCTAAAAGTATTTTATTGGTCTTATTACATTGTACATTCTTTTCTTCTTCAAATGTTGTCAGGATTTATTCTCACTTAGAAGGAAGTAAAGCCCCTTTGGGACATTTTCTTCTGAATTCATTGCATATTCCAAAATGTCAATGGTTGAATCTATTATGGTATAGTCTGCATATTTTAATCAAGCCAGAAGGTTTTAATTAAACTGCTAAAGGCATCCTAACAGATATTTTCTTTTATAAGGACTCTCGGAAATTAACAAAACAATAAAATAAAAAAGGTAAAGCATGCAATTCCCTAGAAGGAAAGGGGAAGGCATTCCTTGATTTCTTAAACAGTCAGATCTGAACATAATCACTATGGAAGAATGTAATTTATTTTCTTTCATGACAATGAAGAGAAAATCATATGCTCGATCCTGTTAATTGTAACAAGTTTGCACACCATGGCTGTACTAACAATAGCAAGACCTTTAAATGAATTTATCTTCCCTATCCATTTCCACTTTTTCTATCTTCTGGCATTTAGTACAGAGAGTAGGTAGCCTCATGCAGTTGGGAACTGTGCATCTGAACAAATACAGCTGTAAGAACAGCATGTGTCTTGCCCTATTTAAGCTCACCTTGAACAATGTCAGGGCAGGGGATTTTCGTTTGCGAAATGAAGCATCAAATATATGGCCTCCTCAGATCTCTGCTTTTGGAAAGAAAGGGACCATTATAAAAGGATCACATTTTTTTGTCCTTTTAAACAGATTAAAGAAAAAAAAAAAAAAAAGCAGAAAGACTCAGCTGTCATCTGCCAAGTCAGATTTTGTCCTCATTTTAGAAGTATGGCATAATTTTTCATAAAAATTTATTTTAGATCCAGATGTTCTAGCAATGTTACTTCAATCATGATTTCAGAGGTAGTTGAATAATATTATTTATTATTTCATTAAATAAAAAGTATAAATGAAATTAATGAATTTCATTTCTTTTGCTTGTACGTATTTTTGGGCCAGATTTTATAATTTGCCTTGTGTTTTCTGTAAGAATGATCTCATTAACTCCAGGGTTCCTGATTTCTTTCTCCACTTATTCTCTTTAATATTTGCTTGGATACATTCTATTTCTCTTTTTGGTCTGAAGGTACTATTAATGTAGCTTTGCTGCTACAAGCTTTTCCTCATTCTTTCTATATCATAGATGGCAGCACTGTAAAAGTAAGAAAAATAATCTATATGCAATCAGTAATGGCTGTAAAGTTACAGTTGAAAGATATAAGTAGGACTTACATCACACTCACAGGATAATAAACAATTTGGCTGAAGTTGCATTTAATATCAGGTAAGTTCTCTTTGCAGGTGTGTTTAATGTGAAAATAATTACATTTAAAAAAAGCGAAACCACCCCAAAATAGATAAGATGCATAAGTACAGCTTCAAATATGGACTTGAATGTCTAATACATCAATTACATGAAATTTAAGCTCCCAGATCCAAAGACAACATTTCAAATATGTCCTTGCTTTACATGGACTCAAGGTAGCGTAAAAACTAAGGAGGGAATATTACAACTCTCCCACAAAATTTCTGCTTCTCTAAAAGACAAGATACAGTTCAGTCATGAAAAGATGAAGTGTCATGTACATCAGTGCATTTGTCAAAACTAAACATTCCAATGCTTTACTGTTCTAAGAGTCTTGAGCCAGTAGGTTTTACTATTTATTTCCTCACAAGTTAAATAAATAAACAAACATAATAAAAAAGTCTCCAAATTTTTTTTTTCAAAATAGCCAGAAAAACATTTAAGGTGGTGGGAGGTTTTTTGTTTTGTTTTGTTTTGTTTGTTGTTGTTGTTTTGGTGGTGGGTTGTTGTTTGGTGTTGTCTTTTTTTTATTTTTTTTTATTTTTTATTTTTGCAAAAGCTGTTGAAGCTGTGACCCAGGTTTCACTCCCTTTACTATTTAAATTGACATTAAAATGTATGTATCCACCCTCTAAGAAAAACTGATAATGCAAGGTCAGACTTCCTCTGTAGGCAGTGGCATTTTGCATATAAAAATTATAAGATTAGTTGTTAGGGTAGCAGAGAAGAGGGGTTACTCTCTAGTCTATGAATTACAGCAAATTATGAGGAAGATGAGTTGCTGGGCTGAACTCGGGGGGAAAAAAATAAAGTAGAAAAATAATAGAAAATATTAAGGAAAAAAATGAAGGAACAGGGATCTTTTGTTAATTGTTGTATATCTCTATGCTTTTTCTTTCCTTCCAAATGGAACCATTTCTCAAGTTTAGGTTGACAACAGGAGGACACACAGTACATGGGAGCAGAGCGAGTGCTTATGTAATAACACATTTACAGCTGTTTCTATCTGGAACACAGGTGTCCCTTTTTGATATTTTCTGGCTAGACAGACAGCATAATTATTTTTTGGAGTTCATCCACAACTATTTCATAAAAAGAATTGTACACCTTCAGTGTCACTAATTACAGTAATCATCTTCCTCCATAACAAGCCAAAAGCTTGTATGAGAGGAACTAATTTTGCTTTTACTCCTGACTCAGAGTTGTTACTATACTGTCCAACATTCTTTCCATTTGAAATTGTCTACATGTTTAATTTGATATAAAGCAGAACATGTAACACTATCTTCTTCAATATGTGGCTAGGTTTCTTCATGTATTTATTCAACAATATTGAATTGAACTGTGAAGCAGAAGAAAGAACTACATTTTGAGCTGTTCTTCTGTTTGTCAGGTATGTTGTAATATCATGTTTACAAAGAATCCATCTTTTGCTTTAAAAGTACCTCAGAAAGATTTCTTTATCAGTAAGAACTTTAAAATAAGCCCTCAATATTATTCAGTTATAATAAATGAAAAGGGACTAAAAGTGTCAGCTATGCCAGAAATTGATTTTCATCTTTATAAAAAAAGGTACTAATATATTTCTAATTAAATTACAGTAGGTAATTTTGGGAACCAAAGAAAAGGGGAAAAAAGGAGTTAAACCATAGGAGACATAAAAATTAAATAATGAGACAGTGACATTAAACATCTGAATTCAAAATATAGGAGTGTATCAAACTCCAGATACTATCCAGAAAAATTAAAATAATAGTAATAATTAAAAAGACAACAATTATTTTTCACACAATTTACTGAAATTTTCAGAACAGAGGCATTTATTCTATCTTGCAGACACCGTATCCAAAGTCAATTTAAACTAATTCTGTTCTATGCTTTACGAATTCTATTTTGTGATTTTAAAATTACTTGTACCTATGCAAACAAGAAATTTCCAAATAGTATTGAAATATATTTTTGGCTATCACTAATTAGGTAGATGCACAGCATAATAATTTCACTTAGACATGTAAATATCAACGCAAAAGTCTAAGCAAGTCACTTTCAATCCCTTTAGTAACTACAGAATAAACATCATTGAATGGCTGTAATTAGACCACACAAATTGACACTCTCTCTATCCCCTTAACACTTTACAAATAAAGAAATTATTTTTCAAAACTGCATGTGATTGTCCTCAGATTATGCCATTAAGCAGTGCTCTTTTCACAGTCCAAATTAGGAGAGTTCAACTGAAGTGGCATTTTGTTGCACCAGGGTGCAAGGTCCCCATATCTTTTCTATATTCTTCACTGACAATGCCAAAAGTCAAAATGTTAAAGTTACTGACTTGTAATGGAACTCCTGTTGTTCTCCATTCTCTTCATAGCCTTAATGTTCTTAATGTCCTTAGGAATTAGGATAACCTTGAAATAAATAAATTAATTTTAAAAAAGCAGAAGTACTTTATTGTGAACAGTCTAACCACAGAAGTTATTATTTTGATAGGAGAATAGCCCTGGGACATGGCAAATGCATAGCAGGTAGGCAGTAATGAAAAGCATGTTTAAGAACTACTGGTATATTAGGGATGTACTGAGGAGATGATTTCTTATCTTGTATGGCATCTTTGATACATTTTGCAAGCACCAAAAAAATGCTTTTAGGGAAGATCTGCTGCTCACCAGTCCTCCCTCCCCAAACGCATACATACATACATATGCATATATATATATATATATATATATATATATATATATATACATTTGTAAAAAATGATTAATAGCAAGAAGAATCAATTCAAATAAAGTATTTTACGTATTTTACAACATGTATACTTATGGGATGAATTTTAAGACTATCAGTCCAAAGTACATTTCAGAACAAACCACTGCCACTGTAGTTAGAAGAGGACAGGATATTTATAAGGTAATTTGTCTAGTTATTGGAAGGAAATTATGAGAACAATATTAATAGAGTTAAGTAGTTTCAAACACATTCAGAAAAAAACCTCCCATTAATTTTATGAAATTACAAAACTAAGAAAAGAAAAGGTGAACAGATTGCAATTGAACAGCTTAGGTTTTGCTTAGGGAATATCCCTTTTTCTCTCCCATAATCTTCTGACAGAATTTTGGAACCTTGAATATTGCAGCATGATTGCAGCAATATTAGATGTTCATGTAGCTACCATACAAGTGGGTTTCTAGCTCATTTAAAGTAATGTGCAAGCAGGAATTAACATAGAATAATCAATATTGTCATATCTTTAATTACTCAAATACCTGATCTTTTTTTGTTTGTTTGTTTGTTATTAGCAGACTGTTTCATTGCAGACAATTATATTGTCAGCATGTTTGTTTAGTATGATAGCCTCTGTCCTGACAAATGCTATTGGTTTATCTGTTGCAAAAACTGGCAAATAACTACCACACAGCAGTTTTTTCTTTATACTTTTTGTATCTAAAAAGTTATCTGTTCTCCCTTGCTCATTTGGAGAGGTGTGTTGCTGCATAACATTTACAAGATACAGTACCACATTATTTTCTCTCTTCTTCAGTGAGATATTTAATAAAATGAACAAAATTTGAATGGTAGATGATGTACAAAAATATATTTCAAATATCATATGAATAAACATGGAGAGTAATTAAAGCCAAACAGACAAAGAAGTTCTGTCAGAACTAAAATGTTTCACTCAGGTGATAAGAAAAATCCACAGAAGAAACATAGTTCTTCTGTATTTGAATCTCTAAGACTGGCAGCGATAACTTTTCACAGTGACATCTGAATATCTCAACCACATTTGCTAACTGAAATTCATGACACCATCCCTTCAAATCCAGGAAGGGATTGAATCTGATCATTTCATGAGTAAAGGAAAAAAATGGTGGATCTGGTGTTCCAAAACACTGAATTGTAATTGCTTCAGTATTTTGCCTGAGCTCTTAAGAGACATATTTGTCAAAATCAAAAACATAATTAAACAAAATTTTAAAAAAAGAAGTTTTCCAACAGCTTATAGAAAAAGTTATTCTTCTTGTGTGATTATCCCACATACTTGAATTTGCAAGTCACTGTTTTATCCTTTACTGTCCATGGAAACTGCCATACTCAAATCCGCAGTTAAGCTACTGATATTTTTCAGAAAAAAAGAAAGAAACCTTTGATTTCTGGAATAGCATAATCTTTGCTTTACTGACCAAAGATCTTATTCCTACTTCCTTAGGTATACCAATTCAGAAATATTTTCATATCTCTTCCTCTGTTGATCAAATATCAGGTTTTCTGAATACTTTTGATTCAAGTTGTGTTTTGAAACCAAGCTTAGTTCTCCAGTCAGAGTAAATCATAACTTCTTTTCTTGAACTTCCCACTTCGTATTTAACTAGGGTTTACATAGATGTTTGTCTCTTCAGATATTCACAGTTTTTTCTCTGGCTAAAGTTAATGCTGACTTGTACAGTTCATGAGGATACCATTCTCAATATGACTCCATGAGCTTTTATACTTTTACTTCAACGGTAAGGATGTTTTCTAGAGTTACATAAATCAATAGTTTAGAGACTTCATTACCAACAGTTGCTACAAGGAACTAAATATACAAAGTATTTCAATGCATAACATACCAAAGCAGGATTTTTTCTCTCTTCTATTCCCTAATACCATTCATTACGAAAATCTTTACAGTACAGATTTCCAAATACAAATACACAGAATCTTTTCTTTCCCCTTCTCTTAAAATAAAAATCACTTTTCCAAACTTCAAGAAATATTTTGGCTACAGTATATGTAGTAACCCGGAGGAACTGAGACTGGAAGCTGGTTGGTTGAATAGCAAAATATTCTCTGAAACCAGAGAACTAGGAAGTGCATAACATCTCAATTATGCATTTTCTCTCTAAAGCTTTATCTGTCATGATGCTGTCTGGCTTTTAGTTTTATTGCTGTTTGTTTCCCTGGACTGTTTGAGGTGAAGGTGTATGCATGTGTTTTACTTTTGATCCTTGGATCATTGGTGAAAGGGGGTGCAAAACCCTGGAAATTACTGCTGAAAACAAACAAACAAAAAAAGCCTTTTAGTTGGCTACTTAATTCCTTGCTGTGCTGAGGTAAAAGTGCACATACTTTTCTTAAATGATTTTTGGGTACATGAGCAATTTCATAAGCAATTTTCTTCATTCCAGTCAAGCAGCATATTTCCTTACTCTAATCTCTATAAGAAGAGATATGTTGAATAATTTGTGGCTATTACTATTTGTATTCCCTTCACAGTCAGAGCACCCACACTATCTAGCTCATTACTGAAAATTACTTTCAGTATGAAAGGTGTTATTATAGTATCAAATACTCCTCTAGTCTGCTTTTCAAATTCTTGATTAAAACAGTATTTTGGGCTAACAGATTCTCCATTAACAAATCATCTATATGCTTTACTCTGAATAATTCTTCATAATTTGTTACAGGAAGGAAGTTTAAGTCTGCCTTGAATACTATCATTGCATCTAATGAGAAGTTTATTGCAACACTGGATTCACTATTACTAAATATTACATTTAGTCAACTACTTTCAGAGATAAAATCTTCTAAACTTCTGTGGTGAAATGGAATATTATGACCGTGGCTAACATTGTATTCTTTGTACATAGATTTAAAATTTGTTCATGCAAATCAGATTAATTATTATTTCTTTTAGATTGCCATTGAAAGATACACATGCAGACCTTGCAGTAGACATTGTATACACTTACATTTTCAAGAGTATGGACAAGAACAAGATGCCTTGCTCTTACATTTTGGAATCTAATCAGATTCACAGCCTTAATGTAGGGGTCTCCAGAGAGTCAGACACAAAGACTTTCCTAGAAGAAATTAAAACAAGAAGTTCTGGACACAGAAATCCAAGGCATGTTTAAGCATTAATTTGTTTGATTTAACACTGCAGTAGTGTTCCCACACCTGCGCTGGCCTTGTGCCTGGCTGACAGGACATCCTAACCCACCCTCTTTGCAATACCTCAGGCCACAGAAGATCCTCCTTCATTGACAACGCAGAAACTTTTATTTAACACATAAAACCAAATTACCAATATACCTCAGGCACTGGGATTGCTTTCTTCTGCTTAAGTTATGTGTAAGAATGGATATTCTCCCCACCAGAAAGGCCCACGTCTTGGGATACAGAGGCATAAACACATTAAATCTGCTTCAGAAGTGCTTAACAAGTGAGACAGAAATGAGTAGGCTGAGATAAACGCAGCTTCAGAAGTGATATAAGAAATTAGGTCAGAATTATTTCTTATCAGGATGCCAATTCTTTAAGCAACTGAAATATGCATGTAAAGTGCTGTTTCAACATACTTCTCTGACATCCTCGTACACGGAAAGGTTTCTTTCTACTATTCATACAGTCGATTTCCAAATCAAAACAAAGGTAGATTTTAAGAATCAAGCATGAGTTTTAAGGACATTTCTTTCCTTCTTAAATAACAAGTCACAGGTTTCCAAAGTAAAAACTACCAAACCCACAACCCAATGAGCAAAATGACTTCACAACCAGGAAATTGCTGCTATAGGGTGCATTAATGGTGGAGAGATTATGAAATTTTGTCTGATCTGGTAAATGTCAGATACCTCAGGAGTTGATCTGGAGAGAAGAAATTAAAAATCAGACGTGCACGTGCCTTAACTTGGTTGAATAATCTAAGAAAATGGTGCAGTTTGGAGGAATATACCTAAGACATTATCATTTTCATATGAAAAAGATTGTACCAAAACCTGAAAATTTGTAATAACTTATAGCATCTCTTAAAATTGCCAAATCAATCCTTAAATATCTTGACTGACATTTTTATTTAATGACTCATTATAAACATTTTACAACCTCTGGAGAACTGTGCATGTTGCTTTTCCTGTGTATCTATGGCAAAGAGATCAATTTTGTTCACCATTAACCAAGTAGTTTACAGACAAGCACAAAAAATTAAGCACTTACTATATTTGATTGCTTAATAAAACATCAACGTGACACCACAAATGAAAAAGATATGTTAACAGTGGGACACACAGAACTTGTTAATCTTGCAGGTAACCATGCAAATCAGCTACAATGACCTGCCATATATTTTCTGATAGAGTACAGGATTGTCCTTGTGCAAGTCAAAAGTACTGTGGCTAATAAAATCACTTTGCTATGCAGCTTACTCCTCGACCACTTTCAGGAATAAAACTCTGTACCTGAAATAGAGGTAACATTCTAACAGGCAATTGAGTCATTTCCTGGGTTGACCTTGCAGCCCTTGCCATTCTTATTTGATGTTGTGATCTCATCTTACAGCTTATATCAGACAGATAAATCTGTAATCCCATGGCACATGCAGCCCAATATCGCATACTACAAGAGTAAATGGTATATACTAGTAGCCTACACTACTAGTTTAAGGTGATAATGAAAAAAAATGAAAAGAAATTGTAGGAGATCTATTTCAGGTTAAATGCTTACTCTAAGTAATCATTCAAAATCCAGTCATACTAAATTTTCATACTTATTCAATGATCTCCAACCTCTTAAAACTTCAAAACATTTGAATTTTATAACAAAGTTATAGAAAGTTTCATACTAATCTGTCTTTTGATCCACAGATATGATGAGCATATAAGAAACAAAATAATTGTCAGATATCTACATCAACCCAAAATGAATGGACTCTGCACA
Source organism: Lagopus leucura (assembly GCF_019238085.1). NCBI lineage: Eukaryota > Metazoa > Chordata > Aves > Galliformes > Phasianidae > Lagopus > Lagopus leucura. Next base: position 5,443,554 of record NW_024962278.1, on the reverse strand, counting down.
CTGTGAACAGCTGAAGAGCACACTAAACAAATGGAGCTGGGCATGGATTTGTATCACTATGGACTTTTGGGACTTCAGAAATTCACACAGTATATTGCAACAAAATCACTCTTTAAGGTGTTTACAGCTCAAAGGGAAAGAGGGTGTTGGAGTGGAAAAAAAACAGTACTACATCTGTAACTATTACATGTTCATTTAGAATGTAGGGAACCTGCTCTAAGATTTTCAGTCTGCTAAATCGAAGAACTCTGACTACAGACTTTCTTCCAGAGGAACTACAATGGCTGTGAGTAGAGAAATCCTTTGCTTTGCTCAGAATAAGTCTTTTGTTTAATCCTAACTTATTTTTATGACAAGAAAAAGGATCTTTTTTTAGAAAAAAAATTGTATTCCAGTGGAAAGTTTCTTTTTTACTTAACTGGCATTTCATAATAAAAAGTCAGAAAAGTCCTAGTCATTTCTTGGAAAATGTCTTTCTTCATTCTTTTGTTTCAGCTTAAAGCTTTACTACTATAATTAAGCCATTTGTTTCACAAGATAAAGTTCTTCTTGAAATTAGTATAGCATTTGCATTTCCATTAATTATTCTGATTACAGGTTATCTTGAAAACACAGTGCTTAAATTACAATATTTATTTTTTTCCTACTGTTTATTTTGAACGCATACGGTTTTCTGCTTACAGATATCTGGAACTTTTAGTAAGTAACATTTAAACATATTTGTTTCTTAACCTTTGATTCTCAATTCAATTTAAAATTCAACATTTGCTAATGTCTCTGACTCAGCATTCAGAATCCATTTGTTCAATGCTGACACATTGTTTATTTTAAGACTCATCCTGGGGAGGAAAAAAGGATTTCTGACTACTTTATAGAATCATAGAATCACTCAGGTTGGAAAAGACCTTAAGGATCACTGAGTCCAACCACTACTGAACAATACTACCCTAATAGCCCTCTGCTAAATCATGTCCCTGAGGAGGAGCATATAAAACACAAATTCTTAAAATGTTACCTATAGTTAAATGCTTGCCACTTTCTGACCATCAGTTGAAAACAGTTCTCAGGATCAAGCACAAGCAAATCCAGGTGGCAAGGCATGCTATGATGTACTACTTACCTTATAGCCATCCTCAGGTTAGAATAGCAACAGATGTAAGCACATAAACAACAATTTAAAAAAAAACAACAAACCACAATTGTGTGTATCTTCTAACATATTAAGTTGCTAAGTTTGCAAGAACCAGTTGCATGAAAAGAACTGACTGAAACTTCAGTGAAGTTAACAGATGATGCTGATTTGGTGGTATCCTCGCCATCCCTCTACTACAGAGAATGTTTTCTCTCTTCAAAGTGAGAAGGGCAGAGCATACACTCTTCCTACAGTTTTTTAATTCAACCCATATTTACCTTCAATGTCAATCAAGTGTCCCAAATTTGGACCACTGAATTTTCCTAATTTTGTTAGAAAATGTCACTTCAGGCATAATGGACAACAGCATAAGAGGAGGAACTTTAGTTGTCTTTTATATTTATCTGTTCTTGTGAAAGACAGACACTAAGAAGCTAAGGTATCATATTACAACATTTTCCTATTAACAGAGTTCCAAGTATACACAATGCATGTCTTGCATACTGCATTTCACGAAACATTTGTGTTTATTTCAAAATCTGAGCAGAGAACAAAGCTTAATGAGACAGCTGCCTAGAAATTGTGGTAACAGATCAAGAAATACTTGATTACCCCATTCAGAATTCAGGACATACTACAGTCAGTAAAGGTATTCAAGAATGTAATAGAAACTGAAGAAAATAAAACAGGTTTATTAGTTCTTTGCATGGGATCAGTAAGTGCAAAAATGCAGGGAAGACGCAAACAACTAATACCTTTTGTTTAGATAAGAACATTATCTCCTGTTTTTTCTTAATATTTTCTTCATTTTATTTAATAATGTAGACCCTGAATATCCAGTGTCAGTCCCTGAAGAGCAATTTTTAGAAAATGAAGTCTTTACTTGATTTGTCTGAATCAGATGACTTTACTGATTCTAAATTCTTCTAAATTTAGAACTTAATTTCATTTCCATTTTTGCTTCTTTCTCTCAGTGAATTGTGGCAGGTTTTGAAGGATTGAAGAAGCCATCATTTCCTAGCTTCTGGACATGTGATCTGTGAGAATGTAAGTTTTTGTTCCTAATATAAGTGAAATCAGGTCTTATCAACCAGAATGGCATGCAAACAAATTTCTTTTCTTGGCCCCATGTTACTCATAGGCTATTTACTCAAAATTATTGGTTTTGCAGAAAAAAAATCCTGCTGAAACTTGTGTACTAGTAGTACATATTATTAGTTTCCTGTGGGTTAAACTCTGATAAGTCTGATTTTAGTTGTTATTTCTTCAGCTGAGTAAATATTGTGGCAGTGAAGAAGTTCTGTAGGTCTGTTATGGCCAACAAGGATTACATAGTTTTCTCTTAAATTTATGACTTCACGAGAGAGAATTCCTCTGTGCAACAGAATGTGCTCTGTTAGTATCCTCACTGATTTTCATTCTTTTGTTATTCTTATTTTCCACAAAGCAAAAACCTTCCGAAAAGGTATTAAATCTTTATGACCAGGTATGGCCAAAAGCTCCTGAAAGGAAATACTCATAACTGCTAATTTACTTGGCATGTTGCATTTAGAATGAATGCATTAAATAAAGGACAAGTGTTGTACTTTATTGAACTGCAGGGCCACCCATCTTTGGAAAATAAATTATACTTGCTCTTCCTGCAATAATACTAAACTACTGGTGTAATAAAATACCCCAGTTTAAAATATCTCAATTTAATGTACGGAAACAGACAAGGTAATTATTAATAAGTGTAAACAAACTGGGCTTATATATACCTCTCTCTAAATCTGTTTTTTTCCCTTGAGATTTAAAGATTGTGTCATTTCTCACTATAAAACAGCTTTGTGTTCACTGGAGTAATTTTTTCATTTATTGTCAGTTTAAGTGAGATCTTAGTGCTCTACAAATCCTCCCAAGTCTCCAGGTGAACATTATCATAACTGCCAAAAGCTTTTCCTGTGATTTTAGTAGCAGCAATAATATCACTAGCAAATCAAAGGTAATCTGAGAAATTCTTCTCAATGATCTGTTCTTCCTTGAAGATTTTGGACAAAAGGTGAAATTGTAGCTGCGACAGCATCTTCCTATCCAATAAATCACTTTAATTTGCAATCTTAACTTCTCTTGTTGAGTTTAAAAGTTGTGGTACTACTCAGATAAGTAGAGCTGAATTGTTTCATTTTACTTGGCTCAATCTAATGTCATCCATATACAGAATCTTAAAGAGCTTTATAGTTGAACAAAGGCAATGAAAATGGAGCACTGTAATAAATAGAGTACACTAACAGGTCATTTTTGAAGATTGACCAGTTAGAAGAATGTGGGTAATAATTGGACACAGAAATTGTTAAAAGATGAAGATTTGAGGAAAAAGAAGAAAAAAATAGAAAAAAAATAAGAGATTGAAAACACACAGCTCAGCTATACTAACTTGTCATCATTTACTCTTCATAGTGGTACTGGAAAGTAAGTAACAAAATGCTAGGTAAAAAAACAATAATGCATGCACATTTTTAGATCTTTTTTTTCTCAATGGAGTTCATAAGAATGCAGCAGAAGCAAAGCTGAGTGGCAATATTTACTTCAAAATTGTAACTTCGATAGAACTGGCATACACAATTCACTTTGCTGCTGGTATCCTGTCATGCAACAGAGTCATCAAACTCTTAGAAATTTTTTGAAGACTGAAACTCAATCAGGAGAAAAAAAGAAAAAGTAAGAAATTTCAACTACTGTGGAAGAAAAATGACTCCTATTTTTAACATCCAGAGGTAAATACTAAAATAACATAATGAGAACATCTACTGGAAAAAAAGTCTAGAAACACAATTTGGAAACTGAGCTATGAAAGGAGAAAAAAAATGGGAAAAAGAAATGAGATTCTGAGAATATATTCAGAGAGTGAAAAATTCCTCTCAGGATTCTGAGAAAGATCAGAAAATCAGTGATCTGGAATTTCTAAAACGGATTCTGCAATCAGTAAAAAAAGATTAGCAAAGGATCTAAATATGTACTTCTATGTGACACTCACTAAAAATTAATTCATTCTCCTATTGCTATTTGTATTTAAGAAATGACTTCCAAATGCTTTTATATATTATTAAAAGCTTCTAGTAGATTGTAGGCTAGACTACAAGTCACTGGTAATTCTTTTCTTACAGTTATCCAGGAATAAGCCAAAGCTTATTAAGAGTCTCAGGATTTGAACCTTTATTTTTTAAAAAAATAACTCTTCAGAGAGACAATTTTGAATCAGTCATAGCTCTATGCTGCTCTAAGGCTTCTAAATATTAACTTGAATTTTGTCACTGGACTCACTATAATTGCCTCTAAATCCTTAATAGAGTTTTGGATATCAGTTGAAATCTTTAACAACTCACTTGTTTGTTTCACCTTATAATGTAAGAAGAAATACAAGAGCCAGCAAGATGTTGTAACACGGAGATATCTGACTTGCACATGGAATGAGCATATTAACTAACGACACTGTTGTCATTTTCTACATCCTTCACCATGATGTCTGAATTTACTAGTGCCCACAGTAATTTTGAAATGTGAGTTTCTGCTAAAGAGAAATAAACCTCTGAGTTCTCAGCCAAGTGAAATATTGTGCTCTTTTAGTCAAAACTGAAGACCTCAAAAACACACTATTTGATTTTTCTGAAAGAGGTCTTACCCACACAGGATGAAAGAAATGAAACTTTATAAAGAAAGTGTTTTATTGTTTGAAGACTTGCTGAAATAGCTATTCCTGGATACTGTATTTATTACCACATCTACTTTCATTTGTTTATTTAATGAAATGCATGTTAACCGAATCTGTTTGCAGTGGTTCTATTACTTTTTCTCTTTTAAAAAGGTTAGTAATAAGTGCAGTAACCATAAGTGTTTGTACTGGAAGACCTTATATTCATTATAGTGAGCAACATAAGTGACATAAGTGTGAAATATAATGCAGACAGCTCAAAGGATGAAACATAGGGAAGTCTTCTAGAAAATACATTAAATAGAAACCAAGGTAACTGACGTGCCCATCAATCCTTGGGTGCATTACAAACTATACAGAATGTAACAAACATAACTCAGTAGAAAAGAGCCAGTAAAAATAGTGACATGAAATTCCAATGCCAAATAAATATACAATTAATACTTCAGAAATAATCTTTCTGAAATGTTACGCGCTGAAACAATTGTTGTTGCTAGAAACTGTCTCAATTATTGCTTGGATCCTCAAGATAAAAGCTCCATTCATAAATTATTGTTTGAGCAATTCTTGAATGATTGTACTTGAAGTGGATTAATTTGTCAGAAAGAAAACATGGAATTAACAAGCTAATACTATTTAAAGAAAATAACACTATTTGAAAGAAGTCATCCTTCATATACACAGAAGGGCATTTCTTCATTCTAGATTCCATTTTGAATCAAGAAAATATCAGAAACTGAAAGAAGGAAAACAGCTGTGATTTTAACTGCTCCTTGGATTTAGAAATTACACTATTTAAAAATTAAGCTGTAACATTCTATAACAAAAGAACTGAGCCAAAATACACAATAGAACAAAGATTTTAGAAAATTATGTCAAAATCCTCATTCAATCATCAAGTAGCTCTAACTTTTAAAAGAGGAAAGGGAAATGATTTTTCTTCCAATGAGTTGTGAGTGAACATGATCACAAGTCATTATTACCATCAGAGCATGGCTAAAAAGAAATTGCGTAAGTGCATTTTATCCTTACAATAATCGTGGTTCAAGTAAATGATGAAAAACTTTCTAGGATAGATTTTCCTTTAAATTCCTTCTTTTAACAATATCCCTAAAGCACCTATAAAATGTTTCTTTTCATTACAGCATTTCCTATAACTGTCTTTCTCTTGGAGTTCACAAGTATTAAAAAAAGTGGGAAAGGTTTTAAAAAAAAGGGGGCGAGAAAGGAAAAGGAGGAAGAGAAGAAAAAGAAAAGAGAAAAGCATAAAAAAGGAAAAGAACAAAGGGAAGGTTTTCCCTTTCCTCCTTTTGTTCCACTGAAATATTTACAGAATAATTAAATATTTGTTCTTGGACACCAAACACACATCTGTATGCAAATGTTTGTGCTGCGACCTTCACTGTGATCTCCATAACCCAGGCAGCAGCATCATGTTAGAAAGCTTATAAGAATGACTGAAGAAAGAGTTGCAGAAAATATTTAATGGTCACTATTTGCTGCAGGCTAACACTTGTTGCAGACTTAGAGTAGTCACAAAATTAATGTGAACAAATAAAATTATTGAAAAAAAATGATATGCTTTTTTATAGATAGTTCACTGGTTGTTTATTATAGTTGGCATTTAGAAATACTTTGACAATATATTAGAGTGCCCAGAACAAGAAAGGCTAAAGATGGTAAAACAGTCTTTTCAGAGAGCAGTGTCAGGGATACCAAGCACACTGCAGATCTGAAGAAATGATTAGTAGCTATTTACTGAAGAGAAAAGCTCTACAGTCTCCTGGTTTTAATGACAGTAAGGGGAAAATAAACAAAAGGTATTTGCATATCATAAAATTCTAGAGGCAAATTCTGGACAAGCCTTCGCAAACTTGAAGAATTTTTAGCTGATTTTAGGATTTTTGGATGCGAGAGCTCGTGAAGTCTGATTACTGTCATAAAATATTTGTAAAAATGGTGATTTTCCATATTTTCCTCTCTGTTTTAAACTGTACAGCTTGAATAGGTTGGATGATGACAATGTAGCCACTAATGTGAAAACTGAGACATTTTCTCTCAGTATCTTTTTAAAAACATTAAAAGAGCTAAACCAAGAAGCAAAAACAGAAAACCTGTACGTCTACACCTTATATACACCAGGTTAGCCTACTGTCTTCAATGTGAATACCTTTGTGTTCAGGAGCTGGCTTGCTGTGCCTCCAAATAAACCAGAAAGATTGCAAGTTACAGCTGTAAGTGCTCAGACATGATAAAGTGAAGACTAGGTAAGTGACTGCATGAAACCCTTATTCCAGTAGAAACAGCAACGTCATAATTCCTACAAGAAAACAGAAGACATTTGTTATTGCATTAAATAAACAAAAACAAAGACTTAAAATCTCCTTAACAATTTTTCTTTCTGGCTTCAATAAAAATTTTGGTTCTAAGTCCCCAAATCTCCAATTATTATTTTTTAATTGGATGCAATCAAAGAATAAAAATGTCATAGATTATGTATGAATTATTATAGCTTCATTATTCCACTATAACTTTAAAAATCATGGGATTTAATGTGTAAAGACATTATCAGCAGTCTCCTTCCAGTACCTCATCATTTGAAAACAAAATTGATTTAATGGGATCAATGAAAGAGAATTTCCAATTAGGGAGGAGGGAGTCACTGAACAGTGGGCTGGTGAAATTTAGACTCTTCTGAAATAACAGCATTCAGCAAACAATGTTACTGTTTAAATCCAATATGAAATAAAAGAAACAGATGGATGTAGTAATTCAGGTCAATATGCATATAGAAGCTGTATGACATTTTGGCAAATATGCAAAACTTTCAACTGTTCTGGCCGCCTGTAGTTGTCTGAGGAAATGATAGAAAGTGAGGTCCATCCCCAGTAATGAATCATCCACAGCCACAAAAATTTCCATCACTAGTTATTTGCACCTCTAAATATTAGGAAAAACATTGAAACACGTCTCAGATATTCCCAGAAAAAAAACAAAACAAAATTTCTAAATTACCTCATGAAAAAATAATATGGAATGTGATGTTCTAGAACATGGGTTTGACTTTGAATGTAGCTACAGACCTCTGAATCAGCTGATTACAGTAAGGAGCCACAAGTTCCACATTTTGGCTGCTTTTGCTTTCCGGAATGGTGTTTCCATCATCAGAACTGCCCTGCTGGGTAAAGCACACTCTATCTCAGCATTCACCAAAATACTGGGGGCAGATGAAGGGACTGAAAAAAAAGAACACAATCCTTCAGAAACATAAATATTAATCACTCCATGGCAGAGGCCTGAGATACCCAGAGCCTTAAGGTGTCTGCCCCATTTTTCCATAAAATAAATACACAGTTTGTCTTAAGTAATGGTCTCTGAAGGAAGGTTTTATTAGAACATGATAAGCCAGAATAAAACAATTCTTCCAAAAATGCTGTCTTAAGGTCAATTGTGTGAGACAGACCTTGGGAATGCCAATCTGCCCGTTTCCCTGTATCCTTATAGAGCAGCTCCTTTCCCCTATGTTTTCAAGACATATAGAGATGAATCCATCCCAAACATTTGCTGGTCCCTCTCACTTTGGTGGCTTGACTGTGTGCTAAATCCCTTCTGCCACCAGAAACTCTCTTGTCAGCTCCTTTGCACGATTCTCTCACAGTTTGTTTTGTTGTTTGTTGTTTTTTTTTTAGCCCTGAAAAATTACCAGATTTTGTTGGCTTTGTTGTTTTTTTCTCAGTGGGATTTGGCTTCTTTGCGATTTTTTACCAACATAAAATAAGTCATGAGGAAGAAAATCAAACAGATTAAATTATAGACTAATTATATAAATAAAACTCCATTTAATAACAAAAGCAAAAAGGAAACATAAATGACTTTAAATCACATCTGTCAGTCTTTCACTACAAGTGCCACTTGACTCTGTGATATTTTACCACCATATTGGATTCCTTAACTGTGCTTGCAATTATCTTTCCCAAGAGGCAGCACATAGTTTACCTGTTTTCAGCAAAACTAGCTAAATCACTGCTCTTGTAGCATATCAAATGCAAAAAATGCTTATCTACACGGGCTGTTCCAAAAGCAATGTCACCTATTTTATTATGTTTGTGTTATGGCAGTAGAGGTTGAACCTTCTCAACAACATTCCATTCCATTCCACAGCATTTTGTTGCTGTGCAACAAATGGCAGCAGACAAAATTGCACCTGACGTGGAAGTGTGAACGAAGCAAAGGAATGGAACTACAGAAAGTATTGCACCCATGGATATTCATTGATGCTCACTGATAGCTTATGGAGACCTAACTGGATGTGAGCACAGTGAGGCAGTGAGTGACAGCACCCACACTGGTACAGTTTTTTTACAAGTGCAGCATGCAAGCTCTTGTTCATCGTTGGTAAAAAAGCACAGCTTTTTTTTTCTGGTGACAATATTGAAAAACATGCTTTTGTAACTGAGAATTTGCTCTATCAAATAGTGTGTTCTTTGTTTCTGTTGTACTTTCCATAGAAATAAATAGGAGGCTTTACTTTTGGAGCAACCTACATTTAAGAAGGGAAAAATTTGAAAAAGAACAGAGTTTAAAATGAATTCTGGCCTTTATTCGGGATTTGTTCCCAAGCCAAACAACCACTTTTTTTAATACTCTGTTAAAGGCTTCCTACTGCTGCCTACGCTTGGACCACCTGTTCCCATAATGCATTCAGATCAGCAGGTTTTGGCACAGCAGAAAATAGTTCATAAAAATGCTAGTTCAACATCAAGCATTCGGGGTAAGCATTCTAAATCATGTGATCCAAGTGCTATTTCATTTGCATGAGAAAAAAAAAACACAAAACCAACCAAATAATTATAACTAGGAAGGAAAAGAGGAAAATTTTTGATTAAATTTGTATGTGAAGTTGGTAGAAGTGAGGGAAAAGGTAGTTGAAAGAAGAGTCTGAAGTGAAAATGAATAATGGGTGGGGATGGGGTGAGAGGAATATGGATCATAATTTGAGGAGTTGAGGAGTATGAATGATTTTTAATAGAGATAAGAGGCAAGTTGTTTACTGATAGATAAGAATAGAAAGAATATGTGATAAGTGATCTCATACAAAGAAGCAAGGAATCGATAGCTAGCAGGTTGAATGGGCAGGTTACTTAGATTAATAATTCCTGAGTGTCAGTTTTTAAAATGCATTGAATTATAAATTTTAAATCAATTCTTGCATCTAGCCTCTGATAAAACTTTGTTATCTATAACTATATATTGATATCTGGAAGAAAATATCCTAAAAGACAGTAACAGATCTTTTATATTTAGCTCATAAGAAACTATTCTAGCTGCAGAGTTGGAGATTTCTGGTCCTTCTTAAACTTTCATGTCTCTAAACATTATACATTAGGCAGTAAGAAGGTAATTGTCATCCAGTAGTCAAAAACAAAGAGGATCAGAGGGTCTCCTCCTCTTTTTGGAAGGAAGAGCTTTTAATTCACTCTAGCCATAGCAGAAGGCTTGGGCCTCTGTCACTCAGCCTTTTCATGAGTTTCTTGGCACTGTGATACAGGGACATTATCCCACAAAAACACCATATTGTAGGTGAATTCCAACTTTTTAAATAAACAATATAAAATCCCAACCATTTCTTCCACAAAATCTCAAAATATAAGCTATTTTCATGTACCTTCACAGTTTGAAACAGAATGTACAACCTTATCAGGTCTGTGTCCACTGCATGCTTTCCAGTAGAATGAGAGGCCCTTCAGGACAGAGGCAGATTTCTCTGAAGAAAAAAAAAAAAAAGAAAGTGATACACAGAATCACTGTGGCTGGAGATCATCTGGACATCTTCTAGACCAAACCTTGTTAAAACAAGTTCCGTACAGTAGGTCACACAAGAAGGCGTCCAGGCAAACATGAACATCTCCAGAGAAGGAGACACCACAGTCTCTCCAGACAGCCTATTCCAGTGCTCTGTCACCCTCAAAGAGGTTTCTCCTCATGTTCATATGGAACTTCTTTTGTTCCACTTTATGCCCTTTGCCCCTTGTCCTCATGCTTGACACAACTGAAAAGAGCCTGACCCCAATCACTTCTGCACTTTAGATATCCATAGGCACTGATAAGATCCCTTCTCAGTCTTCTCCAGGCTGAACAGTCCCAGGTCTCATAGCCTTTCCTCAGAATGGAGGTGCTCCAGACCCCTCATCTCTGTGGCCCTTTGTTGGACTCTCTCTTTCTTTCTTGATCTGAGGAGTCTAGAACTGGACAGACTATAGATGTGGCCTCACCAAGGCGGAGTAGAAGTGAAGGATAACATCCCTCATCCTTGCTCTTTTTAATGTGCCCCATTAAAATGATAACTGTTAGATGCAACTGCTTAAAATGAAAGCATGCACAAAAGCTGCAGACATTTGATTTAGTTGGGCTCTGTGCATGAGTACAAAAAAACTTTATTTAAATAAATTCAATTCCTACATTATAGGGCATCTACTATATTTTTAAAAGAAGCAAATGACTTTATTTGGAGTCTCAATTTGCTTTTTTCTAATTATAACATTTACCTGCCTACATTTTTCCTTTAGAAGTCTTAATGCATCACAGAAATACAAACACATTAGTATGTCTACAGAAGATGCAGTGAAAGGAAGCCTTCTGAAGGACTTAAAAATTTTCTAACCACTTACTTAGAGGAATACTTGTAAACTAAGAGAAACATTAGTTCTGCAGCTTGAAGAGGGTTTGATAGATGGTATAAAAAGGCAGTTCTTTGTATGAAGCAGTTCACAAAAGTAGAAATAAGTGAAAGGGTAATAAGTGAATTAAGATTAAAGCTTTTAATGAGCCAGTTTGTTTCTGGCACTGCTGATGCACATCCAGAGCCAGTAAAGCCCCCAAATCCCCTCGGTCATTCACTTCAGTTCTGTGCTTGGAGACTTACAATTATGTCCATTACAATTGGGAATGCACAGAGCTGGCCCCAATCCATACTGCTGAACAGCTTCATAATACACATAATTGTTTCTTCATACACTTTAAAAGGTTTCATAGCTCAAATGCTTCACCATGCATGATGAATTGCAATCCAGGAGATAAGAAGGAGTTTGTACAATTGTAAAAAAATTCTTACTTGAGTCAAAGCAGAAATCTAAGTTTTCAGAAAAGGTGTAAGTGTACCTACACGACATGAACATTAATAACTTACAGAAACAAACCTCCTTCAGTGCATACCTTCCTTTGGGATTTGGCTCACATTTTCTTCTTAAATTTCATCATAAACATGAAGTACATATAAAAAATCACTTCTTAAAGACAAATTTTTGAAAGAAATTTTGATTTTCTTATTACCTGAAAATCAAATGAAAAATGAGTCATCTCTTTCTTTGTCTTGAATGATTGAGCTCTTTATTAAAAGTCCCTTTGTTTTGTCTTACCACTCAATAAACTTCAGCACATAGAAGCAGGTAAAAATTATTCGTATTTTCTATTGAGAAAACATATTAAATTGCACTGCTTGTTAACCCATAGAACCTGTTATTTTCAATTCCCTTCTATGAACAAGGATTAAATTAGTTTTCAGAGAGCAGCATTTACTGTGCTATTTTCATTTCTTGATCAAAACAGAATAGCAGTGACACTGCATTCTTTGATTGATGCCCAGCTGAATCCTAATCATTTTGTTTGCACCACCGCAGAGAAGTTAGAACAATGCAACTTCATTAACTTTGGTTCTGATCCTTCTGTTAATATCAAACAAGTGCAGATTTCCTACACTTTTTGACATCATCAAGCTGGCAAATGTCTCTTCCAGTTTCTGGAGCAAACCAAAGAGTTGGCATGGCTTTCCTGAATGGTAAATATCATCACTGAGTATGTAACAACTGAAAATGTTGCCTCTAGCATCTGCCCACATGCTGCAGGACTATTTGGCACATCCACATTTTTTCTACCAGGAGAATTGTAATTTACTGAATTTAACTCTTTCTTTAGCAAGAACATTACTGTGTCTGCTTCTGTTTAACAAGGACAAAATCACTTATGCTACTCACACCCTGACTCTTTGAAATCTTCAAACATGATATAGTAGCAAAGGAAGAAATTCTGTCAAATTTCATGTGGTTACTGTTGCTTTGGAAACCACTTCCTTAGTAACTACAATACATTCTTAGCACGTCTTGATACCAATTTCTCTGTGGCTCTGAGAGACTCAAACCTGCAGTATGTTGTGAAGACAGAATAGAAAAACAAACAAACAAACAAAAAGCAATAATAAAATCAACCCAAAGTAAAAGGAAGGAACGAGTTAAAGATTTGTGATTGCTTAAGTTTCAGACATGTCCATGTGAAAAATAACATAACTGAAAATACAACTGGAAGTTGTTTTTAACATTGTATGGGGGAGAAGCCATCGATATACATCATTAAGTGTGTCTTGAATTGCAAGCACGAATGTGAGGTTGGAGAAAGGTGCTGTGTGGCTCTGAAGTACTGGCACTGTGCCTGGCACAAAGGTGGATGTCACAGCCATTTTCTATCCCCTGTTCCACTCTTTCTCAAGACATTTCTTGCTGAATCCAAACCACGCTGTAGAATTCAGATTCAGAAAACTTCTGTCAAAAATAACTTATTCATACCTTAAAAATGATTTCTAAGTAAAATAATTACAAAATGAAAAGACTGTAAAGCAGAGAATCCTTTTACAGACTGCTCCTGTGTCTGGATCAGTGAAGGAAGCACGACAGGAAGCTGAGAAATTCTCTGTCTCGGCAAGCATGAAAAAATAAAGAAAGAGATCAAACAAATAATTCAAATCACCCCTGTTATCGCTGTAATGAAGCATTCTTTTTATGTGACTACATAGATGCACAGTCACACTCCTGCCGAATTAAGTCCTTTTGTTACTTTTTGCAGATAAAATAATTAACTGGCTGAAGTTCTATTTTCTCCTAAGGACAACATCATCCAAAACCACTAATAGTGTAATTTTAACACCTTTAGTTCAAGTATGCCTTCCACCCACACTCCAGATGGCATTGGATATATGTAAACCACAGCTTTTCCAGGAATTCAGTAACTTACCAAGTCGATGGGAACACTGGTACTAAACGCAGCAATATACTCATCTCCTTCCTCATACTGTTCCCTGGATTAAACATGAGGACAGATTAAGGAAACCGAAAACTGAATATCAGACTTCAAAATCTGTTCTCTGGAAATATAACAGTTTGTACGGTATCTGCTATGTGATGCAGTGGGGAAAGGGCTGAAGGATTATTTGTTCTTATTCTGATTACTAAAAAAGAGATTATGGAGAAATACAGTACAGTACTGTGCAACAGTAATGAGAAGGATAATAATTCCTTGTGTGATAATTAGTTTCTAGTGATGCCTTCATTTAGCAAAATAAATAAGAATGTCCAGAAGAGTTGAGCTGATAGTGTACTGGGCTACTCTTCTCAGGTTCTTGAAATATTTTCTTCAGCATATGTTTATAGCACTTTGAGTATGAAAAATGACAGTGGGAAATGCCAAGTCTTTTGCATTGCTGAGATAGCACTTGAAATGCTTTGGCACTATGCCTCTCTCTCCCCACGGATGTATAATTGCTCGGTCCAAAACCACCAAGTAGCCATCAATATCAAAATTATTCAACTATGGATGCCATGAAAGCTCTTCAGTGTGAAGCAGAGATAAATCTTCTAATGGATAATTACTGCTACCAAAATATTCTTAGACAAAAAGCATAAAGTTGTATATATGAAAAAGAGTCATAGAAGAGGGACAAAATTGAGACTGTATCATGGAAGTCTCCACACACTGATACTGAACTTTTCCTTTTTCCAAACATGAAAATGAGATACTGCCAGTTTCATTAGGTCTACATTCTGATTTTGTCACGGCACAGTGGGTAACATCTTACTGCTAGAGTAGCCCATCTAGTCTGGGTGAATGGAATTATTTGAAACATTTGATAAAAAGAGTAATTTAGAAAAAATAGAGAAACTTGACTGAAAAGGTCGCTCTTGTATTATCTCATGCCTTTAATGTGGATTGGATTCTCTCTCTCTAGACTCTCTTTCAATAGATAGATATTGCTGTTTTTTATTTGTTGCTGTCCCGATTCGAGCAAATCTCTCTACCTTGTTAAAAGTCAGCATTTGTGTACTTAATTTCTCAGAGGATTCAATTATGTATACAGAGTATAAGAGTGAACTGATATTGTTACTCTTACCTTCCAAACCTTTGCTTGCAGGCACAACAGGTTTCTATGTGTTTGCAAAGTCATGCAGTGTCTCTTGCACACTGAGGTAAAATAACTTCAGTACTTAATTTGTAGCATGTTAAAAGATACATGGTAGTTCAATCTTCATTCCATCTTAAATGAACTCCCCCTCCTTATATTTTTGCAGTGAGGGGCAGTGTAATCAAAACTATTACCAACATACCTTCCAGCTGAAAGGTTCAGTGCCTGTCTGCAAAACTTTCCAAAGTACTCACGGTAAGCTGTACTGATCTTCAATATTACAATATAATATTACAATTTTTAAAATCAAGGTTATTTAAAAAACAAGGATGCACAGGGAGCTGGGAGGGGACATGGACAGCTGGTACAGACTGACCAAAGGGATATCTCATACCATAGGGCTTCATAATCAGCAGTAACAGCTGAGGGAAAGAAGAAGGAAGGCAGAATATCGCAAGTGATGGCATTTGTCTTCCCAAGAAATCACTATGCATGCTGAGTCTTCTGGGAGGAACTGAAGAGCTGCCTTTGATGGGAAATAGTAAATGAATTCCTTGTTTGGCTTTGCCTGCTCACATGGTTTTTGCTTTACCTAGTAGGCAGTTGTTATGTCAAACCATGAGTTCTCCTGCTTTCACTTTTCTGATATTCTCTCCCATCTCATCTGGGGAGAGTGAGATGCATGGTGCTGAGCCTCCTGCTCGAGTTAAATGACAACAATCTTCTGAAGCATTTGTGTTTAGGAGCATAGTGAGTTATACAGAGCAAAACTGCACTGGAATGATGAAGACTTCCAGCCACAGCAAATATTTACACAGAAAAGGGACAAAAATATCTGTCTCCCTTGCCTCAGGTGGAAATCCTGATCACTAGGATATTGGTATTCTGTTCCATTTAAAATACTTGAAATATCAATCAAACAAATGAAAAGTGATTTGGAACACTGCCCAAGATGTTAATGAATCAGGAAGCACAGCATCTCAAACCTCGAGCTCCCAGCAGATACACATTTTTGCTTTTCCTGATGTTTTCACAAACATAATTTTCACCGTCTTAATTTGTCTCATAGAACAAAGAACAAATGTCAAAGGCTGGCAATTTTAACAGAGCTTCCAGTTTTCAGTCAGCATTCCCTATCAATTGAAAAGACTTTTCCTATGGCCCAGAGGAGTCACATTCTCATAGAAAAAAATGCAGTCCCATGAAAAACGTTTTTTCTCTGAAATATTTGTTCTGATGGTACAAATAAGTAATTTGTCCAGAGCTAGCTAAAAATTTTTCTTGTAGTTGCAGAGAATTCAAGCAAAATAATCTCCAGGCAAAGTTGATTTTGCAAAGGAGCACATTAGACTGTTCGGGCCAAATCAAGATCCTATCTTTCCAAACAGTCACCTAGACTTCAACCAAAGTGAAAAAGGTGACAATTTTAAGGTATTAAGAAAGACAACAAACAAAGCCCAGAGAATATCAGGCAGTGAGAGCAACTACTGCTCTGGCAAAGCAGGGATCTTCCAATAAAAATCTACAGAATTTTAATAAGACTTTCGTTATGTTTCACCATAACCTCCTCTCTTTTGGCACTTATAACTCACCACCATGATTTCTGCAAGAATCTCTATTAAAAGTGCACTTTCTATAGTGCGCCTACTCTTTGCAGGGCCACCAACCTCCACATTTAATACGAGACCAGGCTGCCCAGGGACCCATCTAATCTGGCCTTGAACACCTCTAGGGATGGGGCATCCACAACCTCTCTGGGCAGCCTGTTCCAGCAACTCACCACTCTGATGGTAAAAAACTACCCCCTGACATCCAATCTAAATCTTCCCTCCTTCAACATAAAACCATTTCCCTTGTCCTGATGTTATCTACCCTTTCAAACAGTTGATTCCCCTCCTGTCTCTAGGCTCCCTTTAGGTACTGAAAGGCTGCAGTGAGGTCACCTTGCAGCCTTCTCTTCTCCAGGCTGAACAAACCCAGCTCCCTCAGCCTGTCTTCATAGGGGAGGTGCTCCAGTCAACAATTATTTTGCTACTGGATCGATACTATGTGGACATAGTATCCGTGCATGATATTTAAGTACAGCCATCATCCATCAAGAGAGATTTTCTCTTTTGCTGCTTGCTATGCTCCTTATAATACTGCTCAAGTAAAACTGGCCTCATTGCTGCAAGGGCACACTATGGACTTGATGTCGGCTGATTGTTCCCAAGGCCTCTCAGGGCCTTTTCTACAAAGCTGACACTTTCTGAAGGTAGAAATTTACCACTTGCAGCAAATAATTGCATTAAACATAATTTTCATATTTGTATCCCCTTTTACAGTGCTGACATCTATGAAGAATGGAAAAAGCCCTTTTCACCATTCTACTAGATTATTTTAAGTGCCTCCTTTACATAATCACCAGATCTAGCAAACACGTTTGTGTTTCTCAATATTATAGTAATTCCATAAAGCGTTGAATTATTTTCCTACATAGAAGTAGCCCAAATAAGCATTCAGAATAGTACAGTATTTCCAGCAGTATTCACAGATCAGTAATTACTGTCTACATTAACCTTTTCCCATTCAAAGTCTAACCTATGAAAGCTCTTGTTCTTCATTAAAATCAGCTCAAGAAAACATATTTTATAATTTACGAACCTTCAGGTTATGCATGAACTTTCCTGATGTCCAGATGATCAAAAGACATTTATTAGTTCCCTAAGACTCACACAGCCTGCAAGGAGAGGTTCAGATTTGCAGTCCTCAAACTTTGTTGCCTTTCCTTGCCCTTGACTCAAAAATAGTACTACTTATGCTGTCCTTTTGTTGTTGTTGTTGTTGTTATGTCTTCTCAGTGCAACTCTCTAAAGAGAATGGGAAGTATTATAGATGTGTAGGTAAATATGTAGACATGTAGTACCTACCTTTGACTTCTTTTAAATGGTGAGAGTGACCCTTCAGACATAGTGAGGAATCCTTTCTTTTATTTTCTTAAGCAACACCTCAGACCTCCCCCGTTCTAGAGAGAGGAGATTAAATTTTTTAGAAGGGCTCCAAAGGATAATAAAGGGATAGCATCTGGGACAATGAAGACCATCATTGAAGAATAATTCTAGCCCAACATTCATCTGATGTAATATGGTGTCAAGACATCTGGAGAACTTACTTTCTCCCATCTCTGTTTTTCCAAGATGTGAAAGAATTTATGAACCCAATAAATCCATTATCATTGTACACAACTTCATTTCCAGTAGCCAGTGGCTACAACACGTTCTCCAGACAAAAATCATGTAGAATCACCTATGACTGTGTTGTTTCCTGCCTGAAAGGATGTAATTTGTTACCATCTAAAGAAGATTTAGTGAAAAAAAAAATCAAACAGAATAATCCTTTCAATTTAACTTGCTTCTTTTCTATTTACTCTCGTAAACATCTCCTCAGCGGAATAAATTATTATTTAACCATGTCAGGAAGTCATGTCAAGTAATAACAGAAGAGTCCTGCCATATATTTTTCTTACTATACACTAAGGAGGCGTTATGACAGAATTCCTATGAATGTACTTTTTGTAGATGGTGATTTATAGAATATAGGATCCCAAGGACACTAAAAGCCATTCCCCCCTCTACAGAAGGTGAAACAGTAATGCAGAATGAGAAAGTTATGCTTTGCTTTTTCATCTTGTGAAAACAGGCCACAATACACCCTACTTCAAAGTAGAATAATAAATAAATAAATAAATAAATGCAACTTTTGAAATGACATCGTAGGGCATTCTTTGAAACTTGCAACTAAGCTGTCATCATCTATATGTTAGCACAGCTTTCACTTCACAACCTGTTCTATTTGCCGTGCTGTTCAGTAACAGAAGAAACCATAAGCTCCTGGAGGCAATCTGCCACTGTTGTCTTTTTATATGGTCTGAGGGAATTTACATGGGCTGGCAGTCAAAATTGCCCTTTACATGCTTTGTATGTGGGGGAATTTGAGGGAATGTTCAAGTTTTATAAAATAATAATAATCACACTGTACACCAAACCCCAAAAAACAAATTTTCCGTGAACACTTTCTGACAAAGATAAAACTGGGCAAACAGAAAATAACAGATAATACTTAAAGAGGCTCATTTTGCAATGAAAAGCACATTTTTAGTGGATACAAATTTAGCAGCTGTCTTCAGCATTATGCGTGATAGCAGTCTTGTGATATCTGAAGTTCAGAATGGGTCTCTGGAGATATCATGTAATTCATAACGGACTAACCATAATGAACTATAGCAGACAAAAAGGGATTTGGTTCCAAGGAAATAAGATGCATTGGATCATTTGTCTTAAAGGAATGTCTTGTTGAAGATCTATCTGAGACCTCTTATCTGAGGTCAGCTAGAAGAAATGGAGAGGTTTGGCTGGTTGTTTAAAATGTTCCAGAATTGAAGCTCTTTTTCTTTGTGTTTCAGAGAATAAATAACTGAGATGGAAACAAATATGAAGGATCACAGTACGCTTCTTCAGTCAATTAACAGCATCCCTTTCCTCTAAGCACATAGAAAATGTTTCAGTTTTTAATGCTGGCAGTGCTCAATTTTAATTGGTACAGTAACAAAATTCAGCAATACTTGTGAGACCACAGGCACTGCCAATCTGCTACAAAGTAATTAGGTGCTGGCTATTTACAAATACTGCCTTTATTTCTGACATATCTGTAACTTCATTGTTTCACACAGTCCTTGCAGGTGTGTGGTGGGTATCTGTTTGCCTAACAGATCACATGACAGTATGAGGAGTGATAAGTATAATTAACATTTAATTTCACAGCAGTTGTGAGGTAGATCTTGTAGGACTGTCCTTTTGCAAGCTATTAGTACATACTAGTGACCTAAGCACTACCACGTGCTCAAGGTTTCTCTACAGGCTCTTTGCTGCCTTCGCTCTCTCACATAACACCAAACACTTGAAGGACAGCAGAGGGGCATTTTTCTCTTCAAGGGGAGAAAAAAAGGAATGTCACCATGTGGGATGCAAACCTCAGGCTAACTCCCATCTGCCAGCAGGCTTTTTGTCTAGCTGAAAAATGTGTTTAGAAATACGTAAATATCCTTCTAAATTCACAGTATTAAAAACCTATGGGAATCTTAATTTAATTCCTCAAATCAAATTGACCTGGGTGCAACAAACATACTGCAAAATAATTGATTGCATTTCACCGACATGCGTATTTATGTGTCCTACCTTTGCAGCAAGCAGAGGGGTTGAAGAGGCCAAGACTGCAGGGAGATCACCATGCAGGAACCTACTTCTCACACTTTGGTAGGTCTCAGAGCTGTACTTTCAGCATATCTCATATATGAATGACATCTTGTTAATGAAACAAAATCAAAAGTCATCTATTATTTTAGAAATTAATGACAAAGATGTGGTTAGCATGTGCTATAAAGCTAGAAAAAAACTGGCACAACTCTTACTCTCTTTCAGATTGGATCTCATAAACACAGGAACTAGCAAGAGGCATTCTGCAACTCTTCTGTGCTAAAGAAGAATGGTGCAGGGGTGTTACATAATAAAGCTTTTGCCATTACTGCTTTACATTTCTTCCTTTCGTAAATTTTTGTTTAGAATTCTTATAAAGGCTTTTTTTCCTCTTTCACTTATCCTTCACTAGTTTGAATGTCAAACCTGTTCAGAAATCACATAGCTTTGGATAGTAATGAAGGCAAATAAATATTGCTTAACCTTTTCTAGAGAGATCTGAAGACCTTTCCACAACCAATTAAGGCTTGTATGATTCACAGGAATTAACCAAGGTCAGCATGCTAGGTTTCCAAAGTTGTGTAAAAAAAGTTAATATTAAAATAAGGAGGTGGGGTGTGAATAGTCTGTCCTTCCTACAGTCTTAAACCCTTCTAATTTGAAAGCATTTGTTTTGAGTGGGAAAAAAGAAATAAGGCAATGCTGGTGTTAGATTCTGCTGTTGCTTGGGAGGATTGCCCCATGTTGTGGTTTGTGTGCTTTTCTCTTTTTGTATTTTTATAGCATATTTTTCCGCTGTATGTTTGGCACATTCTTCTACTTTATATAAATGTCTTGAACCTCTTTTATAATGTAAAATACAGACAAACAGCAGAAACAATTACATGTCTGCAAATACCACAGACAGATCTTGCTGCCCTGGCATGGAGGTTTTGGCATATATGTTATCCCCATTCCTTCTTCTGAAAATGTCCTCTCACCTGAAGGAACAATTTCTTCACATGTCATGAAAGGGGAAATATCATCCACAATATTAGAACAACAATGATCCCTCTACTACTACCTACACTTTTGAGCTGTGGGTTTATGGCTGAACATCTTGCCCTTTTTGCTACTGTTGAACAGCACACAAAAGGACTTCGTTCCCTGTAACCTGTGTGACACTGTACTCCTGTGCCTGCCTGTGATTTCTCTTCATGCCATCTCAACAAGCTTCAATGCTGTAAAATTTCAATAAAATCTTTAAGACTGAAGGCAGAGTTGTTCAATCACATTCTTCAGACA
Source organism: Lagopus leucura (assembly GCF_019238085.1). NCBI lineage: Eukaryota > Metazoa > Chordata > Aves > Galliformes > Phasianidae > Lagopus > Lagopus leucura. Next base: position 5,421,991 of record NW_024962278.1, on the reverse strand, counting down.
AATTTTTTGGAAACACCTTAATGAGGAGATAGTAAAGCTTAAAAAGCATCAGTCTTGAGACGTATCAGCCAAGCTTAGAATTGCACTTATGTGTGGCAATGTACCTCAATATATATATATATTGTAAATATGTCACGGACCATTTGAGAAATAACTAGCACCAAAACTGATGTGTACTATTTACATGATTTAGTTTTGAAAGCATTTGAAAGGAAACCTGAGTCAAGCCGACACTCAGAACTTCAAGAAGGTTTTGTTTCTGTAGCTATAATCTTCCAAAAAAAGGGGGAAGTTTAAAAATGGTCACAGCTGGAAACATTCTGTTAGCCATTAAAGTGCCAAAATGAATGCAGTAAATCAGCTCTGACAACCCATCAGAAAGAAGGAAAAAATACTTTTCTTCCAAGAATTCAGAAGTTTTGCCCTGACAGTAAAAAGGAAACAAACCCACCAAACAAAACCAAACAAACAACACCAAACAAAACCAAAAAACAATTTTGTCCTGGAAGAAGTCTGTCAAGTGCATTACTATATATATCAGCAATTTACATCACTGGAATACCTAACCCTATTTCTGCATATCTTTTTTGAATTTTTGATTGCCTGTACTCATATTAACATTGTGATAACTTAGTCTAAGTATCCTTCAGGTACAACAAAGATTACAAATTAATACTGTCATGCTGATTATTAATTTTGATAACCAAAGAATTTGCATTAGTGAATGTACTTGCTATTTAGTTATTAATGTTACATTAATTTTATATGTGACAGTTTCAATGTGTTAGAAGCCAGTTTTCATTACTTGATTCTTTCACAGCTGTTCACAGTTGGTGCATTTCTACCTTTAAATACTGATCTTCCTTTTTTAGGTTGAAAACTGAGATTTGTTAGATAATTTCTGATAGCACTTTTTAGTCTCAGGTTATTGGTAAATATTCAACAGTACAATTTACCAATAAGAAGTCAGTACTAATATTTCATTAAAAGAGATTATGATTCTCAAGGCATGAAATAAGCATAATGCTCAAAAAAAGGAAGAAAAATGGAATAGATTATTTAAATACTCTGCAGCTTAAGACTTATTTTTTGTGCTAGTGAATTGGTTACAACACTTGCTAGGATGAGATAGTATCAAATGTATTTATAGATACAATAAGGAAAAGGGTTGCTCTATTTGAGTTTGGAAATACTTGTGAATGAATATAAGTATTTTTAGAGACAAAAATCATGAAACAGTGTTAAAATCAAAATACATTTCCTTCAGCATATAATAATCTCAGAAAATAACAGGCAACTGTACATCATGCACTTGTAGCAAAGCAATAGTGCTAACATTTTAGTCTTTCCTCAGAGCTCAGATCTACCATTCAAGAGGCAAATCTATTTTCAGGAGTGAAGAGATGAAATAATGCTAGAGTTTCCTATAAATTTGGAAGATTTTACTTCTCTTCTGTGTTACCTAATACAGAACCAGCATCTTGCCACAAGCAGCTCCTCACCTCGGTACTAGGTGCAGGACTCCCAGGTCTTTCCATCTTCTTTTCTGGTCCTTCTCTGCAGAAAAGGTGTTCTTTGTCCACAAAAAAGTGTGACAGAACACATCAGCCATTAAAGCAGTGCTGTTGTGAGACTGGGAACACAGAGTAGCCAGGTGGATAACTTCACATGGAATTACCTACTACTGCCTGTGTTTCCAGACAAAGGTAAGGATTTGGCAGTTTTAGCCTTTGGCAGGCAGCCTTTTCTTCTCTTTTCTGGTTCTCCATCTGCCTCCCTTGGTTGGGCCAGATGAAGGAGAATCAAGTTGTGGCCGGACCTGCGGGTGTGTAGACATAAGGCTACCAATAATACCCTGCCATCTCCCCATGTAGCAATATTTAGGGTTTGGAAACACAGATATGAAATCCCTTTTATTAGAGCTTCTGGCCAGGCTGACATATTATGAGAAAAACTAAAAGGCACGAACTATCCCCTCAGCAGAGAAATAGGCACATTAATTTTGAATTCTATTTAATGATCAAGACCTGCCAGAAGCAGCAACAAAACAGCAGCATTGGTGGACATTGTATTTTGCAAGCACAAGAACAGACCCAAGTTCTGGTCCCCACTAATGCTAATAAAATTTTGTAAAAAACAAGCAGAAGATGTAGAACAGCTTTATGACTGCCACTCATGGGCATGCCTGACAGCACTCTGTTCCTGATTTGTTAATCTTGAGACTTTTTTTTTATGCAATAGAACAACTCCAACAGGAAAACATGCTGTTTTCATTGTTTTGAAAGAATCAATAATTTGGTCACCCAGACCTTCTCCTGATAGGTATGTTAATGTTAATAGGTATGTTAAGAAAAAAGAGGAAGGAACAGAGCTTGAGTTTTCCTTGTATTAATACCACATAGACAAACATAAGACTTGTTAGACCTTTTTCCCTATAAGGAAATACCATCCCACCAAAATCAGACGCTACCATATTTCTGTAACCAGAAGTAATCAGCAATAGATTTGGAAGACTTGACTTAAAGGAGTTACCAAACTTTTTAGGAAAGATTTTCAGTGTTCCTCTCCTCAGCATTTTCATGCTGACTAGTGGTCAGCATCTCACTGTACCCTGCTGATGTTCCTGAGATGACCAGCTTCCCAATCACTACTTAGGCAAATCTACACTGTGTTATGGGATCCCCTTCACATATTAAACCTGTATTTTTGATGCCTTTATACCCAGATTCCTCGAGTCCCTTTCCAACCCAAAATTTCATACGCGCTCACTTCAGATGGGAGCTGTGACACTTTAGTGATCTCCTGCTTTGAGAAGAGAACCTGCTCAACATAACACAACCACATATACATCTTTTAGGTTTTCTTTATTTATATTTTTTTTAGTTCAAGAATTACACACTAGCCAACATTATTATATATTTACATGCTGAAACTGGCTGCAATAATTTTAAATTCAAGAAAATATCTCTTATGTGCTACTCATTTACAATCATCATTTTACTACCTCGTGTATCCCAGAGGTTAGCAGTCCTTTTGAGAAAGACATGAAGATCTGATGCGATGATATCCACTAGTATTTTGCATTTTCTAGCCATTGGAAAATGTGCATTATGTGCATATAAGAAAGGCTACAAGGTCATTAGTAAGGCTGATGATTACTACATTATGAAGTAAATAGTACTAAGTAAAAAAGATAAATCAGAACTGTGCAAAGACAGTACTAACAGAACCATTTAAACACCCATGCAAATAAAAATGTGATAGAAGTCAAATCATAGTCAGCTTGTTAGAATTAATCATGTTTCAGATGTTCTTTCTGTCTTCAACTGAAAGTAACAGGACACACCATGAACAATACAGCCTGGTGAATAATTGTCAAATGACTGTTAACAGTGAAAACATACAAAACATTATCAAATTGGAATAGATGACCTTATGTCTGAAAAACAATAAAAAAATACAACCCTTAGTATGAAAGTATAGGTGAAACTTTTCATCTTTTTTTTTTTTTTGTCAAAGCACTTACAAAGAAAATAATTTTATACTTACGAAATGTCCGCGTTGCATATTTTTTGTAGAGGTGATCTATTTCAATTTAATATTAATGGATATTTAAATTATTATTATTTTTACAAAGTAGAATAGGGCAGTATTTTTGATCAACATTCCACTAGCTTCTTAAAAATTTAGACAAAATTCCTAGTGCATTTTATTAAGCTTTACCTTTGGTGTTAAGCAGTGACTTTCTAGATTTCCTTTAAACAATTTCTGGAGTGAAGATTCTTTGGCTTTGGGGGACTATGCTATCTAATGACAGTCAAATATTTTTTTTTTTTTTCTAAAGAAAAACTGTAAATCTACTATTAGATACCATAAGGGATACAGATTGCAGAAAGAGATGCAGTATGCAGACTTTCTGTAATGAGATCACCAGCAGCTGAATTCTCACCTACCCTGGATTCCTTCACATCGCCACTCGCAGGAGCAACATAAAGGTACCTTACTGTATGTGAAAATCAGGCCTTATTTGTTTATGCTGAGTACTGAGTGCCAAACTACAATCTTCCGCTGCTTGAACGGTTTAACCATACAAGAGAACCCATTGTGCTAGCAGTAATACAGCTGAAATGGTTATTTTGCACCTCAGTACTTTCTAATTTTTTTTATATCTGGTATCCAAATCTGTTTATGCAAAAGGGTGTTTAAATTACTCTGCTAGAGCACTGCAATTATTGTACTTAGTAAAAAAAAGTCACTAAACAATTACTGTATCTATTGACTGCTCATTTACAGCTTATTTCATTATTTACATAATTTTAGGACACAATAATCTAAACCATAGAATTAGCTTTTTGCCTTACCATAAAGTACAAATTAGGAGTTAAAAATGTTTAAGAAATCTGATAATATTTACACACGCTCAGCTTAAGTTATGATTGCTCACACTGTATGTTCTATGTACACATAGCAAAATGTAATGATCACTAATGATATAGTATTGTACCCTGGCCATCCCACTCTAGATTTTCTAGAAATAGTTAATAATTTTGCCTTTTTGCCTTGGTTCCCTTAGAATTGTTGTTTTTGAAAACTTACTAGTGGACAATGCTGTTATAAAAAGAGAGAGAAGAAATAGGCAAGCAATGTGAGGACTAGTCTAACTTCTGATGCTAGGAGGTACAGTACTACCATCATGTCAAATGGTGCAATGTTCCATACGAATTATATGCATTGATCTGCTGATATAGAAATGCCCAGTTACCCTGTATTGTAAGTTTTTTTTAAATACATTAATTTTTTTTTCTCAAAAATATAATCATACACTGGTTGATGATAGAAACAAAAGTATTATTAGCTTATTCCTTTAACACACCAACATATGAATGTTTGTGTATATATATACTCACCGTGTATATATACACACATATGTCCATACAGACACATGTCCATATGCACATACAGTTGGATAATGTTTAACATTTGTTCACTTAAGTTCTGTGTTAATTATAGAATTGTAACACAGACTAATAATTACAATGAAAAATAATCAAACCTTAATTTTAATGCATATTTTGTCTGAAATAAGGATTTGCTCCCCAGGTGCAAGACCACCACTCATTTTCTCTATGCATTGTGCTTTTGTACCTTACAGATTTTATATCCTTTGTATTAGAATGTAAAAACTCTGAAGAACTCTGTGACATACTATTATCTGCTTTCCTCCTCAGGAGCAAGAAAAGAAATGTTCACAATGGCATTGCTTGAGTCTTTCTTCCCAGTCATTAAATTGCAATAGGATAGAAACATAACATTCCTTATGCAAACATGGAAATATGTTGCATGGATTTTCAGTTCTGAAAATGTGTATCATACTTACTAGCAGTCATATACAGTAGATATTTACAGATTGATCTCAAAGATTTCATTAAAACTGTGCCATGTTATAGTCATAATTTGCCAATGCATTTCGATAAGATGAAAAACACCTTAATTGCTGGCTATCATGTCTAGAACAATAAAATGGTGACTATAATTGCATTACAAGATTCACCTAAAATTAAATTTTATATTTTGCTTATTGAAACTATCAATAATCAACAGAATTAGTAGGATCTAGAATATTTTCTGTCAGTTCTAAAGTAAAAGCAAATTTATTCTAGTTTACCTGCAGGGTAGCGCACACATTAGTACCCATGCCTCATGAATATTGGCATAATTTCTCACTTTCACTCAAGTATCTCAGAAAGAGCAAGTGCTCACCATGGGCTCTTGAGTTCTACTCTTCCCTTGACAGTGCCTCGCCAGTCTTTCTTACCCGCATCTTTTTGTATCACAGTGTTGAGCCTTAAGTACAAAATGATAACCACTCAATTTCTGGAAGAAACCTTCCCTTTCACTTACTACATGTACCACATTAGTAGCCAGAAGGACTTTGTAAAAGCAAAAGATCTCCTTCCTCCCAGGTAATACGTCTTTTCTAGTGACACCTGAGCAAAAACCAAACATTTTCTTTCACACTCTGAACAGTGACATCAGAGAGTATTATGGCTTATACTATAACTTCAGATAAACTAATGTGCAGTTCAAAGTTTCAGCCTCTGTGGTTTTCATAATTACTTCATGCAGTAAATGCTGACAAACAACATGTTTTTTGTAAAGTTTCATATTTGAGGTGCATCAACCACAAACAAGCTGTGAGCAACCTGTGTTCACACTATGATTCTGTGAAACAAACAAATATAAGAGCAAAACAAACCCAACCCTACACAAAGAATGGATAGCAATTTGTGAAATGAAAGAAAAACTTTTATAGTAGAATACTATAAGACGGCTTTTATTTATGATAATGGGTATCATTATTAATGAACAGACTTTGAAGAGAAATTCTGCATTTAAATGTGGCACTTTTGAAATTTTCTACAAATTGGGAAAAATTGCAGCATGATTCATACTTGAAATTCCATACTCATCTGCAAAGCTTATTGCACTGTGCATGAAATGCAGCCTCAAAACAGTAATCTCTCATTTGAAAAATGAATACATGTCTTATGCTCAAAACAAAGTCAAAAAGTCTCCTATGTTTCCCACAAGTCTTTTCTTCCTATCTGTTAAAGGGGGCAGGAAAGCACAGTAACTTGTTGGAAAATTACTCTTTTAAAGCACGAACAAAATTTTCAAATAAAATATTTTATCAAAAATATCCTTATACGCTATTTTAAAGCACTGCCAAAGTTATAAGGGGAAAAAGTATCTACATATGAAAACACTTCCTATGATATCTGGAAGGTACTGAAATTTGAGTTCATTTCACAAATTTGCACATGTGAGAGGTAGCATAGATACAGTAGCATGTGGCTTTTGCTTCATTAAATATTTTCTTTTAAACAAGATTGGGAATTTAATTTTATAGAAGCCATCAGAAATTTATACTTTCTATGCAGTTCCTGAAAACTTTTAGTTTTTCATTACAGAAAACTTTTGCACAGTGGTCTAAATGGGAAAATCTACTTTGCCTAAAAAATTAAAGCTCTATGGAATGAAAAATATATATATATTTATATATATATATATATGTATTTTCCAAAAGTAAAATTGAATTTTAGTACTTCTTCCAATGGAAAACACCCTAGGAGAGACTTCCATGAGTGTGGCGAGGCACTGGAATGAGCTGCCCAGAGAAGCTGTGGGTGCTCTATCCCTGGAGGTGTTCAGGACCGGGTTAGATGAGTCCCTGGGCAATCTGATTTCATGGGTCACAACCCTACCAAAGCAAGCAGTTAGAAGTAGATGGTCTTCAATGTCTTTTCCAACCAAAACCATTCTACGATGCTATAGTGTAAACTACCAATTTATTCCCTTTAAAATAGTCCACTAAGCAAAACAAAACAAAAATTGAAATGGTATTGCTTAATCCAGACTGAGAGAAAACTCATCAGTATTGAAATACGAATGCTCAGTTCTTTGCTTTAAAAAGAGGTATGACACCTTCAATCAATCTGGATGTTTGGTGTAAAGCATAATGACAGTGGTAAGCATAACACTAGAAAGATAACAAATTGTAAAAAAATCACACGAATCTACATGAATATTTCAGACTAAGGTATGTACTACGACTGACAACATTCATTTGCACAGTATGCTTTTATATATATATATGTATATATACTTTTACAAATATGTAGCCTTCACTTTCCCTGGTGCTTTGTTTTCAACTGTTCTCTACCTTTCAGTGGAATGGCAGAGCACCATTGGTTTCCTTCAACCACCAAGAGAACTACTAATTGGCCAACCAACTTTTGGCACATTGGACAAACAACTCCCTTCCCCACACAAAAAAACAGTTACATCTACCCATTCAGGACATGATTGTTTAACTTGTCTTACACCATTGCTACATTCCTCTCCTGATCACAGCTACAGTCATAGGGACTGTGAGCATATGCTATCTCTTAAAAACCCAAACAAAACTAGTGCTTTTTGCTTCAGTATCTGTGCAAACACCCAACCCAAATATTATCAGTCAAAGGTTTAGCTCTTTCAATAAATAACAGGAAACACCTGAATGCGGTTGGGAAACCTCTGACCATCATCATCTTGGAAAGATGATAGGCACTATTTGTTTTCAAGTTTACACCTTTGAAAGGTAAAGTGTGTTTCATAAGCACGATAATACCTTAGTACACTCTAATATGTGTACATGCATGTCTTGGATACGCAGTTTCAGGGAATGAGTGGTTTATACTGCAGTTGAAACAAAACTTTTTTTTTCAAATGCCTCTCTGATTTGTGTCACTACACTCACATGAGCATTTAAAAAAAAAGATGTGAGAGACAGTGAGACAGAGATGATTGTCAGAATCTAATTTGCCTTCACATTTGAAATACACTTATATTTTCATAAAGGGGATACGTCCATACTGCAAATTTATATATTTATGATTTAGCAGAAACAACCAAAATGTTACAGAAACATACCATAGAGTGGGCCAGCAACTAAGGTGTTTTAAAATAACTTTTTGTCCTGAATAGAATTTTTCTAAGTCCCACTTTTGGCTGTACAACTGATTTGAAGAGAAATCCAGTTCTTGCTTCCTGTGTGGCTTTGTTTCTTAGTTCACATAGTAAAGCCAATAGACAATATTGAAGAAGGAAAAAACAACAGGGAAGAATATGCGCGACCATCTATCTATGGCATTTACATCAGTCAAGTCAGGGATAGTAATTTTCAGTTGAGATGCACGTCTCCGTAGCCTACTTTTCTTCTGTGCCACATGCCTCTCCAGGGCATTGCGACCAAAGCTGTGTCTGGGTAAGCCAGCTTTCCGGTACTGGATGCTTGAAGTGTCATAGGCCAGCATCGTGCTCCTAGGGTCCCCAAGCCCCATCACAGCCTCAGAGGCAGCCATCTCATTTTTAATTTCAAGAGTGCTCAACAAAATATTTTCATGCGGATCCATCTGTAAGAAACAAGAAGGCAGATTTAACAAAGTAAGAAAGGAAGCCCATTCAGTTGCAAACTGAAGCCATGCTGACAAGGGCCAGATCCAAAACTACTGATTCTTTGGATGCCAGCCTGTCTGAAAGGCTTTAAGCAAAGCTGTGACTAATCATTATTGTTTATCTATAAACTCAAGGAGCAATTAGGCTGAAAATATATAATAGAATAGATGGTGTCTCCCTAGATACCACATTTAGTGAGTAGAAACAATACTTGGAAATGGTGTATATTATCAGTTCCTGAATGTGGAATTCTGCTATTGGTTATGATATCTGGAGCTATTATTGTGCTTTTCAGGGATTTTGGAAGGCAATCAAATGGAAAAGCGTCTGCTTTTTACTTTGGTTTGTTCTGTTTCTCTCAAATGAAAGGTTCTGACAAAAGCTTTATGTATTCACAAAGTCTTCTGCCTCAATATAAAGAACTCCTAAGCAATTCATGGGAGAATAGCCAGTCCCCATATTCCAAACAGGACTGTTAGTTGCTTGGGAAAGATGCTGATAGTATAATCTAAACTATGTAGAATCCCTGTTCCCCAGCGCTAATGTGCTACAGAAGTGCAGTGTGCAAAACACTGGAATAGCAGAAGTCTACAATTTCGAGCAAGGAAAAATATATAATGTTCAGACTGTAATCACATCAAATGTACTTCAAACAGCTGTTTCAATGGGTAGCTTTGATTACTATATATGTTTTTAATGCATTTCAGAGAGAAGAAAATAATGCAGATTTGTAAATAAAACTTAGAAAGTTAAGAGGACTTCGAAGATGAACTAAATTCTATTCCTTCCTAGGCAGTCTGGAATTAGATTTAAAGTATGATTGGTGAACTTCAAATTAATCCATTTAGTTATCTTGGAAATTCTAATTCACCTCAGCTTCTCTTCTACATATGTATTTTGAATTGTGTAAGAATAGAATCATAGAGCATAACAATGTTTTGAAAAGCAATAATGGGCAATTAGTGTCTAAATAACTACAAAGACTTGAATTATGGCAGTGCAGATACATTCAGCATCTAATAAGAAATGGAACTGTCCCAGAGCTCCTTTAAAAATAATTGATCTACATTAACCGTTTATTGTGTATTCAATATATACAATTATTACTAAAAGTGCACAAATAGTGACTTTTGTGGATTTCTATCCAACAACATGGCATTAATCTCTTCTGTAACATTTCACACGGCATGATGAGTTGAAAATATTAACTTCTTAAGAGGATCTATTGCACACCATTACGGATTGGAAATACAGTAATTCACGAAAGTACATTGGACCTACTGAAACACTGCCATTTGAGTGATTACATCTGCTCAAGTGATGCATTCTGAATTGCCATCATTGAGATGCCAGATTTCCACCTCTCCCCCCCACACTTTTTTCTCAATCTGCGAGTTTGCACACCTCTAAATTTCTTTCAATTTTAGTTTTAGATTAAATGTAGTGATTCACTGTGAGACAGCCAACATCACCTATTTTTGTTTGCTTCCAATTAAAACTATATAAAATCTTTGAAATCTCAAGCTTGCTAGGGAAATAAACTGTTTTTGAGAAACTCTATAAAAATTGAAAAGTTGGCCTGAAACTCAAGACAAACTCCTTTAAGGACTTCCCAACACGATTTTAAACATGGTGGGGAAATATTGCATTCTAGCCAGGAAGGACATCAAATCAATTTTCATCTGCATTAAACAGGATTAAGTTAAAAAAATGTGTTATGTTACTGCAGTACAAATAAAAGGAAGCAAATGGAAAAGTCATCAAATCAAATAGATATCAAAAACTTCTCAAGAGAGCTTGTGATTGTTATTTATTTATTTCTGTACTGAGTACAGTTATTTAGAAAATTCTGAAGAGATTTCTGGGGTAAATCAAAATTGGCTGTCATTTTTGTCATAAGATCTCAAAAAAAACATAAAGGACTTCCAGTACCCTGAACTTAAGAATGTTCAAAAGAAAGTAGTTAAATTATCTTACAAGAGGAATGCAAAGCCACTTAGAAACTACAGTGTCCATATGGTTTCACAATTTTTTTTACCAAGAGAAGAGAAATTAGTCCCAATTAACACAAGGGGAAATTTGACATAACATCTAGTGCAGTGATTTTAACTGAAAGCCTAGAGATTGGGTTACATAAATCTCAGTGTTGTGCACTGTAAGATACTGTGTTTGGAAAAACTTTGGCATCGACATATTTGCTCACATCTGAAATGTTCTTGGGCTGAATCTATTCTAAACATTTCATTCTTTTGATCCATAATATCAGAAATTTGAATGCCCTTTACACGCTCATGCTCTTTCTGTGTAACACAAGAAAAGTTTAGTCTGACAGAATTTGATATAGACATATTTTAGTATACTGGTTGTATCATTCTTTCAGCTGACTTTTTGGTTTGAATCATTTGACATTGGATTTTACATTTAAAATCAGTGAAGTAAAAAATGTACTGAATATATGTTTCTAACAGAGAAAATTGCTGCAGCTATCTAGTAATTTTGGCAGCAGTTAGTAACACTAGTGATGACGGGCAGAAAGAAGATTCAGCAATATTCTAAGACTATCTTCTAGGGCAAAGTGTCTTCTGCACATATCACATTAATATAAGAGTTGGAACAAAGCATTGCTCAATGTTTCAAGAATTTTTCATAAGAAATAATTCAAAATACAGCAAAAATTAGGGATGGGCGAACCATCACGTGTTAGAACAGCCGTGTAAACACCACAAACTTCAGGTGCTTCTCTAGCCCTAATCTGACCTTTCTGAACCTGAAACAGTAGATAGATTGAGAGCTACAAGAACTGCATTTTTCATGGTATTTTGAATTCCCAATCAGAACTCCCAGTTCCAATCCAGAAGTACAAGTGAGTGTGAAAATAAAACAATACCAATAACAAGAAAAATTAACCTAAATTTTCAACCTCTGACAACAGGTTCCTTGTCAGATTAGAGAGCTGGGAGTGTTGCTTGCACCAAGCAGGTTCGCCCAACTCTAAATAAAACATGCTTTTGTGACTAACAGCACCGCCCATTCTAAAGGATCCCAAAGCGCTTTACAAGCATTAGAAAGAAGAACCACTTCACTTCTCAGTGAAGCGCAATCACCTGTGAGGTAAAAGGTTGGGTCTGACAATGCAGAATCATACACTATATTTTAGTTGAGGAAATGGAGAATGCCATAGCCAATTGAAACTATGGGGTGGGTGAGTGGTGGTGGGGAATGTTAGGTAAACAGAATAGTTACAAAAATTGATATTTGGCCACATGCTTGGTGTTGAGATGACCACTCTATAAAAAAAAGTGCCATGGGATCTTTAATGACCATTAAGTGGTAAGGATCTGAATCTTAAGTCTCTGAGGATAAAACATTAGAAAACAATGAAAGATACCTTTGTTGAATACATTTCTGGACAATGATATGTGCCAATTATTCTTCTGTCCTGTAAGTTAATAAAATCAAGACCAGTTTCCTTAGAGATAAGGCAGCTATTATCTTTCATTTAAAATTAAAGCACTCTAGGGTATTAATAGGACAACTTGTTAAAAGATACAGGGACCTCTAAGCCAACAATTATTAAAAGTACATTCTGGCTTCAGAGGTGCTATTACTGCCTTGCCCTGCTACTCAAGGTAACATAACTTTACAATGTAAATGTATTTTTTCCAACTGGTCACTGTGACCAAGGAAGATATGATGATATGAAAATAATTGTTAAAATTATTCTGGGGGAAACGTAAGTGTAAAAAGTGATTTCAAAAGGAGGTGGAAGAAGGTTAGAAAGATCTCCTGGTGCTGAAAGATTGTTCAACCATAGAACTAGACTCTTCATGGTGAACAGGAGAGTTCAAACTTAAAGGACAAATTCCCAAGGGCAAAGAAGAATGGGAAGATGCAAAGATGAAGAAAAAGCAGAAGCAAGGGCTATGGAGATAAAAAGAAAAAAAAGGTGAACACAGAAGTGGAGAAGAAATGACCAAAGCTCAGCAACCATGCAAGAGAATGTATTTTTATTTAAAAAATAAAAGTAAAAAAATAATAATCTTAAAGGTGGATGAAAAAATATGATATAAATGATATTCACTTATAGGTTCGGGTCAACCAGTGGAAAAGTTGATTCCAGAACCTTGGAAGTGGCCATGAACGTTTTTATGGCCTCAAAGGGAATACTGAGGAAAATGTAGAAATGTTACCATTATATATTATTCTTGCAATCTAGAAACTCCAAAATGATGGCTATCTTGAGGAATTCCTCTTATGCTAATATATCAGCAACTATAAGATACAAGGAAATCGCAACTCGCAATTATACATGCAGATAGACATAAGTACATTAGGAATCCTCCAAGTGTGATCACATTTCTGAGACCATTAACATATAGTAAACCAGCACCTGGATGATAAAATTGTGTTGATATGCTAAACAGCTTACCAGTAGGAGATAAATGTGCATTGATAAATAAAAAACATATAGCATTTACTCATTTGCTTTCTCATATTCTCATCATCAGACAGCAAATTTCCAACTTCAAAAACTTTCAGAATCAAAACTATTGTAAATTATATAGAAATATCCTTTTGCTAGGTAATGTTGCCATTAATCAGTAGAAAATTATAAGTTGAATTAGTGAAGAACAGAAGTAGCTAATTCACTATGAAAGTTAACACTGAATATTAAGGTTCAGTATTTATAGATCCAGTCAATCAATATTCTTAAGAAATGAAAACACAAATAAATACCTCTTTAACACTGAAAGCCTAACAGACAAGAAAATATTACAGGTCTAGATATATAATTTGATTTGGCAGAGATAAAAATCTTGTATTATACACAGGATAGTTTCCCACCTCTTGGAATCAGAGCTTTTCTTTGAAAACCACTGGCATCCCATTCCTGACTAGTCTCAATAGCTCCGACAATATTTGGTGCAAGTACAAAATGCACCGTGTAGAAAATTCAGTAAGGTAATGCTATCTGAACTAATACAGCAGAAATGCCTAATAATTCAAAACATCAGTATATGAAACAATGCCCTTAAGAATGTAACAAACACTGCATTTCCATTGTCTATGCAAGATGTAAAACTATTGCCAGGACTGTTTATGAAACCACAGTAGCAAGCATTCACTCAATTTATGTTATGCTCCTAGGATATGAGTCAGGTTGTAAAGTATGCAGTTAGAGGACAGTAAAATTAGGTTGACTCATAATTTCAGCTTACTTCGGTTTCAGATAAAAGAAAAAAACAACAACAGATAAATACTGCAAATTCAACTGTGAATTTTCTTTTGGTTCTCAAACTTTAAGCCTAAAACTTTAAGCAAGGCCAAAAAGGCCAATTAGAATTTAGGGTAAAAAAAACTCAGTAAACATGTAAAATCTGGACGCAGAGCTTTAAATAGTTCTCTAATGACTTATAATTCTAAGTTTCTAAGCATCTAGTGTTACTCCCAAACATATGTAATTTCTTGATCATTACCATTAGTAACATATCAGTAAATTAGTTGTAAGTACTGTAGAACTCTGGAGAAATAGTTGAAAACATATGCTTCCTTTTGGCATCCATCCATTCAAGATTCTATACTTGAGATACACCATAATAGGTGCTCAAAGAAAATGAAAGAATTATCTGCGACTTGGCATTTGAATCAAAATTGTGAAACAGAACTTGTGCAAACTACTGCACCGATTGACACATTCTGAACCAAAATCCAGCAAGACAAATAGGCAAAAGCAGGAGGAAGATAGTGAGAGATGGAAAAACAGCCTGCTGCTGTCCTGTCCTGAACTTGAAGCTCACGCTAAGATCTTGTAAAACACTGCAAAAGCTTCTTTGGTCTTACGGTTATGGTCTTATTTTTACCTATTTATTTTTCAGTAAAGCGCCTTAGCAAAATCAAGACAGATAAACCAAGACTGCAATATGATTCTGTAGAAAAGTTTCTTCCTCTATCCCAGTTCTCGCCAAGGTAATTCATGCCAATGCAATCTTTAGTGGAAGGAATGCATTACGTAAGGTCTGGATGTTGCACATACGAGTAAAGCTCACATAGACGACATTTAAAAGTAGCTGCCATCACCCCTTTGAGAAACTTCAGGTTCAGATCTCATTTTTGAAAACCATCAAAACCATCATTCAGATCAATTTCTTAATTCTGATTGCATCTTAAAAACGAAACTCTTCTACAAACCAACAACAAAACCCTACTGTATAGTAAAGACAGGCATTTTGAGGAAAAAATATTTTTGAAATACTGGGTGAAAAATCTTTAGGAGGTGCTCCAAATGTTCTAATGCAGTATTTTTTTAATTTTTATTTTTACTATTGTTGAAAAAATTGTTTCAGTCTAAGTGATCTTACAGCCTAAACAACCACAGGAAGAGGTAAAGCTTCATAATTAACAGCTACAAATAGTCTATATAGATGGGCAGAAATTACAGAAGAGGAATTTGAGATGTCTTTCAGTTCAGCATACTATCATTCTGCTTATAAATATTTCTGATACAACTTCTACATTGTTTGAAATTTATTTCCCGTAAAATAGTCATAATGAAATCTTGTGATTTGTAGAAAGAAATCAGATGATCATTTCAGTCAATATCAATACAGCAAAGGTAGGAGGAGCTGACAAACACCTACCATCTTCATTACAGTAAGATCTTCACCACTTGTCACACTTACATAACATAATTCAGTGATGTGAAAATTCATGAGCACAACTAGGTAACATCTCCTAGCACATAACATTTAGTACACCCATCATAAACAGTTAATTTTCTTCTTTTTTTTCTTTTTCTCAATGAAAGTGACTGATTTATGGCCATTCAACTAAACTTTGTCAAACTGCTCAGAACTGATCTGCTTTGGGAAAATCATTTTCTCCAGATTAAGCAGCCAGACATCCATTCCAGTCTGCACCTATATACCTTTCTTCTACTTCACTATACATCATCTTATCTTACCATTTGCCTTTTTTATGGAGTTCTTATTTGCCTGCAATCTGAATTATTAATTATTATTACATTAATGGATAAACTGATTCTTTTTTTTCCCAATCAAAAGTGCATTTAATTCAGGATTGCTGTTGGATGATTAGATGTACTATAAAGGCAAAGGAAACAACTTGCTTTAAACAAATGGAATGTAAAAGCGACATTCTCATGTTAATTAACCATGGCGTTCAAAGGAGATTGGCTGCAGAAAGAAACCCTCATGCAGTCGACTTGACCTTTATTCAGATGTCATGTCGAATATCGCTACAGATCACGGAAATGTATCACCTTCTGACCGCTTCTGCAAAGTACTGCAGGCTAAAACTGGGACTGCCTCAAATTTCACTGCAGTCATCCCCCCCCCAGTTTCAACCACACAAGAACAGGCTGGCTGAGCACCCTGCATGTTGCTAGTTGTTTCATTTGCAGTTATTCCTTGATAATGCTAGAATGTAAAATGAGGAAAAAGTCTGAGCTTCTATGGTCCATTCCCAATTTTACTGCATGCCTTTCAATAAGCCAGGTAAGGAATATCTTCTGTGCCTGACTCAAGAGTCAGCCCTCATGCTGCTTTATATGTACTTTAAGTAAAAGGAGAACTCCTTGGAGGAGAAAGAATACTTTCACTGAAATCTGGACAGTGGTAGCACTAGCTCCAGTGATACACAGAAGTGAGGATGTGAGATTTTGAACTGAAATTTTCAGGCCTTCATGTTGCCATGGCATTTTAACATCCTGTTCAGTTCGATAACTGAGTGTGCACATCAGTGTTTCAAAATACTTCTTAAAAAAAAAAAAAAAAAAAAAAAAAAAAAAAAGGCAAGCTTTTTCTGTATTATCTTCTTACTCACATACACCAGAAACACCCTAATGATTTGGGCCAGATGTGTATTTACTTGATACTTTCAGCTAGAAATGAACAAATATCGCTGTAAACTGAGAAGGCTGGAGGGATTCCTGCATTAAAACAGAGCGCAAATAAAAGCATTGGCCAGCATCAGCCAAGTCTAATCTAATGAGCATTGCTCTGAAGATCTATTATCTCAGGTTTACAGCCATATTAGCGCATCTTTACACCTTAGTCCAAAAACTGAGAAGAGTCTGTAACGTACCAAAAGCTATCAAAAGTTGGCCTGCAAAGGCTCATCTGTAGATATCTGTGGATTTACACTGTCTGATGTATGATTTTGTTGTTCTTAAACTACGATAATGCAGTGGACTCCTCTGAAAACGAAAAACCTGATAACAATTTAGTTATTCTGACTAAACTTGGTCAGATTTTGTTGATCAAGGAGATGTGGGGAAAAATCTCAATTAGGAGCTGATGCAAATTGAAGGGGAAGAAAGTTTCCACGTTAAGTGTAGTTGAGGGGCAGGCTAAGCTTTCACTTGCTCTGCTTTAGCAATTATGCTAATTTGGATATAAAAAACTGTGTCAGGAGAGGAATGAACAGCAAAGATACCTGTTTGTCTAAATACACAAATCCCTAAACCCCACATTCATTCTTCTAGAGATTACTTTAATTCTGATTCAAATCTACTAATGTTGTGATTCAAACTTGTTAATATTCTGTTTAAAATAATTTAAAAATCATATTTAAGTTCCATGTTTTCTACTCAGTACCCAGTTTTCTGACAGAAAAAGATCATTAGTCTGATGATTTCTGTTGGTTGTGACTTGACCCTGGGTAACAGCAACACAGTGCAACTTTCAGGCATGCTGACCTCAAATATCTTATGTAACAAAGACTACTGCGTAAAGCACCTTTGTTTTAAAAATACAAGCAGTATATTGTCTCATTGTGTCCACAATAAAAATACACAAATTTACCTAAATATGCAGCAGTAAATGTCAGCTGACATTTAAGACAACTGACAAAATAACTCTATGCAGTCTGTTCTAAAAGTAATGCCTCGTTTATTTTCACGGCAACTACAAGGGAAACAAAGCATGACACCACCATTTGATAGAGCAAATTCCTAGCTACCACACATTATTTTTTCAACACAATCACCAGCACTAGCTGCGCATTTTCACCAGAGATGAACAAGAGCCTGCATGCCACGCCTGCAAAACTCTGCATCAATGGAGGTGACCAACTGTTTCACAGCTGCTATGATGGCACTGTTGCTAGGAGCATGTTGCCTACACAGTCCATCATTCATCAGCCCAAACAGATGGAAGTCAGAAGGCACGAAATCCAGTCTATACAGTGAGTGAATGCACTCCAAGGTCTTCAAACTGGTATGAGGCCAGGCATTAATGTGCTGCAAGAGAAAGGCTGTCTTCTTCTCTGGCCTGACTCTTAAAAGTTTGAGTATTCAGCTTAGTCAGCATCATGATGCAGTGGTCAGAGTTGATGGTTTGTCTGAGTTCTTGGAAATACAGATGAATCAACCTTTTCCTACCACAAAAGACAGCACACATCACTTTAACTGCTGAGGCCTGTGTTTTGAACTTTTTCTTCGATGAGGAATTCACACATCGCCACTCCATGGACTGCCATGTTGACTCCAGCTCACAGTGGTGATACCATGTTCTGTCACCACTAATGATGTGACCCACTAAACTGTGATCTTTGGGCTCCTATTCATTCAGTAAGTCCTGGCAATGTGCAACTGTTTCCAACATGTTGAAGCTGATATTCAACTCTGTACACAGTTGCCACGTTATAATCTGTCAGTTGGTGTCAATGAGCTGGTTGAGATACACTTCATTTTGTGGTATCATTTTGTGGCTGTCCAGAACTTGATTTTCACATTGCAGTTGCCACTAAAATGCACTACCTACCACCTCACTGTGCTTACATCAACTGTATGGTCTCCATAAACATTCAGCAAGTGTCAAGTGAATGTCAACAGGTGCCATTTTTTCCATACAGAGGAACTCAATGACACACCTTTGCTTCATACATACTTCCATGGCAGACAGCACTTTGTCAAACTGCCCTTCTGCTGCTATCTGTAGCACAGCAACAAAAAGTAACTGATTATTTGTGGGAACGTTCAAACTCTACTACCGCTCCACCGGCATCTGTCTCTGACATCACAGGCCAACATAATAACATACGAGGCATTACTTTCAGAGCAGATCTTCTATATGAACAGTTTATCTGAAGCGTTGCATAATTCATTGTCATATCTTCCTTCTTTTCCAGAGGGAAATTTTGTGTATTAATGCTTACAACAACGGCATGATTGCAGTATTAGAGGTAAAATTTTATTCATGTGAATTTTTCCACCACGTATTTCAGGTATATAGCCTGTACACACTTGTAGCAACTCTTTGCTTCAAGCTAGGCTGAAAACTTCAAAGTTTGAATTATTACTGCAATGTAAACATTGCTAAGCTGCATTCAATGATGTACTTACGTTATGCAGAACTCTTCTATGAAGTGGCAAATTGAATTACTTTGAATAAATATTACAAATTTTATATAAGAAATTTTAATTTACATTAGCCACTTTTCTAAACATAGTTAACCTAACTACAAAGAAAAATATGAATATAATTTAGAATAATTTAAACACAGCATGTATAACTCAGGTACAAATGAGGAAGATAGGAGTTGAAACGGAAGGCAAGATGCAACAAAACACTACTTGATTATGCCTTTGTTAGGTTATCTATCTGGATTAAAAAAATCCAAGTCCTATATCCTGTTTCTAGTTAGCATTCTGGTATCCTGGATATGTTTGAACACCAATGTCCAAAAAAAGATTCATAACGTGTTCTATACAGAGATGGAAGCCCTTCTTTAAAAACAAGAGCCATGATGAAGCAACTGACATCAGTACTTACAGCCAGAATGATCTCTCTGATGCCTGACACTCTTTCATTGTCTGCTGCTTTGGAGGAGAATGGTATACAGCTGCTATTCCATTACAATAAACCCTTGTCAAATGTACAGCTGGCAAGACTGTAAGCGCACTTCTTTACAGTGGAAGAAGACAGAAATCAGCTTTGCATTCAGCCAAGTAGGTTTTATCATGTTTTTTACAATGATAGTTCTGGTTTCCATTAAATTACTAGATAGCCATAAAGGAAGTTTTCTGACCTTTCCAGAATAATGGGTACACAGATTTAACTGATACCAAAAAGCATTTTCACCTTACTTACATCTCCACAGAAGTTGATTAATGTATGTAGTAGTCTGGATTAAATGGGTTGGATGAACAGCAACAGACAACAAATCCAAAAGATATAATGGTAGCAGCTTAGATGGGAATTTAGTAATGCAGAAAAATATACTTGAGAGTTGATCAAACTGTTAAGTCTAAGCAAGACACAGAAGAGAAGATGCATCCAACACATAAGTGTGATCACCAAGGCTATCCAAGCCACAGTTTCAAGACGGAAACTGATAAGCTAAAATTACTGGAAACGAAAGAGAAAAGTACAAAAAAATTAATGAAAAAAACCTGGACTTGGATTCTTAAAGAAACTTACAGGGAATAGATTAGACCTTAGAGAGTTTACCAAGAACCTTTTTCCTTTATCTATAATAGAAGAAATTAGACATATTTAGATATATTAAAATGGCTGTTGTGCAGGCTGTACATTTAGCTAATCATATTCTTGAAGATGAAATCAAACTTCAAAAAAGGAAAAAACAAGAAGGGTTGTATCACACTAACTTGTATAGCAGTTTAGCAGATGGAACCCTCATTACCACCTTTGACACACTGTCATAAAATAAAACAAGACACAGGTGTGTGTACAATCACCATAAAGAATACATCCCACTGAGTGACATTAATGAAGACTGATTATAATTTGGCCCTACATTTTTAAAAACATATCTGTTCAACGTCTGGAAGTACCACAGAGGATGTACCAGATTAGTGCACTGAACTTGAAGTAGACTTGGCATGAAATGTGCCTACAAAAGACCAAAAGAATGCCAATTACTGTTGACATTTCTACCAAAAATAGAAAAGTCTACTGAAAAAAAATTGTGAATAAAATATCTCAGAATAAAACAAAATACTCATGGATTACACTATACATATTCTGCACTATATTTATTATATGTATTATTCATCCTTTTATGTACAGTTTCAGTACTAAGCCCTTCAGAACAGAAAAGATATGTGAAGACTATAAAGAAAGTATAATACAGACTTTCACAAACCCATCCTTATTTCTTCAAAAGAGGTGAGGAAATTATGAGAATGGTAGTTTCAACAACAGGAAGATGTCTGGAGTAAGAAAAAAGCCAGTGTAATATAAATTTACCTTCAAGCAACAGGTAACTGCCTGTTGATAGAACAATTAGCCTTGACTAAAGCAAAAGATGATGAGAGTTAGAATAAAGGAATCAACTTCTGAATGTAGCTTGAGAAGTTTCAAGAGTGGAATGGCTATATACAGAGCCATTTTAACCTAAAGTCACAGAAAACTGAACATGCCCAATATGATCTAATGAGTCTCTGATAGCACATATGCTGGTATTTGAGTCTGTTTTCCTTGATTTTATTTCCTTTGAATTTCTCCATTACTTGAGTTTCAGAATGCAAGAGGTAAATCAAGATCTATGCTTAACCATAGAATCATAGAGCAACTTGTGTTGGAAGGACCTCAAGGATCACCCAGCTGCAACCACTCCGTACCTCAGGCAGGGCTGCCAACCAATAAATCAGGCACTAGACCAGGCTGCTCAACTCCTCATCCAACCTGCCCTTGAACACTACCAGGGATGGTGCATCCACAGCCTCTCTGGGCAGCCTGTACAGATTTGCTGTTGCATAATGTATACACAGAGATGGTGCATTGCATGTTCCAAAAACTATTCATCTGTTGTTTTTACAAAGTCTATGGTGAAGGTGGTAATAGAGATATATAAAAGTTTTCCTCCTGTTTTAAGGTTTCTTACCCTTTTCTCACATTGTCCCTGAAGCCACAGGCACAATTTCATAATATTCCATCTACTGATACATGAAGAATCTAGTAATATCACAAAAGAATACTCAAACTTCATAAAATTATTCCTTTGATGTTGCATCCTAATTAGAGATGGAATGTTCATTTGGTCCTTTTCCTAAATACTTGAGTTTTCATGGAAACTTGCATCTGAACAAATTTCTACAGTACTACCTCTCATGCACAAAAACTATTTTACAATATTTGGTCCCCTTTCAGAAAGAAAATATTCAGATACATTAAATATAAATATTTTTTTTATTGCTGATGGTCAATAAAGAGCAACTATCAATTCATCTCCTCCTCCCCAAAGCAGTCTATGTACAGTAGGACAAATTTCTACTCCTTTCTCCTCTCCTATTTGATTATCTATTACTCAAAGATTATTTACTCAAAGATATATAAGTATTGCAAACTTTATTAGCAGATCACTGTTACCCACATATTAAAGTAAAACTGCCACAGATTATGAACCATAATGAGCTGGTAAATTAACACAAAGGCTCAATTTCAAAAATATGAATAGTACGAAGTTTTTCCCAGTATATTCCCTATTAACTTTGTGAGCTAGTGAACTCCTGCAATGGACATCCAAATTATTTTACTCTGCTTATTGGATTGGATTAGTACTAGTTTGTGCCTTCCAATCGTAGTTTATGTTAAGTAATTTGCCAGTAGGCTTTGGTATTCTATTCTATGTCTGATAGACTTATCATATGAATAAGTATGTGGCAGAGAATATCACAAAAAAAAAAAAATACAAACAAAAAATAATGCTTAAATACACGCCTCACGAGGGGCTCTGTGACATGCTGGCACATATGGACCTTAGATTTCCATGGACGTTAGAGGAAAGGTCTAATTAATACAGATCAACTCTTATAAAATTAACTACTGGGCTTCCTTATTAGTTTTGATTGTTTAAAGGGAAACTGATCGTTAAAAATTACATACGAAAAAATGAAATAATTATTATTTATAAATATGAATGATTATTTATAAAATGAAATAATAATGAAAGAAAAAGACTACTTGGGGTTTAAAACAGTCTTCAAAAACATTGTAATGTTAAAAGAAGAATGAATTATTTATGGTATCAGACCATCAAAATTAATACAATCATTACACATTTGTCTAAATTCATTAAAACATTTATCCTAAATGAAAAGAAAAACTATTGAACAGGTGAGATTCCACATATGAAAATATAATCTTTTATCTTAAAAGCCAATAAAATTGTTATATACATTATAGAAACTATAGCTGTTATACGATATCAACATGTTTTTTGTACTTTCATCCTCTGTCCTTGGACATATTATGACAGTGCAGAAATTCTGAACAAACATGAGAAATTCCAGAGCTGTATGAAACTTATGTTTCCACTGACAAATAATCATTTTCTGATTTAGGTTATTATTATTATTTTTAATTCTGATTTTGTTTATTCTCCTTTGGAGTATAACGTTGAACACAGAACACAAAGTCTTCCAATTAAAAAAAAAATGAAGAGGGAGAATTTAACTTTAATTAACTTTCTAATTTTGCATGTGTGTGAAAGTTTATACATTTCACACTGAGTACATTTTAGCATTCTACCCAGAACTGCCCAGATCTGCCACAGTATGAAACTCATCCAAAATTGCCACAGTGAAAAATGACAAGTACTTTATGGTAAGTGCTTCATTTTCATTAAGCATAATGGACACGTTTTCTAAAAGTGTGCATCCTGGCAAACGTCCTTTCTGCCTCAATTCCCCCTCCCCAGGGGACCATTTTCAAATTCAGAATTAAGTGCACAGCAAGTTGATACTTTATTTCTGAGCGGCTTCTCATTTAGTCAACAACATTCTGGGCCACTTCATTTTGAAAATATGCAAACTTTCCAAGCTTTAAGCACTTCTGTAGAAAATATTTCTTATCCAGGACATTTAAAAGATTTATTCAAGTAGGTTAAATTTAAGTTTTATTTATCATGTTTCATACAGCTCTTACTAGAATATTAGCTATAGCCATCATTTTGGTTTTGCTCCTTCGCAAACAGATCAGAAATATTTAACCATACATTCCACTGAGAAAACATCTCACAGTAAAACTTATTTGAGCACATGCTTTAGAAAACAAACATTCAATTTTCCAGACTAGAGGGCAGTATTCAATGCTGAAGTGGCTAAGTTCATGACCCTGCAGAAAGCTAGGATCATAATAACCCCACTTTGCTTTCTACCAGAAATTACATTTAAAAGCTCTATCTGGCAGAAGTGCAAGTCTACTGTAGTCTTGGGGCAATGCTAAAACATATATCTATTTAAATTTACCTTATTGACATCCATTCGTAACTTCTCGTTGTTGGCACTGGCAGCTTTTTCTGCTGCTTTCTTTTGACGCTGAGGTCCCCTGCCAAAGAAGATGTAGTTGACCAAAGCATACTCTAGCAGAGCCATGAAAACGAAGACAAAACATCCCATAAGATACATGTCAATGGCTTTCACATATGGGATTTTGGGAAGAGTCTCTCGAAGATGAGTGTTAATTGTTGTCATGGTGAGGACAGTTGTGATTCCTGAAAAAAAAAAAATAATAATAATTATAAGCCTGCTGACTGAACTTATTTTAAATGTTCTAGCATTGTAGTTCAAAATAATCAACTGCTAGTGCTGGAAAGAAATTCTAGATTTGTGTTTTTTTCCAGGTAGAAAAAACAAACAGAAAACCTTGGTCTTCCTTAGTCTTAAATTTTTTTGTACAGCAAAGAAAATTACTAGTATCAAACAGTAGTTGGATTGTACAAGTATGCTTTTAACCAGCTGAACCATACCCTACTGGAACAGCCTCAGTTACAAATCACCAGCCTAGGGTCACTGTATCTTGCTTTCCTCCAGCATTTTCAATGCTGCCTGTAGACTACAATTCTTATCATAAAATACTAAAGGCCTGGCAAAACTCTGACAGTATTCCATAATGTTAAAATGACAAATTCTCAATTGTCCTTTGCAGCAATTTACTTATCTGTAGCAGAACAAAATTGGAAAGAATTGATCTGATTTATACAGAATTTGGCAATAGATATTCATTACCTATACAACCCAAGTAAAGCTTTATTTAATTTATACCCAAAAGAAAAAGCAATTTATACTCTACAATACACAGCTCTGAACTGCCATGAGCAAAAGAAAACTGAATGCATTCTCTTAACAGAAGAACAAGCAGTAAAACAACAACAGAGAATACAGACAATTAGGCTAATTCTGGTTACAATGATTATACAGTTAGCTAATCTAGACATGAAATCACTTTAATTTATATTTAAATTGGGATGACTTAAACACTGATTCAAATAATACAAAGCTTGCAAGCCAGATCTAACAGATTTATTTTTCCAACCATGCACTATCCCCCATGCCAGAAGCAAGAAAAACGCTTCAACTAATGCACACTATGAGAGGTGTAAAAATGCCTACCTAAAGCAACTCTTGCAGCTGAAGCATCATAATTAATCCAGAAGGAAACCCAGGAAAGAATAGTGATCAGAATAGAAGGCATGTAGGTCTGCAGAATGAAGTAACCAATGTTTCTCTTAAGTTTAAAGCTGAGAGACAGCCTTGGGTAGGCACCTAAAAGAGAATATTTGGTATGGCCATAATTTACTCATATAAAGCCTGAAAACATTTTCCTGTCATTTCGGTTTTACTGCTTCCTGCAGCAAAGACTACACAGAGAGCTGAAAGACCCTGAATAATCAGCTGTAGGGTTTCTAGCAAGAATTGAGATTAACTAATCTATTACTTGAAGGGTACAAGGAAGCTACTGGGTTCATTTCTGCTGGTAACCATAATATTCAAAAATCAACAGTCAAAACACATTTCACAGCATCAAAATGTAAGTGTTTCTTTGCTGACAAGCTGCAGTATGCTTCCTTCAGTGTAACCTTTACTCTAACCTCTTCGGGCATTGCAGTGCTTCCCTTTTGTCACGAACAGCAGAAAAATTGTGGTGTGTGAAGCACTCATTGAAATGGGCACCTGGAAATCATAATGTATTCAAGTCCCATTTCTGCTTCACTTTTGAAGAATCTGGAATACACAGTGCCTCTGTATTTCCTCCCAAGACGATTTCTGTCTATATCTAAAAAATGATTATGTGTTTTTCTTGTTTGTTTGTTTTGCTTTTTTTGTTTTCCTTTTTTTTTTCCTTCCTAATCTAATACCTATCAGCTTTCTTGAGTAGGTGGAGAACACCAAATAGAAATAACTCAAATCATTTGAGTGATTTAATGTCATTTCAACCTGTTATACAACACCTTTTCAGCCTTCAGAAAATCGTATGTTTGCTAGCATAGTATAAACTACAAATCTTGTGGAAGGACGATATGAAAGGTTTTATGGTGAAGACCAAATAATTAGCCTAACACAACCATGGATTGAAAAAAAAAACACAACACCTGCAAATGGAGAGAAAAGTTCTTACAAACTGAGCTATTTCTTGTTGGGAGTTAAGGAGATGAGGGGTGTGTGTCTTGGTCAGTTTCACAGAAAACCAGAAAATCTGACTAAGTCTTAATGTAACGGTCTGTTGTATTCTTTTTATAGATTAATGAGGAACAGATTGTGAAGCTGTAATAAAATCCGCTTGTTTTAAAATTCTGTTTTAGAGTTCAGAGTTGCTGCTCTGATTTACTCCTGTATCTAAAATTTTCAGATCCTGAACTGCACATTGAGAATTAGACCATTTTTAGTTTTCTCAGTTAATTCCCCTTTTAGCTTCCCATCCACAAACCTGTAGAGAAAACAACGTTCTTGGTGATAAGCTTGTAGTCTACAATGGAGAACTGTGGCAGTTCAATCTTTGTGACTCCTGTGACTGCATTATCACCACCACGCCAGTAAAATTCAATGTCGTCTGTCGTATAGCCGTCTATAAAACAGGAGCAAAGTGTTAAAATACGCATCAAGTCTTATGTAATGGAGAACAGTCTGGAGAATTCATTCAGAAAATATGTGAAATATATTTCTGAAACTAAAATATTAATGATAGAACAGATACATATGCACAGACAGGTACCAGTAATTCTAAATTTCATTTTGTTGTGGTTGAACCCAGCAGGCAGCTAAGCACCACACTCCTGTTTGCTCACTCCCTTCAACATAAGACTCATGGGTTGAGATACAAGCTATTTACTAAGACAGAAAAGGAAATCGGAAGCAAAAATGTGATAATAACTCTCTTTCTAAATATATATATGTACACCTGTATTGCAAATGATCATCATCTGCCAAGTAATGCTCAGCCATTCCCCAAACAGCGGCCAAGAGAGAAATTCAGCATAGAGTAGCTCATGATATTTGCTCTGTATACAATGTAGTTTACAACTTCACTGGTTGTGTTTCAGCAGCTTTAAACTGGAAGATGGCAGATTTAGATCAGATATTAGAAAGAAATTCTTTACTGTGATGATGGTGAGACACTGGAACAGGTTGCCCAGAGAGGCTGTGTATGTCCCCACTCTGGACGTGCTCAAGGCCAGGCTGGATGGAGTTGTGAGCAACCTGGTCTAGAGGGAGGCATCCCTGCCTATAGCAGGGGGGGGTTGGAACTAGATGAACTTAAAGGTCCCTTCCAACCCAAACCATTCTAATAGTCAATATTTTTTTTTTTTTTTTGGCTGATGCTGAACTGTTGTTCAAATCCATTTAGATTTACTTGTAAAACAAGGTCATTCCTTTTTCCCAAGGAAGCTTAAATACAATAGAAGATGGCCACAATTAGTGTGGCACTCACAAGACACAACAATAATAGATTCAAAAGCCATTGCTCTTTAGGGCAAAAAAAAAAAAAAAAAAACAAATAACAGCAACAAATATCACAGAAAAAAAAAGAAACAAAAAAGAAACATAAAACAGTATTAGTTTTCCCACTCATAAAACACATGGACGAAATTTGAATTTAAGTTATTTATACAGCAGGTGAGCTAACTTATATTAGAGTTGATACAGAGTACCAAACAGTGGAGAACATAAATAAGTTCACAAAAAAAAAAACAACAACACAACAGAAAGTTTTAACCTATTAAAGGTTTTTGTTGTTGAAAATTGAAAAAAGAAAGATGAGTTCTGAACAATTAATGACCATTTTCCTTTGCAAAAGTCAGATAAAATAATAAACAGATTTGAGTGAATTTCACATTCCTATCTATAGACAAAAATCAAAATTACACTAAGCACCACTCAAGAGTATGACTTGATTTCAAGCACTTTTGCAGATTATGCACTCTGTGATAACTCAGAATTTATAAAACTTGTACCACATAGTATTAGTTTTTGATTAGTGTTTGATAATCCACACAAAACACAGGTGCACAGCAGTAGCAGAAGGCCTGCAAGTTTGAAGATGCAAAGACAATATTCCGTGAAAACATTGAAACAACCATAGAAATCTATTCCAAATACAGTAGGTTTTGAAGTATTTTGGTAGTTGTATTCTTACAGAAGTTTGAAGGCAATTCCACTTTTGTGTATATGTCACTCCTTCCTTCTGTTTTTCATGGGTCTAGCAGCAAACCTAAAGCAGTCTAATGGTAAAAAACTGAAAACCAAATTCTGTAAACAGAGCAGTCTCATTCAGAGAGAACAGATTTTGAACATATAATCAGCATCAAGGATTCAAGAGACAACCCTGCTCTTCTTTCAAAGTTGCTGAAATTGACAAAAAATAAACTAATGAAAACAGATTTTAAGAACTTTCTTGTGAAACACGTTTTATTAACCTTTCCATTTATAAAAAAATTACCTTTGATAGGCAACATCAACCAAGTTAAAACAAGGACAGTATCTTCTAATTAAGATTCAACAGTGAAAGGAGAAAAAGACCTGCAATGCAAAACATTGCCTTTGATGTATCCAGAACTTCTTAAGAAACGGAGCTTAAATTCACAACAACAAATAGCTTACATCAGTGGTTACTGATTCTTTGCCAGTTATACTTGCTTTTTTGCTTCATCAAGAAGAAAATAAAAACATAATTTGAACTAACAGCTTCAGATAATATTTAGCTTCCCTCGTCTGTTTGGACAGCATCATAAACAAAATCATCTACATTCTTCTATACTGATTTTTTGTGAAATGAAGTATTTCATAGATGTCAATCTTTGTATTGATTGCACATTAATTTTCAGAGTCCAAACCATGAGAGGTCTGAAAAAGAGCCAAGATTAATGCTATCTGTCAGCAGGCCTATCCTCTGTAATTAAACAAACAGTAACCATGATTCCACAATCATACTGATGACACTTTGTGATACAAAAAAGTATGCTCAGACATACATTTTTAATTATAAGAACCTAGGAGCTTTGAGTTATCTCATGAAGAAAACTACAGCATAAACTGTTGTGTTGACCAAGTGATGCTATATTTAGAAATAAGAAAAGCAGAATGACTTCCAATGACCATGCACTGCATTCTTAGTTTGGCCAAGAAGAGTTAGAACTGATTTGTTCTATAGTATCAGTTCTTTAAAAAATATATAACAAAAAAATGAAATTAAAGACTTTCCCAGGAAATGGGAATTGTTTTGTTCTCAAGAGAAAATAATGCATTTTGATGCTTAGTAATAATTTTCTGAAACTGCCTAATTGTATGGGAGCCTTCCTCCCTATCTTTCATTTCTTCAATTAGCCTTGTCCTGCTTCCTCCACAGTCCAAAGACAGCTAAAGACAGTAATTGTTACATGATAGAAGAGTGCAACACTTTAAATTCCCTTCCCTTCCTGAAATACTGAGGCTCTTCTAGTTATTGAACATGTTAAGAAACAAATAATTAGTTTACCGAGCTAACAGACTGTTCTATCCTGTACACAGCTTGAAAAACTTCATACTTATTCACCTTTAATTTAGGATGTTCTGCTTTTTATTATTATTTCAATATTTTTGTTGCAAGTTTATATCAGGTTCTGTCTCTGTTACTGTTGGTATAACTTTGGTCCTTCCCTGGATTGACGCTACAAATGCCTTATCCTGCCAGAGCCAGTCCTCTGGTTCTCCAGTGGATACCTATAAAAAATGTTTTCCAGCAAATAGAATTTATTACATTCAATTTGTACATTGTTACTTTCCACCTGAATCTGCCAATAACAAAAGCTGGGCATTTTCCCAAATACTGTGTGGAAAAAAGACTTGGCCCTTTCAGTGACACATGTAGGGCCAATGCAGGGCCAGTGGAAAAGCTGTTGCATGACAGGAAGTTAGCAGTGGGGCACTACTTGTTGAATGGCTGTTTCCACTCACTACGCGATCCTAGATTTTAAGTACTACTAGATCTACTTCATTTGCTTTAAAAAGGTATTTTCCAGGGAGATTAGTGGTACGTGGATGGAGTTCGTTAGTAGCTGGGTTCACAGAAAAACAGGCCCAATTAAATGAGTCATTTTAAAGAGAGGCACAAATCCTTAACTCTTGTTAATTTGTTGGTCGTTTTTTCCCAGGGTTACATGGCATGAGAAACACATGCAGAATCTGCAGATTTGAAATATATCAGGTTGTCATGATATCTTTTACTTTTCCGGTCACAATTCCATCTTCAGAAAAAAGGCAGATAGCTTTTTGTTTCCTTGTATACTGTTACTTCCTGTCTGACACGTCTCATTCTCAGCCTTCAGTGAAGTAACATAAGAAAACATAACATACAAAAAGAAATAATAAACTGGATGGTGGTGAGCTATAAGAGCAGGTATGTATTAGGAAAAATATATACTGAGTTTAAAAATGATATTACATACATTGCATATATTGTTTTGATACTGCTGAGTTCTGTTTCTATTATATCTTAAACCTACTAATTTCAATGGCACCTTCCAGATAAAAGATCATTTACTGAATTTGGAAGGATTTATCAGGAAAACATTTTGAGGCAGTTTAATTGTTAAGCTTTACAACTAATAAATCAATCTTTTGTTTTCCTTTCTGACCAAATAAATGAGTTACAGCAGGAAAAAAACCTGTTGTGTTCATAAAAAACCTCAATGGTCCTTTATTCTGTTCATTTCTTGAACATCTATTCATAGATTTTTCTGCCCAACTGCTTACACACAGTTTGGTCCTGAATCATATAATCATACCAAGGGTAATGCAGGAAAGAACTCCAGATTGAATGTCCAGCACGTAGCCAAAATTTCCAGCTCTCCCTCTCTATCAATAAGGATGAGAGATGTGGTTAGGCTGCTCCCTATTCTCACAGCATTAGTACTAGGTAAATATTGACAATTCCATCTTGAGGAGAGCTGAACTCCTTTAAAAATTCTCACCAAAATATTCAAGTTGATGATTCCAATCTAAGCATCTCTGCACTCCTCTGGGAAATACGTGCAGAACTCCCTGCTGCTTAATTTTACGCTGAGGAAAATGTTAAGCTAAGGCTTTGATGCTGAATGACAAGACTGGCTAGCGGGCATCAGTAAGAATAGTTTTAGGAAGTCTC
Source organism: Lagopus leucura (assembly GCF_019238085.1). Lineage (NCBI taxonomy): Eukaryota > Metazoa > Chordata > Aves > Galliformes > Phasianidae > Lagopus > Lagopus leucura. Next base: position 5,390,609 of record NW_024962278.1, on the reverse strand, counting down.
TTCAAGCTTTCATTAAAATACCTCTCTGCCCTTCCAAGAAGGGTACATTATCTCTTTCATTTCATAACATAAGGAAGGAGAGAAAAGAATAATATAGTCATCTTCAAATGAATGCTATTGTGAACTGCTGAAGTACTCATAGATAATTGGATATGAGTCCAGAATCTGCAAAACATCTGCCAGAAAAGAAAAAAGGCCTATTCATGTCTCTAGCGGATGTTTTACAGGTATTAAGGTCCAATTATCTCTGGTTATAATAAACTCCATCTGCAGGTATTTGGAACTCAAAACAGCTCTACATATATAAGCTAAAATTATTTAAAGACCAACCAATTTTAAAAAGTAATAGTCTAGGAAAATGATTTATGAACCTTGACAAGAAAAGCAGAATAAATGAATTTAATATTTCTAAATTGTCAGATAACATCAGTAATGAAGGAAGCAAAGCATACTAAAAACAAAGTTCTGCAAGTCATTTTTTGCAAGAGTCCGATTTTAGCAAAAAGCACTGCCTGTTTGATTTTGATTGCAGAAGTTGTTGTTTTACCATATATTAAATTGTAGAAAGCACTGCTACCAGGACAGAGAAACTGATTGATTGCTTTTTCCTAAATCACTTATATATCATCAGCAGCACAATTTACTTCACATTCAGAAAGTTCAATTTCTCATTTCTGTCATGCATCACACATCGGCAGCCAACCAAATCAATACATTGCCCTGGAAATATGGCACCAATCCCACGAGAAGCAAAGCATTCTCAACTCCCATTAACATGGACAGGGTGTTTATCATTGCCTGCACTTCAGAGCTTTATCATCTGTCATTCCTGGTAGGAGGAAAACAAACAAGTAGAAGAATGCAGAATAAAAACCCTTTCATACAGAAACTACAAATCACCTATTTTTTTCAGTCACCTCATGAGAAATCAAAATTCAGGATTTTTTTACATACAGATAACCTAAAATGGAAGCTGTAAAGTTACTAGCTGAACATGAGATTATTTACACTCAAGGCAGTTATCAGAGACACTACACAATGTTAAAAAAAAAAAAAAAAAAAAAAAAAAAAGGAAGCCAACTTTTCTAAAAAAATCTCAGAATGTATCAGTTGGATTCATTGCCTCATGATGCTTTTGTTTGTACATAGCACAGCAGGACTGTATTTTAGATATGATATAGAGATACACAACCAGATCTACAAGCAGCATGCACTCTGTGTAGGGATTTCAGTAGCCCACATATCAGTATTAATGCTGCAGTAACATACACAGATTAGAGATATTTGTTGATTTTAGGGAAAAAAATAATGGCAAACGTGAAATGGTGTAAACATATCCAGAATGTAGATAGGATTCTGAAGCCATGAATCCATCTCATTCAGTTCTGAACCATCACCAAATGGTCTGAGCATGATTGGAACAGCACTGGGGAACAGGAATATTCTTACAGCACAGCTCCAAGCTAAGGAAAACCATTTCATCATTAACAATGAGACAAAAGGATCCTGTTGGGAACTCTTCTAATCCTAACACTGATTGCCCTTCTCTCAGTCATTCTGGGCATTGCCAGCATTCAAAGATGATGAAGGACAACTTGGTCAGTCCTGAGAGATTTCTGCCCAGCAGGTCTGGAGGCTCAACAAAAGCTGGCACTGCACAATCTTTCTGGTCACCTAAGGTATTTGCCTTTTGGTCAACAACACAAAACATATTAAAATTCAGCAGGACCTGAAAATAAATATTTTTAGAAAGCAACCATTTACAAGAACAGCATACACACTGTGGAGGATAAAACAACTGCATTATAATTATCTTTATTATAACTGTCTTTAAAACACACAAAAACCTATGGACTCATGGGGAGGGGAAGAGGAAGGGAATCTTTGCTGTCAGCAACTGGATTTTCTTTCCCTAGCCTTTCTTAACATCACAGCTTCTCAAGTAAAATTAAACAAGTGATGGATGACATTATCCGTACCTGACTAAATGTTTTGACTAAGAATAAAAAAAAATATTCTAAGCTAATAGTCTTAGGCTGTAGTAACCTATTTAAAAGCAGACTCTGAACTGCCTGATTGAGAAACTTGGTATCTACAGACCCTGAAGCATGAGATGAACGCTATATAGAAAGGTTAAATAGATGGTTAATCCTGTTTGCATAACGGAAGACGTTTAATAACAGTGTACGTGCATTTTATTTATCTTTAAACCATAAATCACCAAATTCTTTCTAAAGCAATTTCTTTGGCAGCTTTTCATTTGCACAGAGCAAACAGCTAAGATTTCATTGCAAAATCATAACTCACATGCAAAACATTCTGAAACCCTGAAATCCTTCGGAGCATTCATACTTGCTTCACTGCACCTCTTCATTCTTCACTATCCACTTGTTCATTCAAAAACGCAGTCAGAAAGAATAAGAAGTATTTCTTTGAGTTCGTAGAGCTCTTCAGAGCTGAGGGGAATACAAGTCACTGCACATTGAAGTCAGTAGGATGATATGGTAAGGCAGATTTTATGTATAGCTGAACACACCTGGCATTGGAACAACTGGAAAAAGCACATCATTCTTCCTTCTTTCTCCTTTTTCTGACCTGCCTTCCCCCCATTCTGTCTTTCTGTATAAAAAATTAACAATTCTTTTGACATCTCACTTCAAAGAGTTCTTCCCCTGAGGCTCTGAGGATTTGGATACAAAGAGGATGCACCATTTTCTGACTGCAATGAAATACAATTGATTTTTCAATTAAATTGGTAACATTCTAAAAAAAAATATATATATATATTATCTTCAAGGTATTCAAATGGTTTGTTACTAGATAAGAGTGGACTGGGGAAAAGAAAGAAACTTAGAGGGAAACGTGACCAACATAGGACTGCAAAGTGCTATTAAAAATAGGTCTTCTGTTGGATGAGTGATATTATGCAATTGATTCTCACAGAGTGGACTTCTTACGGCACTATCACAACCAGGGATCATTTATTGTAAGCACTTCTAGCCTGATTCTTGCTCATAGTTTGCCCTAAAACCTTACAGAATAGGTGTCCTGGTACAACACAAACCTCCTTGCTGTTGTTTTTCTTTTTCCCTAATGAATTCATGGAAATCATTTGTGCCTTAGGGCATTGGCTACAAAGTGCTTTTGAAAGTAAATTTCAACTGTGAAAATGTTTTTAGGAAAATAAATATATCAGAAGAAAGAAATAGATAGAACAACATCAGTGAGGCAATACTCAAAAAGCTTTCAGCATCTAGAAAGTAGTAATTTCTTGTAATCCTTCTTCTAAAAGGTGATTTACTTCCTTTAGCATGAATGATCGAAGGCATTGGTTTCAACACCAAGGAGATCCTCAAATCTAAGAGTTCCTCAAGCAACAGAGATGAGTATTTGCAGCACAGTCATGCACAGTGATATGAAGTTAACCATGACTAATTAGGTCAAACCAGGTACCACACTGTCAGAACTGTTTTGTTTCTCAGACTCCATCAATAATTGAACACACCACTATCTAGCAGCTACATCTACAAAGCTATTTATCACACAATTTGATCCTATTTTACTTATTTAAATTTCTGAAGTTTAAGGATCTCCATCTAGGGTTGTTTTTTTTTACCTCTAGTTTCTAATTTTTAAGAAGCAATGTAATATAACTGCACAGAAGCATAGTACTTAGAAACATCCTAGCCCAAATCTGAGTTCTTCTAAGTCATTTATTTACTTAGCAGAGGACCAAATTTTCACATCTTCTGAAGATGTTGACAATGTCAGTTTTTGCATTGATTAACACTACATCATCTCTGAAGGGGATTTTAGCATGGCATGGGTGAGATTAAGAAAACGTTACTTGAACAAAACATGGTAGTGACTTTGGTGATAGAAGAAAAATGGATTAGTAATACATTATAATTCCACAGTAAAGTTTCAGACCAATTTGTTCCCTATTGAACATATCACATCAAAAAATGAGTTCTGAAACACACAATTAACTATATTAAATACCTTATATGTCAAAGGAAACAAACAAGCAAACAAAAACAAAGAAGAAAACACCACAGTTGTTTCTTACTTTTGGCTACATTAAGGGCTATTTTCATAAGTTTGTAATAAAAAGTTGACTTGCAGAACACTAAGAATCTCGATATTAAGAAGCACAAAATAATGTTCTATTTTCTGGAAGCTTGACTTGATTATCAGCTATGTGGAAAAAAGCAAGAAGCAGACATTCACTTTTCATTAGATTAGATTTTCAAAGACACAATAGGAAATTGCAACTTGTAACTATATGGATATGTATCACTGCTGAGGAAAGCAACATTTGGGCAGAAGTCACAAACTGCTATTTAAATATGAACTGCAGCTGCTGTAAATTTGATCAAAATGAATACATCAATTCTTAAGTGATCTATTTCAGCTCTATTAAATCATGAAATGAACAGAACTCATGAGAAAATACCCATTTTCAAAAGACAAGTGCAATCAGATTTAAGCAGACAATGGGCTTTTTTTTTTTTCTTTCTCAGAGTACTCTTCAATGTGAAAGTATGAAGTACTTACTGTTTTCTCAGACACAGGAAAATGTTACTTATTCATTCACAACTATTTTTCCCCAGAATTGTCAATGAAATCAAGATAAAGTTAAATGAAAAGAAATAAATATCATGCTTTGGCATTGAAAACTACAAACAATATTTGTTTCACCTACTTTACAAAGATTTAGGCTTACTAAGAAACTCAAGCAATTGTGAAGGCCTGCCAGTATCTGGAACCCAGTCAGCCTCTTTTCAACTGCTGCTTAGACTTCACTTACCAATTTTATTCTGCTATGCATGACTATAGCTGAACAAATAATTTGGCAGAATCTAACTTGCAGATTTTACAATTAACTGAAGGACATTCTTGCTAAGTAGTTAAAGATTTGGTAGATTTTACATGGATGGTGTTTTCAGCAGCAGAATCAAATTTTGAACTCTCTCCTATGTAGTTTTAATGATTAGATATCAGGAAGAAATTCTTTAGTATGAGGGTGATGAGACATCGGCACAGGTAGGCCAGAAAGGCTGTGGATGTCCCCACCCTGGAGGCATTCAAAGGCCAGGCTGGACGGGGCTCTGAGCAACCTGGTCTAGAGGGAGGTGCCCCTGCCTATAGCAGGGGCTTGGAACTAGATGATCTTAAAGGTCCCTACCAATCCAAACCATGCTATAATTCTATTAAATGAAGAATATGTATAACTGATGCTTAATTTGAAAGTAGTTATCTTCTTGTATAATATTAAAGATAATAAGATGGTGCAAAGAGAACAGTGTTTTATATTTTGATAGAAAAATATATTGAATCTTTCAATTGCATTCCAAAGAGATAGCTTTGAAGATTGATGAAAAGGTCTTAAACCCCAATTTTTTGCACGTATCTGAAGACTGTTTCAGAAATTTGAAAACAACTAATAGCAATGGTGTTCTGGACACGAGCAGGAGGCCATGTTTTCCTTAACAGAACTCTTATAATAACATGTGCCTACACACTGGGTAGGTAAAAGTAACACATTTTTTCCTTCTCCCTATCCTTATTATAGATAAAGGTCACATGAGGAAAACAAACACCTACATTTTCATCTTCTATTGATGTCATCATTATAACCTGTATTCATCCTCCTCTTTTTGTGCTTATTATTACTTTTTTATTTCATTTGACTCCATTGGCCTCAAACATATGCAGTAGAAATTTTGCACAGAAAACATTTACACATGTTCTGGAGTGATGAAGGGGCTAATATACTTTTCTGATAAAATAAATCTCAGTTTTCGTACTTAAGATTTCAATAAAGACTACGTAAAATAGAATTTTCCAATCAATAAATCAGATTAGAACTTCTCAAAACTGTTAAGTAAAAGAGGTGGGTATATCAAAATAAAAAAGTCAGTAAAGGATCATCTATATTAACCTCCTCTTTTTGTTCTTAATACCTTACAATGTTTGGTCTTCATACCTAAGTTCCGCACGACCCATTATCAGCCTGCTATTTGAATGCTGATGTACATTAAAAATGAGAGGAAAACAAAAAGACCATCTGGCAACCTTAACATATTATTAATAAAATTGCATTAATACTCCACTTTGCTTAATTATTCCATTGCTGTATTAAATATCCAAGGCCACAAGGAGAAAAATGCAATCTGTAGAAGAAAGCCCTGCTGTCAATGCCTGTGTCATTTGCTCAATTTAGGAAAATATTTATTTATTAAGATGACAGTTTGCAGTATTATGTGAGGCAATGCTCTTGAATATTATTGCATCCTTACCTGCAGTTACTCAGGACATTACAGTAATTAAAACATAATAAGTAAAGATTTGTTATAAAGAATAGAAAGATTGCTCACTAGTACTTGTCCATATGCTAAAAGCTGTTATTGGTAACAGCTAGGCACCATTACAACATTAGAAAAAACAAGCTATATTTGCCCACACACAACTGAGGTTGGTTCCGGGCACTTAACTGAGCTTGCAAAAATTAATTTTCTTTTACTAACAAATACATCTTAAAGAACACTTTTGTTTTGTTTTTTGAAGTAATTCATACACAGATTTGGAAACTTTTTCTTAATGTTGCTTCCTATCTCAATAAAGTTCTCTGTTTCCTAAAAAGTTTATCAAGAATAATTGCACATACTCTTGCTGCAGAGAACTGTTCACACAGTATCATGTAAATTAAGCTTATTAGAACGTTAACTATAGATTCTGATCTTGTTAGAATTGCATCATTATTCCCTTAAAACTGTAACAGATGAACATTCCTATATGACCTTCATACAGCCAGGTGATACAGGAAACCACATGGCTGTGCTCTCAAAATATTTCAGTGGGAGCTGCGTGCCTCAAGGCTCAGAGGACTTTTCTGTAGGAAACTCTGATGTGACACCTATATCAGAAAAGACAGAAAAGGTTGGCTGGCAGTACCCCAGCTACTTTCCTAGGATACTGAAAAAGGTGAGAATAAATGCTTTTGACACCCCAAGCCTCCAGGTTTTAGAAACAGCAAACAAAGAAAAGTTATTTGACTGGTAACTAGATGCTAATATTTGTGGATAGCTATGCACAAGGTAGCAGGAAGTATTTTTATAGATAGGACAAGGCCAAAGGAGGAGAAAAATCTTCATCTCTGCATGCAAGCAGTGCAGAAACTATAAGGCTGCAAGGCCCCAATTCTTTGCTAAGGAGATGGCTACAGCAAAATCCACAGCAGAAACAATGTCCCTTCACATTTTCTTCTCTCTAGTCTAAAGTTTTGTCCTTTTACATGACATAGAACCATGTGAAATCCTAGTCTACAAGTAACGTCCTGCTTTACCTTGTATCTGCTGTTCCTCTCTGTGATTCACTGTGAGGTTCACAGATACTACATCAAGACTTCATCACTGAATTTTGCATTTCAGAAGTTAAAAAAAAAAAAAAAAAAAAAAAGGCCTACAGCTTACCATTCACTTTTCTTTTGACTAGCAACTCCAGGCGTAGCTTCAGGCTATGCTTATTTTGTGAAGCAGATGCAACAGAAAATATAATACCAAACCTTAAAGGAGTTTCTCTCTGCAAGTAGGTTTTAACACATGCTCTTGACTTTTATTCTGTTTTCCACTAGATCTAGTATTGCAACTGTGTCAATATGCAAATACATATTACATAAGGTTGCCTCTTGGGCTGGAAAAGCAGGATATCTGCATGTAAATGTTCATTAAAAAGAATCTAGTACAATATTTTAACATAAATAAAAGGAAATGAGCCTCAAATACAGAAGAGAAAAGACCACATCTTTATGCTGAGAGGCCCATACGGACTGCTCCTCTCTCGTGCCTTTGAAATAAATAACCTTCTTCAAAAAAGCTGAAGTCATTTACTAAGAGAAAAACACATGAATAATACAATAACAAGTAATACACAATGCAGCAATGGAAAGTGCTGGTTTAGTACTTGCTAATCACTATTTCTTTTTAAACTCACAACTGCCCAACTTAATTCTTGAAGGAATTATGACTCAAATTCTGTCCCAAAATACTGAGCAATTTGACAATGTATTCACATGAGATAATACAGCATTCCATATTTTTTACTTTGGAAAGTGTTATCCTGTATGTATCCTGCAGCATTCAATGTTCTTATGCGCAGGAAATGTATTGCTTCTGCACAGAAGGAAGAGACCGCAGTTATGGTGAGCTCTGCTACTGCATGAAAACCGTCTTCTCTGTAGCATTCTGTGCCTGCATAAGGCTGTCACAGCTCAGGGGCACATTGGCACTGCAGGTATCTAACAGCCACCGTGTCAATGTGTTTATTTAGCCATTGTCATACCTGCGGTGCTCTCAGCTTTATATAACATTTGAATTACTGCTGCAATTCACTGTAAGTACAAATACTCTGTAGTATTTATTAGGATGGATTTTATTACTAGTGCTGTATGAAATAACTATTTGTCCAAAGCTTAGACTGAAAGGCCTCTTACATAGCAAAGTATAAATGAGAATATGCAACGCGTATCTTTGAAAGGCACTGAGAGGAAGATACTGATCTCATTACGGTTTTATCATGTCATTTTGTCACTAGTTAGAAGTGGGAACACTGAAGAGCTGAGCTGCCCCAAGTGGCTTTAAACAGCCACGTTAACTTGAAACATCTCCTGGAACTGTAATTAGGCAAATGTAATTAGGCTGCACAATGTTTTTGTGGAAACGAAGTCTGTCATTACACCCAGCTAGTGTGTAAAGTGCTGAAATGGCTATGAAACTTCACTGCTCTCCCAGCACCAAGCACTTGTAGAAAAAAAACACAGACTAAAACTGCTTCTTGCTTTACAAAGCACTATGTATTACTGAAACTAAAAGGGTATGCTGAGTGCTATCCTTGATCACAAAAGTGGAAGAAACGTTATTACTTTTCTTTAGGGAAATCAAAAATTAAGATCTGCAAATTCAAAGCAGTGCCATGGAAAATTTGTCAGAAAAGATGCATGAAAAATACTCATAGAGAAGCAAATAAAAAGGCTCTTACTGCAGCCTGTTAACACAGGCTAGACTATTCATCTTGAAGACACCATGGGGTCATTAACAACAGCATATTTTATACTAACAACTGGCATAAACATAAATGCATGAGGAGCATTAGAAGAGGGTTTCCCCCTCTTTATACTTTACATGCAACTCCAAAGGCAAAGCACCCATATTCCTCTGGTCATGAACACAGTAACTACCAGCAGCCCAGCAGTAGAAAGGCAAAGCTTAGAGCAGCCTCCTGAGAGGATGCACCATCAGGCTCTATGCTACACGCTCACTTCTGCCCCTCCTCAGACGCACCCCAATTCCTCCTGCAGCCTTTCTGTATGTACAGTTGGAGATCACTGATAGAAACCTTTTACTATCAGAAACTCTCCTAGAGAATGGAGCACTATCTGCAAAACACGGCATAAATGGGGGAAAAAGGACCAATAATATTCAGTGCTAAGTGGAGGGCAATTTAACCACAGATTTCCTTGCAAAGTTTATTAATTCATTTACTTTTAATGAAATCATATACATAGGAAGCAGTGTAGCTACATTAGAATAAATAAAGTGAAAATCTACGGTGCACTGATCAAACTGCATTCCTATTCACTGAACCAAATTATTCATGACCCTAATCATTATAGCTATTTGATGCCTCATTAAATAAGGAAAACAGCACTACATTGTCATCATTTTTTGTTCAATCATCAGAACACTTGGAATAAGGTCAATAGTTGAAGACATGGAATTAGCATAATGCCAACATGTAAAATGCCTACTGCCAAACCAGCAAGTAATCCATCGAATATAGGGGGGGGAACAAGGAAAAGTAGTGCTGTGTTGTTTTTTTTTTCCTGTAAGTATACATAAAAAAAATATGCAGAAATGGTTTTTGAACATCAGATTTTGAAATATTTTTATTTCTGTAGCACCAGAGTAGGAATACATGGTCTATGCATTAAGTGGTATATAAACATTCTATACATAACCTGAATATCAATTATACCAAAATATACCACAGATAAATAACACTGAATATCAGGGGAAAAAAAAGAAATCACCATGCAGTCACCATATTTGTTGTACATGACGACAAAGCACTGCAGAACCAAACTCTAAACTACACTCATGAAATGATGCCTTCTTTGAAAAAGAACTTCCAATGATTTTGTTGAAAAAAATCTTAAAAGTGTTATTTAACCATTAGCAGAGATATCATCATCTGTGTTCCACAGTTACCATATGTCAATATTTCAGTCATTGATAATTCTGTATTTGCAGTAAGAAATTGCTTCTGAGAAGAGTGATACAGTGGCAGATGCTCAAATGGTGGTGTTGATTGTCAATAGAGTTATGAGCTTACTGTTGAGGATCTGCCAATAAGCTTTTTTCAGCTTGAAAATAAGATCTGAAAGAATGCTCAACTAATACTGGGTACCTACCTTTGGTTGCTTTTATTATCATGACAATGCTAGACAATATTATAAACCAGACTATCTGAAAATCAGCTTAATTTTCCCTCAAATTAATTTCTATTTACAAACATTAAAACTATTTTAGCACTTGAATTACTGGGGGAGAAAATGAAAAAAAAAAATCTTGAAAAGCAAAAATAGCATAGTCACAATTAAAAAAACCTTCTTTAAACACATAATGAATTAAAAACACGTCAGAAAAGATGCATGGGAAGAATTTGGCTACAAGTTAACTTAATTCAGCTCTGGTAGACTATGAAGTGTTTATGACTCATACCTAAATTCAGTTCAAGCACATACTTGGGAAATGCGCAAGTTCCCACATAGTGCTTTATGAAGTGCTAACTTAGAGTCTAAAGCACAGAGAATAACAACTTTGTGCAGTCTACTTCCAAAATATGTCTTCCTAATGAGAACACAAAATGCTTCAGCTTAGTTAATTTTATAGTCTGCATACTATACACTGTTTCTAAATCAGTTCTCAGTTGGGGAAAGGTGCGGGGGGGGGGGGGGGGGGGGGGGGGGGGGGGGGGGGGGG